>NC_068940.1:62044534-62347034 GCF_026419915.1 Harpia harpyja | reverse complement strand
ATAAAAAATGATCTTCAATTAGAAATATGAAAAAAATGGAAGCTAGTCAACCAAAACAGCTGCAGACCTAGGCAGGAATAATCAACTGGTAGGGAAAACTGGTTAGGTAGCAGTTCTGTACAATAGTAACTCAGGCTTTGAGTGGTCACAGACTGGCTGTGAGTCAACCATGGCTTGTTATTGCAAAAAAAGGTAAGTGTCCTGCTGGGGTGTATTATGAGGATTAGAGTTTGCAAGACTTGGCAAGGAATTCTGCTTTGCTTAGCAGTTGTAAAGCTAGTTCTGGATGTTGCATGTGAAGAAGGATGTGGACCACCTGGAGAGCAACCAGAATGTCAAAGGGCCTAGAGGAAATAGTGAATTATTAGGGAGGAATAAGATGAGTAGAAGAATGACAACAGTCCACAAATATGTGAGAAGTTACTGATGAGATGGGAATGTTTTCTATGTCCACCAGGGGCAGAAATTGCAACCAGGATATTTTACGTTAAACATTAGGACAAACATTTTTCAAGGGTAGAGGTACTGGAAAAAAGATTGCCAGTGGTATGGTCAGGGTCTGTCATTGGGGTCTTTAAGAACAGGCTACATACATATCCTCCATAAACAGAAATTTGGTAGGTGTAGTGGAGCAGCCTGGAGGCAGGGAGGCTGTCAGTAGGACTTTCTTCGGACTCTTCAGCCCTATGTTTCTATTGTTGCTAATGTCATAGAATCACAGAATCATAGAATGGTTTGGGTTGGAAGGCACCTTTAAAGGTCATCTAGTCCAAACCCCCTGCAAGGAGCAGGGACATCTTTCACTAGATCAGGTAGCTCAAAGCCTCATCCAACCTGACCTTGAACACTTCCAATGATGGGGCATTGCTTCTCTGGGCAACCTGTTCCAGTGTCTCACCACCCTCATCATAAAAAAATTCTTCCTTATATCAAATCTAAATCTACCCTTTTTCAGTTTGAAACCATTGCCCCTTCTCCTATCACTACAGGCCTTGGTAAAAAGTGGATCCTGTCCACCAGTACACGCATTGTCCCCTCCCATGTCCTGGAGTCTATGCCATTCCACTTGATACTAGTTGAAGGTTTCAACCCCCAAAATCCTCCTCATAATCCTGCTCCTAGTTAAGTTAATTTACCTATGAAACACAGTGCAACTTCTCTGGTGTAATCCTGACCTCATCCTAACCCTGTTGGTTGTAAATAAAAACTTGTGCAATGTTTTGGAGTTTTCTTTTTACATAAAACTACATCTCTTTTTTTAACCTTAAAACTTATGTTGTAATACACAGCTGGTCAACAGTCTCCAAACATCTGCCATGGGTAAATACAGGAAATGTCTTGTGGCTGTTGTACTTGATGTCTGGTAAGCGCCGAACCTGAGAATTTCCAGTCATTACTCTTGAGAAATAATTTCCTACTGCAGGCTTTTTTTGTTAAAAATATTATTTTTAATACTTCTCTATACTTGAAATAAAATAATAAATTCTTAATGTTTTGAACCAGATTCATAAAAATAACTGATATTTTTCCAGCCGTGTTAAGTCCCAGTTATTTATGTATACAACATGAGTAAAAAATAATTACCTTTACTAGTAAAATCTTTTGCTTTGTGTGTGTGAAGACAATATTGAAAGTATTATTTAAAGTCAGTAAACATGTTTGGTTACAATTTTTTAATTGTTGTTTATTCTTTTGAGAGAAATTGTTCTTCTTTTGTTCTCTTTTAATAATCTTTAGGGTTCAATAAAGCAAAAAGAAATATTTCTTATTTGTACTGATCTTAGCTGGTAGAAAATAGTAGTAGTAAGTAGTAGTAGAGTGGAAAATACTTCTGTCCTTGGAGTTTGGCCTTTTTAACATAAAGATCACTTTTGTAAGGCAATGTCAAGATGAGTAACTGCTTAAACTCAGTTTAAAAGTACTTTTTTTTTTTTCCCACTTTGTAGCCTCTGTCACTGGCCAGATTCAGCCTTGCGAGATTTTTTTTTTAAATTAGGGAATGCAGTGACAGAGAACCCAGTTATGTCTATGGTGCACTGTTTTTATTTGCAAGAAATGTACACGAAGTGCTATTTCCCTGAAAAGAGGGGAAAGCAAACAACATGAGGCACTTTGCTTACAGTTTGTTCTTTTGACCTTCTCTTGGTGAAACACAACTGTTGCTTCTCTTGCTCTCTGTGGCTTTTTTCCTGTTTGCTTGCTGGGTGCTGATGATACACAGATACACACTGTCCTTCCAAACCACACTCAACCTTTGCATTTGCATTGAAACCACAGTGCTACCCTTTATACCACATATCTTAGTTCCTACCCCAGCCTTGTCACACTTGTCCAGATTTCAGCCAGCATTTTTTACTGTGTCAGTTATTGATAACTAAAGGCAAATTTAGCATGATTTCTTAATTCTGTTCTGCCCACTATTTTCAGCAGTGCCCACAGAGCAAAGTCAATGGCTACTCCCAGAGACAGCAAATCTACAGGATGAATTTATATTAAAAATTAAATACGTATTTATGTAATCTCAGTGTTCAAAGTGCTGCAGTAAATGACAACATGTATGCTGCGTTTGTGTCTTTTTTCCTTCCAGATGAAAATATGATATCACTTCTGAGGGCAAAAGGCTCTTTCTCCCACTGGTGTTTCCCACAGGACTTCAGGAGAGGGCTGGCTTTGGAACTGCTGCTTCTCATAGCAACAGAATGGTGATGAACTGTTGCTGTGAGAGGCAGGGACCCCTGAAGCACAGCTCCTGCTGAGTCTTGAGCTAAGTAGGAGGAAAGGACAAGTGACCCTGCTGCTCACGGAGGCAGCCCTTTCCTTTCCTGGATGTTGTGAGTCTCTTAGTTCCAGCTGAGGTCCTAATTCAGCTGTCCCGCAGCTACAATCTATGACAGCTGCATGATCTGCCTCCATGTCCGGCAGGGAGTGCTCATGGAATTCAGAACTTGTCCAAAGGTAGGAAATCCTGTAGTTCAGCAGTGGAAGAAAAGGTTCCTGTGAACAGCATCTGAAGTGGCAGAAACTCCACTATTGCGACAAATGCCATCCATGAGCATTCAAGGATTTAACAAGACAGTCTCTGAAATGGAGTAAAAATGTTTCGGGGAGGAAGACAGTATAATTTTTTTCCTAACTGGTTGAGGAACAGAGTTATTCTTTCAATGTTACCACATCTGCACCTCAAGACAGCTCGCTGTCACTCACACCTCCCGATAAGCTCCTTGGTGAACAAGTTCTTCAGCTGAACTGACTAGATCCAGATGGGATGCCAACGGCAGCTGTGGTCACACCTTTTCATGACATCAAGCATATGATTCTGTGTGATGTAGGGTTTTGTCATTGACCTAATTAGGATCAAAAGCAAATCCTAATGGCTGCCTGCAAGACCCTGTGATGTCAGTAAAAGTTTTGCCATTGTACTTTTGTACCAACTTCTTAACACATCATGACTTCCATCTGCATGTGGACGGAGACCCAATCAACTAGAGCTCTTATCAAGCTTCTGGGATAAAGCTGATCAAAAATAAAATCCTGGAACAAAATCTGCTTTGAGTTATTTTATGTTTCACACAAATTTAACTCTGTTAATTGCCACGGAATTTCTCTTCAGCTGCACTGTTGCAACGAAGTGCAGAGCTTTTGCCTCAAATGTCTCCCAGCTTCAGAAAATGTTCTGATCAGGAATCTTTTAATGTATTTCATTCTTCTTGATGTTGAAGTTATTTCACTAACCCTTCTTTATCTTTGCTGCTGAATATACATTTGATTACTAAATTTAGTGCTTCTCTTCACATGACCCATTTCTTTTGAGTCTTAATGCTGTTGCTTGGATACGCTTCTCTCTTCTAAGTGAGGCACTTGGTTTCATCTTGCTTTTTTCTGTGCTTTGGGCAATACAAATGGATTGTTATTGAATATTTTTTCAGGTTTTTAAATGTATTTGGTTTGTCTGGCACCTTGGTTTCAGGAGAACTTTTGTCTTTGCAGATCTGTCTTTTTATGTATAGTATATCCTGTGTAACGTTGAATAGCTTGCTATTGCTTTTCTTCACAATCAGTTACAAAAATGACACCATTATGTTGAGTAAAGGCCAATCACTACATAACTTATGGGAATACGAATATTTATAGATAAACAGGGAGATATATTCAATTTCCTTTTTGTATGTGTACTGTAGCTGCAAGTTAATTTCTGAAGCACCTTACATGAATTCATCTTTTTGTTTTAGTCCTGGGCTATTAAAGTATACAACAGGAATAAACTAAAGCACTTTAATTTGGGCTGAAGTATTCTTACTCCTGTACAGAGTTTTGCTTATACCATTTTGAAAAAGGTATAGTAGACTAGCACAAGAAGAAGTTGAAGGAAGGCTGGCAGAGACTTTCAGAGGTAGAGAATAGCTACCATGGGTGGACATGGTAAATAGGTTAGAATTCTTGGCCTAGAAGAGTGATTGTTGCGGACACATATTTAGCTAACGGTCGCAAAAGTATTCCAGACGCCTTTAGAAGGCCTTGAACAGAATAAACAAGAAGACAAAAAAAAGAAAGATGCCAATTAGAAGAACACAGGTGCACATTCCAAGATAAAGGGAACTTGGCACGAAGAACCTCAATTCGGCAGTTTATCTTAACCAATTAGGCTGAGACAAGTTTCACATGTTTTAGTTAGTATAACCAATTGTGTCCTATGTTTAGGCGCGTGTACAGAGTTAGTATAACCAATTGTGTCCTATGTTTATGCGCGTGGACAGAGATAGTATAACCAATTATATTTTAGCTTTTGGCACGTGGACAGCTGATGTTTAGCTTGACAAGGTATATAAGCACGCTATTTGGGCAATAAAGGGAGAACAACTTTAACCGTATCGGTGTCCGGTTGTTACTCGGCTCACGTCTCCAGATGGTTCCCTGCTACAAGTGATGATGGAAAGCAGCACAAGAAAAATCTTTAAAGCAATGGATGGTGTGGACAGGTAAACAAGAAGCAAGCATTCACATAATCTCACAATACAAGAATTAGGACCATCCTGTGAATCATATAACAGATAAAAAAAAATCAGAAGCAAGTACTTTTTTATGTGACAAATAGTGGAATGTGATGCTGTTGGAGACTGAGGAGCCAGTACTATAAAAAGTGAGTAGGTAGGGAAATGGAAGGTGTCCGTTGGTTGCCATTGAAGATAGTGGCCAGATACAAACCCCATCTTAATCCTTTGGTCACTGATTGCTGGAAGCTGAAAAAACGTGCAACAGGAAGGTTCAGAGCATGTTGCTAGATTTTTGTATGGGTTGCATTCTGATTTATGTAATGTGCTGTCTAGCCTATGCTGCTGCATCTTCACTGCTACTTGTACCTGTGCTAACTGGATTAAAGATAGCATACATATACCTCCCCGTGCTACATGTACCTCTTCATTTTGCTGTGTAGGGTGTTTTGGACATGTAGAGCAATTCTGAGAAGAACAGGAAAGCTTTTAAAGTTTACCTTATCAAAATGTTCCATATGCTTACTGGTATGTGGCTAAGCAATCACACTGCCGTGAGTGTTTAATACTGTGTATTTTCTTTGTAGGCACACCCAAAGTTTCATTATGGTTTGTACTGCTGGAGAAATAATAGAAATCAAGGAGTTAGAATTCTGTGAAGAGAGCAGTAATTGATGGTGATGTGTTGCGGAAGCACATGCCTGAAACGAGTTAAGTACTTGGACTTTCCATTTATTAACAATATTACCAAATGTTATTTGTATGAAGACGTTACTGTAGGCTGTGTGAAAGAAAATTAATCATACGCTTTTTAACAATCAAAATGAGAACAACGTATATAATCATGTTCTTGATGGGTAACTTCTTGTGTAAAGAACTGTTGGCTTTTGAGGCTGATGCAGAACACTGCTCTCTCAAGAAAAAGAATAAAGTGCCCACCTAATTAGAGAAGCAAAAAGCTAAATAAGCTGCTTGAACATAGCTGTCTAGTACCATTTTAGTTGCTATGTGGTATCTCTCTCCTGTCTGCCAGCTGTTGCTTCAGAAAGCTGCAGATCTATCATCAGTCTTGTGGTGTATCTGCAAGCCCTCTGCAGATATCTTTGATACCCAAGGGTGTGTCAGGTGGCACTAGATGATGCAGATGATCTCTGTGAGTGGCAGCTGAAAAGTCACCCGGGGGGCTCTTGCTGACACTCCTTCAGGTAACAGAAGTGTGGAGGGACCTATCTGGGGAACCAATTTCTCACCTAGATGTGTCAGAGCATTGATGTACAGCCCCCAAAATATAAAAGTTTATACTTCAGTTACATGGGCTGAACTTAGTGGAGTCAATACAAATAAATCACATTAAAAAATCATGTATGTGTGAGTTATGCAAGAGCAGATTCCACACTGTATACGGTACAGTACTGGATACATTACTTTGATTAAATTTTTACTTGATTTTCGTATCTAGTGTGGAAGAAACTTTAATAAAGGTCAGTTAAATGCTAAGGTATTGTTTCTTCTGGTCTTTTAAGGAACTATAATTTCTTTACCATTTTCCTCCTTATTCAAATATGTTCAGATGCTGTTGAAATTGTCCTGTATCAAACACGTACATTTAAAATAGCAAATAAATATATATGGCTTTTGAAATTAAAAAAAAAATTGGTGAACTAGCGTTAATATTCACTGCGTCCCTCAGAGAGTTGAATAATGACACATAGTGAATAAATCAACAATTAAATGTAACTACCCCATGACAAACAAATAAAAAAAAATTAACAAAACAACCATTACAGATCTAGATAACAAAATCTAGGAAGATATTAATATCTAGAGTAATCTGCAAAATGTCCATCAATCAAAAAATCATTAAAATAATAATACACAAATAATACTACATCTTACCATAATAGCTCTGCATTTTTTTAATTAATGTTAACATTTCTGGCAAACTTATCATGTTGTTTTTCTTAGTATTTATCACACAACATTACTTTTGTCATACAACGAAATGCCAGGAGTATATTGAGACCTCCTGAAAGGCCACTTAACTAAATGAGGCACAAATGTTGTCTGTTGAAGGCAAAATGTCTTTCACCTTTGAATCTTAAAGTCCTCTTTAAAAATGTCAGAAAGGGATGTGTGTTTGATTACTTTGCTAATGATTAAGGAAAAATCCAAAGTATCCGATAACTCAATATTGCTTCTTATTAACAGTTGCCTAAGGAAGGGATACAGAAAACCTAAGTATATGGACAACACATCTTTCTTCTGGCTAGATGATGCTGGTATCTATAGTCTTACAGCATGCTATGTCAGTGTTGCCAAGTGGATCATTACCTTCAGCGTGAGGTACTGTAATTACATCATCTAATATTGCCAGTACTTATCCTAATTCTGCCATTTACCAGTCTCCCTGCTTTTAAGAATGTTAAATGCCCAGAATGTTTTAGATTTGAGTGTTTCAAACCTAGGTTAGCATGAGTTTCAAACTTCTCTGAATTGATAAAGCTCCGCAGCAGCATACATTCTCAGTGATTTCAGAGTACACAACCATGTTAAGCAGGGACAGGCCCAGAATAGCCTGTGCTGCCAGTTGTTGCACAGATCCATATTTCCTGACACACAAAGATCCTCATGTCCAGCAGGTCCTACCTATCTGGCACGTGGAGAACCATCTCTCTAAACCCAGTTGTCATATACCACTAAGGGCAGCCTTTCATTCCCTTACCACCAGCTATTTGTAAGTGCCTGAGGGAGTGTCTTGACTGTATGTGTTACTTGTGCACTTATATAGGCGTGGTGACTACTTGTGGACACCTGAAACCATCTCATTTAGTCTGGAGGTGGGATTTCAATTCAGACAAGCTGGCTCAGCTGGGACACAGGACCAGCCCTGCTGCTTACTCTCACTTTTGTTAGTCAGCAGCCAGCTTCAGAGTAACAACATGAATGAGTGCTGACAGTCACCCAGTATTTCCCAGCATTTCCAGTGTCCAGAAGAGCAGACAAGTTGTCTTACAGTTAAGTGAGAAAGAATCATAGATACTGTTGCAGGTGTGGATTTAAAAAAGCAATAGAGGATTTAATCCTCCCACACCTCAACATTAGCCCACACCGCCTAGTGTACAGGAAACTGGTGCTATGAGTATAGCACTGCAGCTTCTCTCAGTCTTCAGTCCCACGTGCCTGGGAAGAAGCTGTGGCTGTCTCTAACAGCCAAGAAAGGTATGTCTCTCTGCCTGCACTGCTGGTCCACACCTTTGTGTGACCAAGCCCAGGGCACCTGCCTACCTTATGTGACCTCTGAGGGAGTGTGTTCTTGCCACGTAGCCTGATATGGCCATAGTGTGCACCTCCAACGCATGGCCCTACACAGAAGAGAGAAGCCTTCATCTGTCATCTTCATGTAGAGCCTCCATCCACCCCAATACTGCAGTAACACATAAAGCATTATGTTCCCATGAGTTCTAGGGCCTTACATGCAATACTAGTGGGACTCACTGTGACTCTCACACAGCTTTAAATACACCCACTCACACCCAGCCTGGACTAACTGAGATTGTCTGTACCCAGACACCTGTCACTCTCATTAAATCTGAAGTGAACACAGACTCTTGGTTATATAACACAATACCAAAATACTATTTTATTTTTCCTGAAAAAGAAAGAAACCCCAAACGGAACTTGCATTCCGTACTGTTTTCAGTACATGACTTCAGATCCCCCAGGAAAAAGATTTTTAAGGGCAATATTAATTGTTAATCTTTTCTTGACTTTCACTTGACTTGACATTTGATATTAAGAATGGAGAATCCTTTTTTAATTTAATGTTTTGCTTAGCTTATTTCACTGTAATACTAGCACGAAGGAGCAGTCCCTTCTGAGGCTTAAAATGGAGCAAATACTACACTCTTCTGCTATTCCATCTTGACAAACACTAGACATCTGCTTCAGAAGGAACTAAATGAGGAGAACAGAAATAGGATTCCTGTTTTCTACCACATTGCATTTCTAATTGCTGATTGGAGATGATTTTCACTAAAATAAAGACTTTTTAAAATTAGGTTTGATACATCTGAGTGTGCTTCAAATCAGATTATAGAATTATACACTACAGAAATAAAAGACAAATTTAATGACCTTGATAAAATCAAGGTTTTTCTGTACAGACTTATAGTACTAAATTTTAAGTGGGCCACTTGATACTAATAAAGATAATATACTAGTCTCTAATTAGTTAGAATTTATAGAAAATTTCTTTACATTTACAAACATTATGTCTCTGGTATTTCTGAATGTATGACTATAGCAGGCAGGTCAGTCTAAACATTTTTTTCAGTTTCACTCAGAGCGCCTGGTGTTCCCCTGAACTGACAGAATATACCATATATCTTTATTACCCCATGCCCTGAACATTTGATGACAGCACTGGGACCCACGCGGACTCAGATGGTGAAAAACTGTACCAGACTTTGCATTCAAGGAACTAACTAGATACCAAAAATACATGTTGAACTAGATCAACACATGCAGTCTTTTAGCAATAGCATATGCATACCTCCTTGTTCTTTCAGTGCTTTGCTTGCTGGCCCTGTAGAGGAGATACAGCAAAAGACTTTCTCTTTTGACTCATCCAATTTTTTCTTTAATAGCTAGTATTACTTTAGTGATGGCTTTGCAGTGTTTCATTGATTATTTCAAATGGTACTATTTTCATTAGTTCAATATTTTGTTCTTGGTGTTGTTGGTTTCTAAGGGGACAAGCGCCATAATTTTGCAAGGTCCAGTGATCACATTTATATTTTGGTCAAAAAATTAAGAGTGATTTATTCAAGGCTTGTGATTTTTATTTCTGTTTTGGAGTCTTGGATGAGTCATCTCATCCAATTGGGGGTCATCTGAAAATGAAGAGGAAGCTATGTTTCTGAGTATGTAGATGTAGTATGTAAACTAGTCTGACAACAGTAATAATGACAAGCTTGGGCCCTTAGAAATAGCAATTAATAGAAATAGGATATCTAGTTTAACAGATTTAACTAGTTTTGTCATTTTTCCAAGCAATGGTGAGAACAGTCAAATGAACAGATGTACAGTTCATACCAGGGGACAGTAAGTAAACAAAGAAATTCTATGCAGTCTTGCAACTGTATCATACAACAGCAGTGTATAGTGTATGAAAGGAAAACAGATCTCAGAGTCTTTAGATTTAAAACTGTTGGACAGCTGTCAAATCTATGATTGTTTTGCCAGCAGTATGCCAGTGCTACAGCCCTTGCCTAACTGTATAAGCCCCAGAGAAATCAATTTATGACAGTTTGAAGAATCAGCTAGAAAAACTTACACAACTCATCTTTTCCTAATCAAGAGCTCCATAAAAGACCAGTTCCCAAGTTATGCTTCAAGTTACTTAAAAGTTAGAGTAAAATGGACCATATAAAGATGTGGTATCTGCCTTTTATATAGGTGCTTTCATGAAGTTGTCTGTAAGAACACATGAAATATTTCATGAAGCACAATAAAAGCCATCATGTGCACATCTGATGTAGTTTGGGATAGCTGATGGTATTCCTGCTCTCTGATTTTGGTTTGTCTTAAAGCCTCATGTTGTGGTTGTCCAGCAGCTGAATAGCAGCTGAATTCAGGCACAAGGGGTGAAAGACAGCTGGAATCATTAACTTCTTCAGCCCTCCTATGGCCATTCCCATTCATGACTCAAAGCCCTCAGAGTAGGACTGTAAGGGGATTTATCACGTCGTTACCTGCAGTGAGTGTTACTTTGAAGGTAGTGGCTGGAAGGACTTTTACTGAATACTAAATTCCTGAACTTGCCTCTCCCAAACCTTGGTTAAGCTCTTTCTGCTATGATCATAATTTAGCAGGCTAGTTAAGAGTTAGCATAGTCTTCCTTCAGTTCCTAAATTCAGGCAGAGATACTATTAAAACAGCTATTTGAAAAACAGTCTACTGAAAGGCTACACCGGATGGTGCAGGCAGGGACCTCTGTGAGGCACAGCCCCAGTCATAGCATCATGGCTACTGATGAATCCAGTCTCTGCATGTTTTGTTAGAATGTGCTAAATTCTGCTATCTAATAACTCATAGTAATTAACCAATTGACTACGCAGTACTGTTTTTAGCCATGGACTAACAAATAAACCAAGTATTTTCTGCCCAGGTGGAATGAACTTTGAATCATAGAATCATAGAATCATTTAATTTGGAAAAGACCTTTAAGATCATTCAGTCCAACCGTTAACCCAACACTGCCAAGTCCACCACTAAACCATGTCCCTAAGTGCCACATCTACACGTCTTTTAAATACCTCCAGCGATGGTGACTCAACCACTTCCCTGGGCAGCCTGTTCCAATGCTTGACAACCCTTTTGGTGAAGAAATTTTTCCCAATATCCAATCTAAACCTACCCTGGCACAACTTGAGGCTGTTTCCTCTCATCCTACTGCTTGTTACTTGGGAAAAGAGACTGACACCCACCTTGCTACAACCTCCTTTCAGGTGGCTGTAGAGAGCAATAAGGTCTCCCCTCAGCCTCCTTTTCTCCAGGCTAAACAACCCCAGTTCCCTCAGCTGCTCCTCATAAGACTTGTTCTCTAGACCCTTCACCAGCTTCGTTGCCCTTCTTTGGACATGCTCCAGCACCTCAATGTCTTACTTGTAGTGAGGGGTACAAAACTGAACACAGTATTCAAGGTGCAGCCTCACCAGTGCTGAGCACAGGGGGATGATCACTTTCCTGGTCCTGCTGGCCACACTATTTCTGATACAAGCCAGGATGCTATTGGCCTTGAGGACTTTTAATTCACTTTCCTTCAATTCACATATAAACGATGATTAACATCTTATGCAGATGTTTTACCTTTTACCTGCTCCTTCTGGGAGTTTGAGAGTGGTTTCTCTCACCTCTTCCAGGCTTAGGCAGGCTGATCCTCCTCTTTTTATGCTGTTTCCATTTTGTTTGACAGGACAGGGTTTTTTGCTCTTTGACGACCTAATTTGGAAATAGATACCTCAGATAAAACCAGATGTTTCTAATCAGCTAGACACAGTGTGAAATGGAAGAGATGCATCTTCCTTGTGCTTTACAGATTAAAATTGATCAGATTTGTTGCTCAGTGTTTATGAATTAAAGCTTCCACACTTTGATCCCAAGGATGCTTGGACTGCCTGAACACACTTATTTGAAAATTCCTGGCAGGGTGTAAAAATTGCACCAGGTGTGACTCAAAAAATAATTTCCCCTCCATTTGCAGGAAGGTAAAAGCATTTTAGTAATGTTTATTACACTATTGGAAAGATCCTGTATAATCTGACCAAAACCACCGCTGAAGATAGATTGGTAAAATGTCAGTATATCTTACTCTGACAAATATATCAATTTAAATTTAATTACTAAAATTTTAACGTAATTACCATGTTAGCCTTAAACTTTAGGTGTTCCATCATCCATTTTACACTCAAACCGAAGTCATTAGCTTCTGAGTGAAAATCATATTTTACTGTTAATTGCTCCTTACTTTTACAATAACACAATGTTCCAGTATGCCTCAAAACCTAGGTAAAGGTAAATCTTAAGAAAATGATTGCTATTATGTGTGACTTCAGATAAGAGCCAATATTAATCTCATTTATGTGACTATATAAAATATGGTTGTCATACCATACATATGTCTATGCGCATTTGAATCAATAAGGTTTGTTGTATGGAAAGGTACTTACCTTGTGCCAACTCTTGATCTTATCTAGCCTTTCTCTGAGTTTATTTAAATCACTAAAATAGCATAAAGCAAAACCAGCCAAAAGGGCGTCGTTTTCTGTGGAGCTGGTAAATTCAATGGGCTCAGAGAAGGATCTGACAAGTGCCAGAGTTGGTGCAAGTATGGAGCAGAGCCTTAGAGCTGGCAATGAGGGCACAAGGAGAAGGAAATGGTAATGGTGGACTGGGAGTGAGATCTCACCTTTTTAGTAGCAGTGAGATGCTGGATGGGCTCAGCTAGCCATTGAACTATACCCAAAATGTGAGCAGAGTTTCAACAAGGTGTACAAGAGAATTTCACTTCACAGTAGGTTACTGGCTTCTTAATTTAGTTAAGTACTGCGGTAGTTACTAGTCCAGGGAGAAAAGGGTTAACCACAGAATAAAAAAGTCCTCTGCTCTTGAAATTTTGATGGATTCTTTTTTGTCTCTCTTTTTTTCTGCCTTACTACAGCTCATCCATTATACTCTGGCTACAGTCTGCATTGTGACTGACAGAGACACACCATGAAAATGCTATAATAAGCTAACAGAATCACAAGACTGGACTACAGTCACAAATGGATACAAGCTTGGGCTTTATATTTAGCTGTAGTGATAGTGCAGTTTGCAGTTTAGGGTGAGCATACCTGATCCATCTTTAAATTAGCTAATCCTCCTACTGGAAAATTTCTAGTCACTATAACACTGTGCTTGGCACAAGGTAATTTACTTTTTGCCATCATGGTGAGACAGTTTCCACTGCGCCAACAGTGTATGTGTATGCAGATTACTTTCTAGACACATCCACCATCTACTTATGAATCCTATTTTTCTTTTGTGAACATGGGATTATGTGCTAACCTTTATGCATGGCTAGCAAAATGCAAACCTTTTAGAAGAAAACGGAGAGTGTAACAGTTAAGAATTCATTGCATAGCAAGAATGTGACACCTAGTGGATAGACAACATTAAGTAAATGTGACGGTCCCATCAAGGAATATTGACATTAAATGACCCTATCCAGTAGAACAATGAATTTGATACCAGAAAAGACATTGATATTGAATGACTCTTTGCACTGGGCCAAAGTAATTGGATAATAGCAAGTCCCCACTGAAAGTTCAGAAGTGGAGAAGGTGTCAGAGATTGTTTTAAAAGGATTTTTTGTAAACCACTAGCAGAATGAAGATGTCAGGCCAAGAAGGCCAGAGGGCTTCTAAAAGACAGAGACAAAAGCCCATGAAGACATTGTGGATACTCATGAGATGCATCATAACTGGAGACTTCCAACATGCAAAAGACAGGAATAAAGTGTGTCTAAAAAAACCCCTTTTGTTAAACCCATGTCTTTGTTATTGCCATGTTATCTCTTCAGGAAGTGAGAGTTTTCACAGTCAGAGACACTCAGTGGTGAATAACTATACGGTTAGGCCAGCAGGAGCTGGACAAGACTGAGACACAGTTTGAGAAGTCTAACACATTCTGCCCAAACTAGCTGATACAGACTGTGTCTGTCTGCTACTCCCCCTGCAGTCTGTAGTACCTGAATTTCAAGTATTCACATATCTCCATTTCTGGGGTGCCCTAGTCCCTCACTGCTTCATTAGCTATAAATAATAGAAAAACTTATCACCAGAAACTGGTACTTTATACTGGCTACAGAATACAAACCAAACTTTTCACTGTAAAATTTACAAATTTTAAATCTGTATTTCCAAATATGCTGAAAAGTGCATGTTGAATAATAGCCAGATGCTAGAGAAAGGATAAAGCTTACCCTCTCGCAGTTGTGTTCTGTATGGGGTCTACACATTGGCTCTAAAAAACCTCTACCAATGGGGGCTTTTTCCTGTGGTCAGTCCCCAGTTCCAGTGGATAAGCCAAAACGAAGTTGCCTTGAGGCCAACTGGTTTACACCAGTCTCATCTTACCTGGTAAGCTGTTATGAATCCACTCAGTAGCTCAGAGCCATTTGCTGTTAAGCAATGTGGTGTGCACCTACTTGGCACAAACCACAGAGGCAAACACTGTGCAACTCCCAGCCGGTGCCTTTCAAGCTGTGAGGGACAGTTTCTGTAGTCATTCTACATCTGTATGCACTGTTCACATGTGTAGGTTGACCTAATTTGCAAGAAATGCTCAAGGCCCCAAAATTGTCTGAAACAAAAAATATTCGGAGAACCTGGTTTAAAAGAACTTCCACAAGCCCAGCAGGGGAGTGTGCTTTGCTAGCCAGCTTGTCTGCCACCCCTGCTCTGCAGTCACACTTCGCCCTTCTCAGCTACAAATGGATGTGTGGAATTAGATTCTCTACAAAAACCTTGGCTATCAAAATGCAAAAATGTCCTCTTTTGCCTGTAGAAAACGATGTCTGGAAATAAAACCAACCCCACTGAAGCACAGGGTTTTTAGCTCAAGCTCCGGAAGGAGATTTGGCCTTACAGGAGACAGCACAGGAAGGGAAAGGTGCAAAAAAAATAAAAGGATGAAGCGAGAGCTCAGGGTCCATACGACTGCCGATAAAACACCGTATAAAAGTATTTTGAAAGTATTATGGCACAAGGGACAGACGAACGCCGCCGGGCCGGGCGCCCAGCCCCCACCAAGAGTCTCGACCTCGCCTCAGCCGTCGCGCCCGTGCCCCATGAGCGCGCGACCGGGGCGGGGCGGGGTGGTGTAGCGCCGCCTCCGGCCAATGGGAGGAGGAGAGCCAGCCGCGGCGGGCGGGGCCACGGGGCGGAGAGGCGTGGCCAGCGGCAGCCGGTGGCACGTTGTGCCGCCCCGGCGCCTCTCCCGCCCGCCTCCTGCCCTGCCCTGCGGATGTGGAGCCGGCAGCCGGCGGTGAGTGGGGAGTGGGCGGCCGTCACCCAGCGGGAAGGGGCTCTCGCTGCCTGCGCCGCCGCCGCCGCCGTGAGGGGCGGAGCCTTTCTCCTTCCCGCCCACCCCGGCCTTCCCCGCTGTGGCGCCGAGTCGCTCCCCCCCCCCCCTTCCATCGCCCAGGCACGCTCGCCCGGCGGCGTTCCCGAGGACGGGGAGGCTGCCGGGCCTGGAGCTGGCCCGTTCCCGGCGCGGTGCCTGCCGCAGCTATGGGCACCTCCCCCCCCTCCCCCCCTCCCGCCGACGCGGGAAACGCTCGGGCTCGTGCCCGCCCCGTGCTGCCGTGGTGGGCTCCGGGCGGCGGGGGGGGGGGGCGGGAGGGGGGGTGTAGGGAGCTGGGCGGGCGGCGCCCGCTGGCGGAGCGCGGCCTGGCGTGAGGGAGCGAGTCACCGGCCGTGCCGGCGGGGGGGGGGGGGCGGCCGGGCCTCTCTCTCCTCCCCGGTCCTCTGGTTCCTCGGAGAGGAGAGCGGGGGGGGCGGCCGGGCCTCTCTCTCCTCCCCGGTCCTCTGGTTCCTCGGAGAGGAGAGCGAGGGGCGCGGCCGGGCAGCGGGAGGGCGCCGTCGTGGGCGCCTCAGAGCGGACGCGGCGAGGGGCCCTGCCGCTTCTGGCTGCCCGGGGAGGCCGGGCCGGGGGCAGGGCAGCCGGGCAGCGAGCCTGCCGCTGCTCCGCACGGCCACCGTCGTGTGGGCCGCCCCTTGGAAGGGGGCTGCGGCTCCCTCTGCCCTGAGGGGTGCGCTGGCTTGGAGACCGCCCTGGGCGGCCACCCAGCGGCTTCGTGACTGGGAGGTGGCTGCGGGGCCTGGAAGTCCTTTTGTCTCTCCTCCCCACGCTTCTGGGTCTGTCGTAAGTTACCGTGTCCGTAGGTGTGCAAGTAGAGGCCAAGTTACACCCCATAGGGTCTGTGCTAGGCACCGAACTAGCTACTCCGTGGTACAGGAAATCACAAACGCAGGTTGGAAGAGTGCTTCAGCTCTGTTGTAGTTTTCCGTAGTAATATGCCTAAAAATAACAAATCTTACTTAGTCACCACACCAAGCACGATAATTCTGAATAAATGGTAGGAGCCAAGTTTACTGAGGAGTAGCATGCTGTTTATACAGAGGCCGTTTTGAGAAAATAACTGTTCTGTGAAGCGATACTGTTAACTAGTAATATTTAATAATTACCTAGTGCTTTTTAAATTCTTTAGGAATTGCAGTATGCACAATGTGGCAGGCATTATCATCTTTAAAAAGATAAAACTGATTATGGAAAGTGATGCAATTAGGTGGAGAGACTCGTCAAGACAGTGTAGTCAATCATTGACGCCGTGCCTTATCCCTGATCACATTTTCCTTTGATTCATTCTGTTTGTACCGATTTGCATCTAAAATGTTTTTAAATACTTTATTAATCTGGTGTATTTCTTTTAAAGACATACATACTTGGGTTCAGAGCTGTAAATCCGAATGCTGCAGAATTGTGTGCATGTGAAGGGGCAAGTGAAACTAACTGAAATTGAAATTTGGCTTGAAAGCTTTTTTTACCAGTCAAAAGCAAATAAGCGTGTTTATTATGATATGCATATGTTTACAGTATCACTGTATTTTGTAGGATAATTTATAGGAGATACTGGAGATAGTGATTTCTCTGAATCACAGAAGTGTAACTGTCATAAAAGCTGAACTGCATCCTTAGAGCAACTTACTTAGAAATTAAGTAGTTTCAGTCTTTGAACAGATGGGGGAAAACTGCTTAAAGACAGTGGGTAAAATCCTTTCTTCAGTGAAGTTAATAGAAAAAAACCCAACAAACCCCCAAACCTTCCCCTCAGTTGTAAATTCAGCCTGTGATAGGTTTTGTGGTTTTGTTTTTTTTTTTAAACTGTGTAGGTTAGTTATCAGATTTATCTTTTTATATCAACACCTCTAAGTTGCTTTATGAAGCATGATATAATGATCTCTGTAGAATCATTTATATAAAAGTTGAAAGCACAATGTCAACAAGACTTAAGGGGAGCAGCTGAGGAAACTGAGGTTGTTTAGCCTGGAGAAAAGGAGGCTGAGGGGAGACCTTATCGCTCTCTACAGCCACCTGAAAGGAGGTTGTAGCGAGGTGGGTGTCAGTCTCATTTCCCAAGTAACAAGCAATAGGATGAGAGGAAACAGCCTCAAGTTGTGCCAGGGTAGGTTTAGATTGGATATTGGGAAAAATTTCTTCACCAAAAGGGTTGTCAAGCATTAGAACAGGCTGCCCACGGGACATGGTTTAGTGGTGGACTTGGCAGTGTTGGGTTAACAGTTGGACTTGATGATCTTAAAGGTTTTTTCCAACCTAAATGATTCCACGATTCTATAAAGGTTCACTTAGATCATTTGGATTATTTACATATAAAGTTATGCTGATGCTCAACACTTTGCAGCTGGACTTTGTCACAGAACACTTGGTTTATATCAACAAGTCACTTAAGTGCTTTGTGCATAATTTGCCTATCTATGTGATAGATGTCCTACTCACCTACCCAAGGTGGTGTAAGTTTCCTTGGTATGGTTGAAGCTTCACAAGATTAGCTGTGAAGGTTCCTCCTTAAATGTATAATGTGTTTGCACACAGGAGAAGTTTATAGGTTTTAGATATGTGTTTGACTAATATTCTCTTCTGTTAATGTTTTCATTTGCTGACAAATACACAGTAGGAAATTGCAAGCTGTTGTTTTTGTTGATAGTTTCTCCTTATTACTTGTTTTAATTTATTTATTTTCTTTCTCATCACTACTACTTTGCTATACATAGCAACAACAATTTTCCTACTTAGACAGTAGGACATAAATGCTACCAAAGACCGGTAGCATCTTGCCAAGTGACAATTGGAGAGGTTACTCGTACTGCTGTTTTCAGTAGGTCCACTGAAATGGGCACCTGCCACTTTGCTAAGGACAGACATGTGTAACTCACTATAGTAAGGTTTTGTGTTTTTTAGATTAATACCAAATATTTTTTTAACACTGGCATTTTTGTTTTGCTTTTGTACTTGGAAAGCTCTCAAAAGATGGCAGAAAGCTGGTCTTTCTTGGATGCTTTTGAGCCTAACTTCAGACCTCTGGTAGTAGTTGAGCTTGCAAAAGGCACCAAAGAAGAAACCATAAAATGGTTCACTAAACGAATTGTGGACAAGAAAGCAAATGCAGGTGAGTACAGTATGACCTTCTGTAACACTTTTAAATCAAATTGGCTATCATCGTAATATGAAGGCGTAGAGAAAATTAGTTTTCAGGTAATTTGTGGTTTAACTATTGTTTAGCCAATCCCACTCCATTTTGCATTTTTGAAGTAGCTTAATTTTTTGTAAGAGTAGAGCTTTGTGCTGGTGTCATGAAAATATAACAACTGAACCCTTTTAACCTTATTGGCTTAAGGTCACATGCCTGTTGAACTCTAGAATCCTTCCATTCTTGTGAAACCCTGATAACCTGTCTTTCAACATAGCTTTGATATCAGTTTTTATATTAATTGTCTAGAGCATGTTTCTCTTGTTGCTTATGGAATGTTGTAAGCCTTGCCAAAATGAAAATGCATGGCATCTACTATCCTGTCCACAAGACTTGGTACCATGTTGTAGAATGAAGTTAAGTTAGCAGGAAGCAATTGAACTTGATAAATTAATGTTGGATTTCAGTTATCTTTTTGCTAGCTTGTAGGCTCTTACAAAGACAATATTTCATTACTTGTTTTAGTATACTTCCAGGAGTTGAAGTTAGGCAAATTAATTTGTAATTCCTTAGACTTTTTTTTTTTTACTTTTTTTTTTTTAGAAAGCCATTATTTATGGCTCTTTTAGCTTATATCTTATGGTCAGTAGTATTTCCGTGGCTACCGGATTTGTGACTACAAACTTGCTTTCAGGCCTCTGTTAGATAAATCAGATGTTTCTGTTTCTAAAGTCTAGTCTCCTTAAAGTGAGTGGGACTGTTTGCAGAAGCACTGGTTGCTTGTGTGATGTGAGCATTAGGGGAGTAGATCCAAACTGTCCCCGTTGTTCCAGTTCATTGTCTGTGAGTGCTTCCACAGAAAGAGGTCTGAATCAGGGGTTGACCCTGCAAGATTCTAAACACCACACATCAGGTGCTGTTGAAGCCTTAATTCTTTGTGCCCTTAAAAAGATGCAGCTTCAGTGCTCCTGATAACTAGGTCCAGTATGATGGATGCTAAAATACTAGGGGTTTGAGATGTAATTTTTATGTATTTTCTTCCTTATTTTGCCTTTCTTTACTTTGAAGGTGCACAACTGCTGGTTAAACCATTGGTCACGGAAAGTGGAGATGAAAATATTTATCTAGTTGGAGCTTCCCACTTAAGGCTGTTGCTGGGAGCTGAAACTGTGGGTTTGGTGAAGGAATGTAATGATAACTCAATGAGAACTTTTACATACAGCAGTAGAAAAACTTTCAAAGATTTTGCAGGTAAGCAATTTGAGGGGTCTTTGTCATTGCAAAGTAGTGGCTAAAGATAGAAGTAATTACACTGCTAAATCTTTCATGGTCTTTCTATTCCTTGGAATGGTAACAGTGAACAGAAATAGGAAGAACAAGCCATGAAAAAATTCTCTTTTTTACCTATGGAAATTCAGATCATATAATGAAATTAATTTTTTTTCTTGCACATGGCTTTCACTTTTTGCTTGTGTTTTATTTTATTCTTTTGTATGCTCCAAATAGTCTCTTTTTTTTGAAAGATTTTTGTTAAATTAAGACAAGAAAAAATAGTTGAAAAACATGAGTGCAGGATTAAAAATCAATATTATGAATTAACATAATTTAATTTCTGTGAGCGAGTTTTGAGGCTTATTATCTCATAATTAGCTGGAGAAAATAGAAACATTTTTCTCTATTATATTTATACATAAAACAGAATTAAATAATTAAATAACACTACAGAGCATTCAATGAAATTTGGGCATGATTAGCGAAATCATTCCTTTTCCTCTTCTATTTGGAGGAGGTGCCAACACATGAACATTTTCTTTTAAATGTACTACCTGTAAGGTATTTAACCCCCCTACAGTGGCAGAACTCATTTTGCTCTCCAGGTTAAATATTGGAGTTCCAGCTTAGTCTTGCTAATACTTTTCATGTGCCTGTTTTGGTGATGCCTTTCACCACATTTTCAATATAAAGGTTTTTGGGTCTGCCTGAAACAATAATAAAGTAGAGTTTTGTTGTTTGTTTGATGCTAGTTTATTCAACACTGCTGCTGTGTGCAATAGATGCTGCACTGTCTTTTCTTTTGTGACCTTGCTTTCCTGAAATTAGGAAGCCTTGAGAAGAATTGTCAGTTGCAAAGGTGCCATTTCTGTTTCTTTCATGTGTTTACATTCTTAATGCTAATCTGTCATTGCTAACAGATTCTGTAGTAGCAGCTGGAAGTCCAACTACTGTAAATCTAAAAGATAATTTCTGCTGTATCTCCTGGTCTTTTTTCTTTTTAAAAACATTAATATAACTTAATTTTGTCCAGATCTGATCAGAGTATAAAATAGTTGACCATGCTTAGATGAGGTGAAAAATGTCATCTACAAAAGAAACCCTGCAGCCTATGTTGTCTTACTAATATTTCTAGTTCCCCAATTTAACTGATATTATATTCTCATTCTTTGTATTAGAGACCTGTTGCTGTTTTAGCTTCTTTCTTAGTGTATTTAGGGCCATCCCTATAGTTTCTTATTCCTAAGGGGAAAAAAAATAATCAATTGGTTATGTCAAGGAAATCAGACTCTATTTCCTTGATGATAAATTGATGGGATTGATAATAGGTTTGTTGCTGTAGCTCTTCAAAATTTGGGATTTTTGGAAAGGTTTCTTATTGTTTTACCTTGTTTCTGTATTTTTATCAGAACTAATTGTCTCCAATGGCTTATCATTACGATGTATGAGCAATAAAGAGCAAGATACTGTGATATTTGGTGTGAAATGCTTATTGAAAAGGAGTTCTGTCCTGACATCTTACTGTTCTTTGTTATGAAAATACTTCAGGAACTGTATGGCAGAAGGGGTATGGAGATTCTGAGATTGGCAAATAGTGGATGCCTAAGTAAGAGTTTCAACAGGGCAAGAGTATGTAGTACTTGCTGGTATACTATCCCAGCCTTCAGCAATTAGTACTTCAGGGTGTCTTTGTCTCTAGTGATTTGTTCTCTTAGTTCACCTGGGTAGTAAAAAATGCAGTGGCCAACATGTGCCAGTTAGCCAGTTAGAGAAAACTTCTTCCCAAGATGTTTACTTTAAAAAGTGGTGGTTTTGCTAATGGATGTTTGTTGGCAGTAATTGTCACTTCCCCCTGATTCTGGTCATTTTTGATAGTTGTTTGCTGCCAGGGTTGTCTTCCTATGCTGCACAATTTCATACTACCTTCTTTTTGATTTAGATGACAATCACAATTTCCTTACAATGGCAGAATGTCAGTATATCGTCAAACATGAACTTGAAAATTTGAGAGCTAAAGATGAAAAAATGATCCCTGGATATCCTCAGGCAAAGCTGTATCCAGGAAAATCAATTGGTAAGCAATGTAGCTTGTTGCCTGTCACTCACTGCATTGATATAGGATGGTGTTCATGGTGAAAAAACCTTAATAGTCCTGCAATGAAGAGGAATCCTTCAGGCATTAAAGTCCCACTATTTTTAATCAACTTTGTTTTCTCTTTGCTGCACAGTGATAGGACAAGAGGCAATGGATGCACAGTGCAACAAGAGAAATCCTGAATAGATATCGAGAAAATGTTTTTCACAATGAGGGTAATCAAACATTGGAACAGGGTTTTACAGAGATTGTGGTAACTCTGTCCTGGGAGACTTTGAGATCTTCACTAGACAAAGCCCTGAGCAGCCCAATTTAAGCTGGACCTACTTTGAGGAGGAAGTTGAACCAGATGACTTCCAGAGGGCCTTCCATCCTGAGTCTTTCTGTGATGCTGAGACTGTGGCCTTATGTTTTCAGTTGGATAATTTTCATGTATATTGATGTAATCCATTATTTTTATAATTAGTACCAAAAATATTTGGTTTTAAAAAATTACATAATTGTATACTTGGATTGTCTCTGTATAAAAATACTGGAATGAGTAACAGTGTTGCAGAGCTATAAATTTCACAATATGAAGGAAGGAAGTTTTATTTCATTCATTTGATTTCATTTTTCCTCCTCTGCTTCAAGAGCTCTTCCTTTTCATGGGAGAAAGAAGCAATGAGAGTTAGTGCTATTTTTATGGTAGCTGGAACTAGTTCACTGGCAGAGATGCTATAGTTTCTTAGGAGAATTTGTCTTAATATTTGTATGTCCTTTTAATAGCAGTGTCTTTATTCATTAGTGTTGGTCATCAAAGAAAGAGATCTGTGCATATCAGTAGTTCAAGAAATGTAAATAAATATAGATGTCAGATGAGTTTACACCAGTAATTTTTTATATAGCTAAGGTATTTTCTAGTTATGTCAAGTTGATGCTGGTGGGAAATGGTAAAAAACTATGACACAAACATCCAGTGCCTCCCCTCTCCTGTTTTTGAATTTATTTTCTTTTTTAATATTTCCATGGTTGTAACTTTTCCCACAAAGCTACACATGGCATTTCGGTTTCTGACCTGTAGCACCTTTTGTTACTGAAGCTGCAAATGATAATATTGCAAACCTATGGAATAGTTAATAGATGTAAAAAGGTTACTCCTTTCTTTTTCACTGGACAGCATAGTCTTTGTAGGAATAGGTAGAACTGCTCTCTATAACGAGCAATTTTTAACTAACATGCAGACTATTTATTTATTTTTAGGTTTTAAATGCTAGATTTATTTGAAGGGAACTGTAAGCTTGCTAAGTACATAATGTAACCTATTTGTTTTTATCAACTTCATTGTCCTTTGAGGGAGTACTGGGTACTTTTTTTTTTTTTTTTTTTTTTTCCTTCTAGTGAGAAGATTATTGACCAGTGGTATTCTAGTTCAGATTTTCCCACTGCATGATAGAGAAGAGTTGAAAAAGCTCCGTCAGAGCTGGTATGGCCGTGTGAAAGTTGGCTATCAACCTTTAGGTATGTGAACACTTAACTCCGCTACAAATAAAGTGCAGGGTTTCTTCTGGAGAAGTTTTCTCTTTGGTTTGTGTGAGAAGACCAAGGGTGCTTCCTAACTTCTACTCCAGCATTTAGCCTCTGTAGAAGTGAAACTCCTGTGTGGAAGGTAAGTATTGTACCAAGAAATCTGTGGTTTCACTAAGAGTTTACCTTTTCACATCCCGAATTATCCATTGCAGTTCACGTCCTCTAACATTACCTTTCTGCCCAGGTTGCTTTGTTGGCCACTGTGAACCAAAGTCCTTGTTTTACCCAGCCTTGCTTTTACTGGTCTTGGAATCAACAGCGTGGCTTAGGCTCTGGTTAAGGAAGCATCCACATTTCTAGACTTCTTGATAGGCACAGCTGAGGTCTCTTCATTGAATTCTCTTTGGTTCTAAGATGGCTGTAGGGTAATCTTTTGCTATAATGACTAGCAATACAACTGTTCTGAAGTGAAGTGTTGGATGTGCAGGCTGCTGTTTCTTGATTTTCTTTCTTGTGGCTGCAGGAGTTCTGTATATAGGCCTTTGGTCATAGTTTCCAAGTTGGAGCTGGGGGGCAGTTCAAAGGCCCAGCATTTGCACTGTGATCATCTAGCATGGAGTCCTGAAATTAGACCATTGCTGTTTTACCAGCTGGGCAAGTTTTACCTCTTCCAGCATTTCATATGTAACCTCCTGAAATGGTTCAAGACTTGAGAAATTGGTGGCTTAGAGTCTGCAGATTCAGTGTCTGCAAACTTCCATGTAACAACAGTCTGCACATCACAAATTCTCCCTACCCATCAGTGAAGCAGTAATGGACCAAGCCAAGACTGTTTTCTCAAACTGACTCTTGACAGGGAAGTTCCTCGATGTCTGGAATTCCCAAAGCTGTTTTGAGTTCTAGGCATGTCAAAAGTGTGTTTACAACTGTTTGTTTTAAATTCATTGTCTGTATGAAGACTGTATGTTGTTGCATGCCGGGGTCACTTGAGTATATTTTACACACTGAATAAGCTTAAAATGAAAATAATTTTTAGTCTGGCAATGTGGAAAGTTAATTTCTGGATTGTAAACTGGTAAACTTTACTTAAAAATAAGAAACATTTGGGAGTTTGCCTGATTATTAATCTCTGGGTCTTGAGATTCTTTCCTGAGCTACAGGAAGTTAAAGATCTAGCTCAGTAATGCCTGCCTCCAGAGTATTGTATTAGGGCTCTTCCTGTGTGCTTGTCTTTTGTTTACGCAGGAGAGGGGTTTTTTTTGACTGAGATTGAATGCACATAAAATTTCAAAGTAAATCCCAGGAACCCTGTTATGTATGTATTAATTTAGGGTTGTCTTTCACATTGTGTGTTTGGAGTGTGAAATGATGCTAATGACCTACACTTGAACTTACTTGTTAATAAATTTTTGATTGAGAGGTATGTTGGAGTGCCGATTCTTCTGTTTGCCTTTTCTTCTTGCTTTCAGAAACTTATCTGATTGGCAATTGTGATCTGCTGTAGTGTGTTGTAAACCATAAGCTGTAAGAATATTATGGTATTGCACATGAGGTTTTGATGTGCTAGTGTATTATGGACAGTACATTTACAGTGTCAGTTCAGAGGTCACGATGTCATGGCTGTTTTGTTAAGCTGGTGAATACATAACAGTGGCATACAAGCAATCTGGTCTTCCAAGCAGGCAAAGATAAAACAGATTTCAGCATTCTAAACTCAGGTTTGCTAGGCATTTCTATACCTTATTATGTGGTGCCATTTCTAGATTATGTTGAATAATAGTCCTACATTTCTTTGTTAGTAGTAAGATAAGTGAGATCTTGTATTCCTTGGAGGTAATACATCTGTCATGAAATATATCCATTAGTAGTGCATTTTTCAAGTCATCATAACACCTGAGCAGACAACCTTGGTGAGTACAGCAGGTGTGTATTTCATGTATCAGTTGTCTGCTGAAGGGAATGTCTCAGTCTGGGTGTGCTACCTGACGTGTTTAAGATTTAAGATTTCAATATACCTTTCCATCTATTCCTTTAGTTCCTTGAGGGCTGGCAAAGCACAACTAGTCCTTTTTGGCCCTGAGCAGGCTAAAACAAATTTGTTTCCCGGTGTACGTATGCCAGTGAGAAGCTTCAGAAGTTAGGTGTCACTTGCTGTTAAAGTTTGGTTTTTATTATACCAAATGTTTTCTGTGCCATCCTAGCTATTCATTGATATAATAGATTCTGTTTTCAAGAATGCTAGTGTGTTCGTGTTTGTCTCCCCTGCCTCCCCCCCGATATCTGATGTTGATATGGTAAGTATTGAGATATTTGACTTCCCTACCATCTGAATATATGTATATATGTTTGTGTGTGTGTATATGTATATAACAACAACAAAAATTCAAATAGCCTTCTAAGTTTTTGGAACATTGGAGAAGGAAGAACAAAAAAGCAATAATGTTCATTGTGTTATTTAGAAAAAAAATTGGGGCCAAGGGATTCATGTAAAGTCAAGTTTGATATTATACTGACATCTATGTTAAGTGTAGTCTTAATTGATTCTTTTTTCTCTGCAGATGAGATACGCTGCTACTTCGGTGAAACCATTGCTCTCTACTTTGGCTTCTTAGAGTACTTCACGTTTGCTTTGATTCCAATGGCTGTCATTGGGATTCCTTATTATGTGTTTGCATGGGAAGACTATGACAAATATGTGATGTTTGCCACATTCAATCTGCTCTGGTCCACTGTGATACTGGAAGTTTGGAAGCGGATTTGTGCCATCATGACATACCGTTGGGGGACGCTGTTGATGAAACGACAGTTTGAAGAACCGAGATCAGGCTTTCATGGTGTCCTGGGTATCAATCCTGTCACTGGGAGGGAGGAACCAGTGTACTCAAGTATTAAGAGGCAGATACGGATTTATCTGGTGTCCTTGCCATTTGTGTGCCTTTGCCTCTACTTCTCACTGTACGTGATGATGATTTACTTTGACTTGGAACAGTGGGCTCTGGATTATCATGAAGAGAATGAGTCTAACTTCAGCAACTTGATGCTGTTTGTGCCTAGTATCATATATGCTGTTGTGATTGAAATTATGAACCGTATCTATCGGTATGCTGCTGAATTCTTAACATCATGGGGTAAGAAAGTTGTTTATTCTTCCTTCTTAAAGTTAGAATTGCAGATGTTTAGAATTTGTTTCTTTGTACAATATGTTACTGTGAGTTCTTGTTCAATGGAATGGAATGCTAAAGAAATTTCCTGAAGTAGATTTTTACTGTGGGGTAAAAGAGATGGCCATTTTAACTTCTTACATTTATTTTGAGTGTTCTCAGACTGCAATTTCACATTTGGTTTAATTTGGTCTAGCATGCCATCAGAAGGGGTGATCCTGCTGTCCTCCTCAGCCTCTCTATGCCTTTGGTGCAGAGTCCCCCTTCCCTGATTTAGCTCTTTGTTTGGCTATATCAGCCGTAGTGCTGGCAAAAGGGATGAGGTGAGATTATCAGGATGGGACCTCAGAGGTGGATGGCAGGAGGGACTGTCCTGGCAGGTTGCACCCACAACCTGGGTTTGTTGGATACGTCTTAGTCTACTGATGTATCTATGCAGAGGACGGAGGCACTGAGATAAGGAACAAAATTGAAAAACACCAACTAAATGTCATATGAGAGTGTTTGTGTATGCTATATATGTAAGAAAGACTGAGATTTCACATCCCTATCAAAATATTTTCCTGTGGGCACTCACAGAAGAGGAAGAATGTTACAATAGATTGCCTTTTTTTCCCTTGTGTGTGTGACTTATTTAACAGATTGGGCTTTATGTTTTGTAACCTAACATAAGGATATTGAAATGTCAGTGTTTATTTTGAATTTTAGCATTTCTACAGACATGTGCAGTTGCTTTCAGGCAAAGTTAATAGATGAAGCTAATGGGGAGTTAACTGGTTTGTGTAGCTCAATATGGCATACATTTACAGGACAGAATCCAGGTTACTAAAGCTGGAGACCCAGAAAATTAACCTAAGAAAGATTAAGCAAAAGGGAGATTGATGCAGAAGACAGAATAAAAGGATGTGTTGAAGTGGGGATTGGTTATGGATGCCAAAATGATTTGCTCAGCAAATTCAACTTGACAGCAGCAATAGTAAAAGCAAGCAATTTCTTGATTTGTTTATGACTGTTCAAGGATTTTAATTAATGACTTTTAAATTCACATCTAGGTTTCAATTGACTGTTTTGTTTCATTTTTTTTCACTGTACTGCAAGAAAAAGCCTTTATGCAAAATGCCCAGTTGTATTGATCAGGTAGACTAAAATGTCTTTAACAGGTAATCCAAGTTTTTTTTTAATCCAGTTTTTTTGTTTGTTTGTTTTAAGCTGGTGTTTCATATTCAGCAGCAAAGGCATTTGTGTAACTCACTACACTGATAGCTTGTGCCTTTTCTGTGCTATCCAATGTGATTATGCTGCCATGCTGTGAACAGGATGAAGAGCTCGGCTGGCTGTCCTACGTCACATCCCACCTGGCATATTTTCGGCTAATATCTGACTTAAACAGCTAATTGACAAAACATAGGAAACAATCTGGGGCGTTTTTAAGCACAGCTCTTGCACCCATTTATCATGAGAACTGATCATTTAGTGAAAACTGAAAGCAAAAATTGCATTGAGTCACTTGAGTGCACCTTCCATGTGTCAGGCCCAACTTCATGTCCCTGTCAGAGTAGAACTCTGCTGTTTTGTCCTGAGCAAGGTCCATAGGTGATGGTGTCTCCTTTCAGCCTTGTTGACACAGCTCATGCTAGCGTGCTGCCTTCTCAGTTACTGCTTAGCCAGGGCTTTAAAGGTACAATCTGACAAAATAGCAAAAAGAAATAGGAAATCACCCATTCACTTCCCTTTCCTCCTCCCTAGTAACCAACATTCCTCACACATCAGCTTCTGACAGTTTATCTTGAATGAACTGAGAATCTTAATTATAGAATGAGTAATGCATCTGTTGAACTTCATGTACTCTAGTCTTGCTTTAGAGCTTAGGGTCTGATCTAAATTTCCTGGAGATGAATGGGAATATTTCTGTGAGCATTTACTGTTTCGAATCAAATTTGATATTGTTATTTTTCATAATGTATTCCAATTAGTTTTGCATTTGTTTTCAGCCAAAGAAAAATCAATAACTAAGCATGTTTTATTAAGTATTAAGAATGACGGATGGTTTTTCTGTTATAAAACAGCTCTTCTGAGAAAGAATGATGTAAAAGGAAAAACCTTTGCAGTAGAAAAAATACTGGAGTTGTAGCTGAAAATATGTATGTCAATATTGTGCATCAGATTAGCCTCATAGGTTAAGTGATGTACTGGCACAGTATAAATTCTTTTTGCCATAAAGCATTGGAGGAACTATTTCCCATAAACTATTAGTTAAATAATTTTTAGGTGGAGGACAAATGTCTGTTTACTCTTTGTATAACAATGTTTATTATATGGTAAGTGCTTCTGCTGTTTACTAATCAATAATTCTGTTGGTATTTTAGAAAATCACAGGCTGGAATCTTCTTATCAGAATCATTTAATTCTGAAGGTTTTAGTGGTAAGTATGTACTATAAGCAGCTTTTAAGATTATTTAAAAAGAGAACTTGTCATGTGTTTTATTGCTGCTTTCCTAGCATTACCTTACTGACCTACAGTTTTGTTCAAGGCCAAATACTCGCACAAATATCAGAGTAAACAGGATTTCTGTTGTGGTTCCAGTAACTGCTAGACTGTTTTAGATGCCTTTTTTTATAGTGGAGAGTTGGGTTTTATTTGTATTGATTTGTTCTTTCATTAGGATTCTGTATACGTAAGTTTTTATGTTAATTGATGTCCTGTCTTTAGCTGGGAACTATTGCTTTCTCTTTTTGCAAGACTTTATGGTAAACCGTATTTTAAAAAGTTCTTGTATTAACTTCCACCTGTACTAATATTCAGACAACCAGTCAGGAGGCTGGAGATACATGTCCATCAGTATGCTCCTATGCTGTTTCTAGTATATACTGATCTATTTACTTTGTGGCTCTGAACAAGTAGCTTTTGTGTGTGTATGTATGTTTGGTTGCTCTTTCAGGTGTATATCCAGATGCAACACTGATTCTAAGGAACTGTACTGTAAATCCTGAGTTCCCATATAAGATCTTCAGTAAAAGCAGTTTTAATGATTGGCTGATTTTGAGACTTAATCTTGTTTCCTTTTTGAAAAGATTGTTTAAGTCTCTCCAGAGTTCTTTTTTTTTTTTTTTTTGTTCTCAGCATGCTTTTTTTTTTTAATTTGCTTGTTATTCTTCTGTTACTGGTAACCTCTAGAGCTAAAACTCTTGTACGTATCATTTATAGCTTTGTCTCTGCCTTTCTCAAAAAATACCGCCATCTCTTTTTCTCCATAGGAAATTTATATAAAATAATTTAAAAAATTACAAAATGTCAAATGTAAGTGTGTCCCCCCCAATTTTCACTTTCACCCTATGAGTGGCTCTCTGCAGTCCCAGTATTATTTATGTTGTCCATGAGCTCCAAAAAAGGAGCTTCAGCACTGACAGCAAGTAGGAAGCTTCAGAGCTTGATTGTGTTTTTTCAGGTAGAATACTGTGATTATGTCTCATTTTAGAAGTAGGGAGTATTTCTCTTGGTCATAAAACCTCTTGAATTGATTAAACCTAAAGCTCAACTAATATTGAGGAACAGTGGTACATACTGAGAGAGATGTCATCCAACACATATATTTTGATAAAGTATTTCTTTGAAAAAAAAAAAAAATCATTACCCTAAATTAAGATCAGTGCGTCCCTTTTATTGCATTACCTATGGGGAAACTGCCAAAAGATGACAGTTAAGTAGAAGGCAGTGTGTTTTTCATGTCCACATTTCATAACTGAATTGTAGTTCGCTTTGTATAACATGCTTTAGGAAAGTATTAAGCTTGTCAAATGAAAATCTGAATCAGACCAATATTGAAAATGAGGTTTTTCTGACCTAAGTTTTAAAAATGGTAAAGAAAATTTTAATGAACAGTTTACATCTGTGTGAGTCAATGTAACTGTTAAGTTAGATAACTCTGCATTTGAACACTTGCTTGAGTACTAATAACAAATATTTTTATTTGCAGTTCAACTTCTTAAATTGTTTTGCATCTCTCTTCTACATTGCCTTTGTGCTGTTTGATATGAAGCTTTTGAGACAGGTGAGTTGCAAGGACATCTTAAGAATGTTGATGAATCTAGGAAAATAAATGATTGATTGAAACAGGACTTTAGTTTTTAATCATTTTTCTGAAATATTAAATTGACAATGAATATATATCATACATTTTCTTGGAAATCCAGCTTCCGTATTTCAGTTCCTATAGCACAGCTGCAGAATCATGACAAGAGTGGAGCAATTCTTTCTCTCCGTATAAATGAGGAACTGTTTCCAAATAATTGATTATTCCCTCCCAGAGATGAGACTGGAAAATTTTCTTTTCCTCCTTTCCCTTTATGTTAGAAAATGGTTTTCTCTGTAGTGTTCTTAATGAGAGGCTCTTGAGGATAGGAGCATGATTAAGTTTATGACTACAATGAGGAGCTGAGAATAAATGAAAGCAAAAATAATTTGTAGTTGGTATTTTAAATCAGCTTTCTGTTGTTAACATCTTTTGCACTCAAATGCATGATAATTGGGTATAAGGAAAATATTTTTGCTTTAAATACAATGAAGAAAATGTCAAGAACTTCAACTCAAGGTCTCTGTTCTTCTAAAGAGATCTCTAGCGAAACACTTGACATACCTATACCAGATAGGGCATTTGTGACATTTCGTATACTTTAAGGTAAAAGTAAGAAGAAAAAAAAATTCATTGTTTAGCTCTGTGGTTGGTGTTGGCATATGTTAAGTTTGTATCTTTACCCTTCACTGGACTTTGCGTACTGTCTCCAAGATACATCCAGATTCACAACATATTTAGACATCTAACTCCTCTTTTGTCCTTTTCAGCACATAGCAAAGAATGGGAACTAGAGCACCTATACTTTTCATATGCTATTGCTAGTTTTGTTAGGCCTTCTTTTGTCATAGTATAACAACTTACAGTGTTACTAGAACGCACAAAATTGGAAATGATCATAGGTTTACCACAGTTCTATTAATATTTTTTCTTTTTTTTTTTTTTTTTTTTTAAACTTAAGAGCTTGGCCACTTTGCTGATAACTTCGCAGATCCTTAATCAGTTTGCAGAATCCTTGCTTCCTTACTGGCTCCAAAAAAGACATAAGAAGAGGATGAAGAAACGCATATGTTCTCTGAAAACAGATACAGACCTGTCGTTAGTTGAACAAGTCAACTTGGAGAAAGAAATGGGCACCTATTTTGTACGTTTTACTACTGTAAAAGAGTTAAAAAGTTTTTTGGGCTGCAGTTGACAGAGATATAAGCCAGTGCAGCCTAAAATATTTCTGGCTGTCTGGCCTGGCAGCTTATTTCCAGCTTCGTCGGTTTTGTTGGTAGTGTTTATACAGCTATATGGTGCACTGGATCAAGAAACTGGTACAGTGCAGGATCCCAGTTACACCAGAACAAAGGGGTAGGAATGAACAGCGGAATCTGGAGCTACCTAACCCTGTATCACTGGAAGAAGTATTTGTGTAATATGCCCTTAATCTCCAAGGGTAGCCTGAAGGCTGTCAGGATGAAGAGCCTCGCATAGGGAAGTTGGAGGCTGTTTCTGTTTTAGTTTGTTTTTGCAGTGATGCTAGCTTAAACTGTCAATTAAACTATAGCCTGAGAGAGTGTGCTCGTGTCTGGGTGGGGCCAGAAATCGAGAGGGCAGAAGAGACCAGCTCTTCAAACCAATACTACTGCTGGAAGCTCTTGCTTCTTGAAACTACAGCTTTGGCATTTGCTGTCTTCCTAGTTCTGTTCCTGACCACCTCCTACCCAGTACAATTTCTAATTGTATTTAACAGACTTCATGCAGTTCATTACTTGCAGCTCTAAAGGAATTGACAAAGCAGACATCAGTGTGTGTGTTAAGGCCTTACAGACTGGCTGACAACTTGATCAGATGCTGCAAGCATAGTCACAGGAGTTTTAATAGTGTATGATTTATACTTTTACAGAATAAGAATTATATGTAGACAGTGTACCTTTTATGTAAAAGGTAGAGGATAGCAGTTTGAGATTTGATATTAATACCGTATCAGATTCCTCTCTTCCTGCATAAAGTGCCATGAAATGGGGAGAGGAAAAAGAAATACTACCTTTGCAATTGAGAAATTGTACAAATGTTAATACTTGTGTTCCTCTGGGAAGGTTGGTATTTCTCACATTTTATATGGAGGGAGATAGATTTAGCGAGCATGTCTATCGTACAATGGAGAACACAGCAGAAATCCCCAAGTTAGTGTCTGAACTGGTAAATCAGCACAGTCCAGCACTGTGCCTGCAAATAGGCCAGCGCAGCTCCAAAAGCTGTATATCGTCATCAGGCATTGATATACCCGATGAAATAAGCTCTACCTTTTAGACCTGAGCTGACTTCTGATTCTCAGCTGGCACATACAAAGCCATTGTGGTGTCTTTGAGTCACATTGCCCAGTGCTTCTTGTGCAGAGCTGGATCAAATGTATCTGCACCTGTTCTACTGTTCTGCCCTGAATAATTTTCCATGGGGACCCAACAGGTTAATTACAGAGTTAAGACTTTGCCTTGGGAGGTGTCCACTGCTAGCCTCAGTTTCAGTTCAAGGTACTGTCTACTCAAGGCCTTAATTTTATTTTCACTCTGAAGATTTTAATTGTACTGTGTTGGTGAATACACAATATTAGACCACTGATTTGTTTGGAAGCAGTGAGCTGTCAGCAGGGAAGAGTATTTCTAAAACTAAATCTGTCACAAGGGGGAAGCATTTGACTATGTTTAGTAACTGAGGAGTTTAGCAGGAGTCTTGACAGAATTCTGCATTTGAGACTCACTTGTTTTCCTTCCTTCACTTACTCTTTAACATTTAATTCTCTTTTTTTGTTTGTCTTCTTTCTCTCTCACTTTTCAAATCTCCAGCCCTTAAACCGGTTTAAGATGTAAAAACATCCTGCAATAATTGTGTGGTGTTTTTTTTTTTTTTTAAATTTCTGCTTGTCTCCTTTAGTTCATTTTCTCCCTGAATTTCTTTGTTGATTCTGTTTCCTTGATGCCATAGTTCTTGTGCTGCTCTTGTGGCTGACAATGGCACACTTTGAAATTTCTTTAACGTTGTATCAGACTCCTGTTTTCCTGCACAAAGTGTCACAAATTGAGTAGGAGAAAAATAAATACTCCTTTTCTTTCCGTACTCTGCTATTCTAAAAGTCAATAGGTACTGGGCAAGGAAATGAGAAGAAAGGTGTGAGGAAGCAGTGGGAATACTACGCAGTTACCGGAAGCAAGAGCATAAAGGGAAGCATTGCTCCCTGCCTGCAACAGTTGTCTGAGAAAGTGATAGCAGGGACAAATATGTGACTGCCAGTCCAGTGAGTGATACTGCACAAACGTCCCTAACGAAGACCTTACTAAAATTCAGAGTTCATGCAAAACGTTTCTATGGAAAAATCTCAGTGGTTTTAAAAGTTGGGTAGCTCCTCATGGTCTGCCCTGGAGATCTGTTTGTCACACCCAGCTCTACTGTGCAACTTTATAATGATCTCAAGTGAAAAATGTAGCTAATGACCACCCCAGGTTGATTTCTGAGCTTGCAGACTTCCACTGTCTCTCTCTGTTGGCTAGAAAGAAAAGCACTAGGTGCTGGAGAGGGCAGTCAGTTTAACAGTTATAATCAGCAAAAAAAGATTAGAGAACCACGTGTCTGATGCATGGAGCCAAACCCAATTTTATGCGGTTCCTGTAATAATCTCAGTTACTGTCAAGTCTTTATTATTTCATTTTTGAGAGAGAGGCAATATGTGGGTCTGGGCGAATACAAGATAGCTAGATCTGAGTTTAACTTGGTGGTGGTATTTTACCATACTTTTAGTGAACAGTTTTTCTTTAAAAATGGTTGGTTTTGTTCTTCACTTCATAAATAATTGCTGCAATCATAGAAGACTTATTAATACTACAAAACTAATATGCAAATATATATGATAACCTGCATGTGAATACTTAATCAGCATTTAAGTACCCACATTCTTGGTTTAAAGATCAGGTGATGGATTCATTGTGGATTTGCCAAAATAGGGCTTTTTGTTTGCATTAATTGTTCCTTTCAAGTGTCAGTGCTGCATTTTGTGATTTCAGCCTTCAAGTGGGCCACTAATTCTGCCTTACCTGTTATGAAATAAACAAGCAGAAATACCAGAAAAGAGTTGCCTATTTACCAACCTACTTTTCTGGTTAGGTCTTTCATGGACAGTCTGAAATATGAGGACTTTTCTTGTCACAATGCTCTTAGGAGAATGTTCTGCCAGTTAAAATGCATGGTGCTGTTTTCTTGTCCCCTACTGTTCCTTCTGCAATTGTTTCACTGAGATAGTCAGGAACTTAAATGGGATGAATGTGTTTATACAATTACTTCATGTAATAAGGATAAGAAGTGTGACTTGCAGAAAATGCATTAGGCAAAAGGAAAAACCTTGGCCTCCCCTTATTACGAAGTTTTGAGTAATTGAATAATTCCAAATTAACTAGCTGCAGTTTTGTTGTTGTTTTCTGTCACCAGTCATTCCCAAACAACTGATATGGGATGAGGAAGCTTGGTTACAACTGTATTGTTAATTCTGTGTTTCTTCATATATTTTTTTTTTGTGGGTTGAAGTTGTTCTTATTTTTGCTCTTTCAGGGTACTTTTGATGATTACCTGGAGTTGTTCTTACAGTTTGGCTATGTGAGTCTTTTCTCATGTGTTTATCCATTGGCAGCTGTCTTTGCAGTGTTGAACAACATCACAGAGATATATTCTGATGCCTTAAAGATGTGTAGAGTTTACAAGCGTCCATTTGCAGAACCCACAGCAAATATTGGTGTTTGGCAGGTAATTTTTGTGTCTCTTTCTATTCATTTGTTTTAAAAGAGCTTTCAACAAATTTATTTAAGCTGTGTGTTTGACCCACCGGGCACTTTGAAGTTTAGTAGGTACTTTGTTCTCTTCAATGCCTTAGGATAGTGTCTATCCAACTGTATATCCAAGTGATTTTTTTTTTGTGGAGTTTTTGACCGCGCCTTTCAGTTGCCTTTAAAAAGAAAACAAATCCTTCCTATAGTTCTTTTATATGTATGTATTGTACTCCTTTTGCCACTGCAACAAAGCAAAGCTGCCAGATACTGCCCAGTACTCTTTACAGCCAGCGTATTTTAGAAATGGTAGTATCTGATGCAATCTCAGAAGCGTGGAGCTCAGCAAGGGTTTCAGAAAAATTGAAGAGTGATAGGTAAGTATTTGGATTCCCAGGACTTGCTTGGCTGTGTGCCCTTGTGATTTGTTAAGGGAGAAGCTGCTGCCTGAGCATTCACACACCAATCAAGGAGTTGCACACACACTAAATGAGACTTTACCTGCTAGGACCGGAGTCCCTTTGCAGTGGGCAACTCCAGTGAGCCGACGGGTGCCCCTTTTGACTCCTCACACGCACACATTCACCCTTGGGTGCTGCTTCTTCCCTCAGGCTCAACCTAGGTTCCCAAAAGCAGAATCTAATCAAGGCCTTCAAAATGAAAAGCATAATTTATTCTATGGTGCACAGATTTAGACAGCTCAAGCTGGGTGCCTCTGCAGAGAGGCCCCAAACATTAAAATTCCTGGGCAATTACGCCCTTACAATCTAAGTTGCTGCCCCTCACACCATAGTCTGATCCAGTAGTAATATTCGGGTCTGGGGTCGTCTTCTCTCATTGGGTCCTTTTTCTTTCCTCTAGGCAGGTTCTTTCTCTTTCCTGTTTTTTAGGCTAGTAGTTACTATGTCTCCTTTTCCTGGCTCAAACTGACTCTGAGGCTTTCCGAATCTTCTTATTCCTCCAATCAGAGAATAGGTCAACGTTAAGCAAAAGCCTTAAGCAAGCTGTGAGTTCTGCTTTATCATGAAGGACTACATTTAAGAAGCTAAACAAAGTCCTTAAAGCCCTCCAAAACATATTAATAGCCTCTATAATTTATATACATTCCTGTGCTATTATAGCCTCACAATCTTATCCTGTTATTGCGATGTGCTGTTTGAGTCTCATTCAGGTGTGGTCCACGTGTTCATGTAGCTCATCTTTGCCACCTTCCACAACAGATTACTGGTACTCAAGCTGACTAATTTTAAAATAACCTGGATCTGTGAGCAGGAGCTGGACCTTTCTGCACAGCCTGAACACTGCGGTCTATCTAAACAATTTCATGCTAGTTGTACTGGGTTAAAGATTTTCTGTCCTCAGTTGTTTGCTAATGCAATCATGCTAGCATCAGCTAGTTCGGAGTGTGCTGAGTATGCTGCATCAGTGAACCGATTCTGACCAAAAATAAGCCCTGTAAAACCCTTCCAAAACCAGAGTGTTTTCTGAAAAGAAGGAAGGCTATTAAGTCGCATCTAGAGACTTTAGCATTCTGTAACAGCAGTAGTCTGATAAGGAATGTGAGGTAGGTTAGAGAAAATTTCTGTGGGATGACCCATATTCTAGTTTTATTTAACAACATTTCTAATGATATGTAATGGAGGCAAAGGGCACAATAAGCTAGTGGATTTTTTAATTTGGAGGGATTGTGAGTGTTGGTACCAAATGAAACAAATGGGAGATGAGAAATGAAATCGGGAAACCTCAAATGAAACATCCTGTAAAAACATGCAAACCAAGTATTCTGAGCAATGTTCATTAGACATGTACATAGGTATTAATGAAATGAACTTATAGGAGAAGCATTTTAATATTAGATCATTAAAAATGTGTAAATTATAATCTGATTGCGTTTTTTAACATTTAATTCGTTTTCTCGGTCCAAATCTATGCTGCCAACATCTTGATGGCACAGCTGCATTGACCAGTGGTGTGACCACCAGGTAAATGAAGCTGTGGTCATGAGTCCCAAGCATAACTGCAGGTATATTAATAGCATTTGCTTTTGCTAGAATAGTTTGTTTCAATCTAGGGAGTAGGTTGGAAAACTATAACACTAATGGTACAGTCATGTTTGTTTTTATAGTGTACGTTTTTAACTAATAGTAGAAATGCATTTGCTTTGTGAATTAAAAATAGTGACTCAAAAACGTAGTTATCTGTTTCATGTGGGAAGTTAGAATATTGGCTGAAAGATGTCTGTTAAAGGAATACTGGAGTTACTTTATCAGGTGAGCTGAGTCACCAGCTTGTTGTCAAGGAGAAGGTTACTTCTGCTAATTCATTGTGACAGTTGCTACAATTCAACATCAGTCTTTCTCATTCCAGAGAGGACTTTGAGATAAGTAAACATTATATTGCAAAAGTAATTGTCACACTGTAGTAATATTTTCAGACATTTTGTGGGAGCTCTGTAGGCAAAAGCTTCTTAGACTTGTACAATTGCATGCGTTTAAATGTAAATCTTTCTTTCAACAAATTTCAGCTTGTATAACTGTTAGTGATTTTAAAAAGGCATTCTGAACCATCCTTACACTTTCCTGTTACTTAACATTCAGACAAAACCCTCCAAACCCAGAGTGTTCGGACTATTAGTTCCTCTAGGAATTTTGCATTTTTTCCTATATCCTGAAAGAGATTTATGTTCAGGAGTATGACTGTAGATGAACGCATACTCTTTTATGTGTTGAGGTTATGAGTCTTGAAGACAGCAGGGATAAGGCTGCTTTCCTGTCCACTTTTTTCCTTTAGGATTATTCATAATTTTTCAGGAGGTGATCTGACATTATCTACATCTAGAATGTTAGTGATCTCTAAACAACTTCTCAAGGTCTTTACAGTACTATGGAATTGTGGAAGAATACTCTTTAACTTCTTCACAGCAAACACACATACAGGCACATAGAGAAATCAAATTTGAGAAAAATTCAGGGTTGCCAGGTGGTGTTTGTGGTATTGCAGACCTTGTTGTGGTCTTGTCCTTGCCTGTTCTTAAAGCTGATGAAGTCTGGACTGCTTGCCAAACAAGTCTTACGCCACAGAATTCAAAAGACGAAGGAAAATAAAAAGTTAAAATAATGGGTCTTCTGAGGATTTAATGAAGAGAGAGGTATTGTCCAGAGCAATTCAGGGACTGGTAAATTAGAGATAATGGTTGTAACTATATATTTGTGTTTTATTTCAGTTGGCTTTTGAAACTATGAGTGTAATATCAGTTGTTACTAATTGCATACTGATTGGAATGTCTCCACAAGTGAATGCCCTTTTCCCAGATTCAAAAATGGACCTTATTCTGACTGTGGCATTGGTAGAGGTAAGTCTGCCTTCAAAACAGTGTGTGTGTGTTTTAGTAGCAAATAACATGAACACCAGTGGAAGTTATACCAGGAAGTAGACTCCCCCCTCCACCCGCCAATATTAAAAGGAAATGTCGATTTCTCAATCAAAGAAGTGTTTCAAAGTCTTGCCTTTTGATTTCTTTCCTGTTTTTTCATGTACTGTGAATGTTGTTGCCATACTTTTACATACATTCCCAAGATACCATGTATTTGTTGCTTCATGTATTTCAAGAATTTAATAGTGCTATTTAAAGAAGCAAAATAACCACACTTTTGTGAACTGGTTATTTCTCTGCTTGGTTTGTGACTCCAGCATATCTTATAAAGACCTCCTACATAATCTTTATGGATGTTTCCTGTAAGGCTTGTCTGAAACAATTATGTATGATGACTGCAAATACTAGTGATTGTAACAGCATTTGGGTTTCATCTTTTCCTAATTCTGTGTAGTAAACACTTAAGTGTCATTCCTTTTCATACAAGGAGGGATGTCGATGGGCATTGTATGTAATTGAGATTGTAGGAATTTGTCCTTATATATCTTTCTTTTGGAACTTTCTTGTATTGCATTGCCTTGACTTTCATCATTATGCTATTTTAGTTTTTAGGAACTGGATTACTTTTCTTGTGGCAAAAAGTCTGGGTTGTCTGTGTGTGGTTGTTAAACTGCATGGCCTTATGGCTCCTGCCGTACAGCAGGAGCACATACTTCTTTGTTGTTGTTTTTACAGGTGTTAAGCATTATGCAATGAATTACAAGCTTGCTTTGAGTTTTATTTTCCAAGCCTCAAGGTTTGCAGAGTTAACTCTAATCACGAATCGTGTCAACTGGTTTACTGAAGTTCACATCTGCAGACAGCCTGATGTATTCTATTATGTGTGTGTGAACATTTGTATTAACCTCAGTGAGGTATTTTAATATGAAACTAATTTGGCAATTTAAATGTAATGCTGTAGTTCATTACTGGACAACATATCCAGAGAGATCATATTATGAAAACTGTATGACTAAGCAGTATAGATTTATGGCAGCTTAAAGAGATGGGGCTATTTTTGCCTTTGCTTCCTGGGTATTTATTCCCATCTTATTTGTTACACTGGCACTTTCTTTTATCTGGTGCATGATGAATCAGATGAGGGAATTGATTTGGGGGAAGCTGTCTGACCCAGTTCACTGGTGAAAGGGAGCAGGATGGAAGTAACTGTATGTGGAAGACACACAGTAATGCTGTAGGTTTGTGCTGGATTAAATTTGTGGGACTTCTGCACTACTGTCTTTCTCCTGTAAGCATTACTTCATCTAACAGGAAGATCCCTAAACTATGAGAGGAGCACAAATCTCCTGTATTGGCAATATTGCCATGCACCTTTACTATATTTATTAATGATTAAACTGTGCATTTCAGTTGTAAGGAAAAATTCAGGATCAGAACATATCACATTAAACCTCTAGGACAAACCTGGTGCATCTAAAATACATCAGTGTCAAGGTAGGAAAAAATTCTGTTGGATATGTCAGGGTGTTGATAGAAAAGCATTTTACATCACCTAGTAGAGATTCAGAAACACATGATACAGGTAAGTTATTTTACTTTCTGGTGTTTGGTGCAGATGAAGATGAAAATTTTATGGTGTGTTTATGCTATTTTGAGCAGCTTGGCAGGCAGTGTAAAAATGTTGAGGAACATAAGAAATTTCTTTTTAGTAGGCTGTGTATGCTTTCACGTGTTCAGTTGATGCAGTAACCTACTTAAATCTTAGCTGTCATTAAATATTTTTATCAGGTTTAAGTAATTGAGACTCCAGTTGAATATTTAGATATGTTTGATGCAAAGCTAAATAGAAGAAGCACTGTTCTTACCAAAGCATAGGTATTAGCAATGTCCTTTTTCTTTTATTTAAAAAAAAAAGTTAGTGCTTTTTAATAACAATAATACTAATACTCTTCAAATGGAAACATGTTTATATGGCAACAGTTGACATCACTCAGTACAGAAGTAATGAAGGACTGTGTGTGATATTCTTACAAGCGTTCTGTAAGCCAGCCCCTACAGATTTATGCAAAGTAATTTTTTTTTTCATTAACAACACTAACTCTACTGCTGTCTACACTTTTGGTGGGAATACATATTGTATCAGCAAAGTAAATGCTAATTAAATAGAATAAAATATTAAGCATTTCATAATAAATAATGGTAAATATTAAAATAATAACATTTAATAATAATTTTGAAGTATTAAAACAGCAAACTTTTTTTTGAACAGTTGACCTATTTTCATCAATCCAACATCTGCTTCCATAGCAACACACTTTGAACCAGGAGTAGAATCATGAAACTCCCCTCCTTTACTTATGGATGGATGCTAATCGAGTGCAGCAAGTGTAGTTTTCAAACAGAAAGAAGTAGGTGGATGTCCTTAAAGCAGGAAACAATAAGCCCTTATTAACATAATTTAAAAATAGTTATATCCCATAGTGTGTTTAGTTATTCAGGCTTTACCATAGACACATACTTTTGGTATGAACTACAGCTGCAAAGTAGGACATTCCAAACAAGCATCTGTGCTTGTGTGAAACTGTTCACAATCACCTCTGACTTCTTACACTGATTTGAAAAAGAAAGGATATTACTCTGAAGAAGTTTGGTGAATAGTTGTAGGAGTGGGTTGAAACAAGGTGTAACCTTAATTCTGCAGTGCTTTCTTACTTTTCTTTGAAAATTGTTGAAAAAGGGTTTTGTTCATGTGGACTCTCATAAATTCAAAGAATGCTAATCAAATCAGTGTCAGGACTACTCTGAAAGTTGAGTCTAAGAAATCAGTTGCATGTACAACTCTTAGTAGTGATGAGTATTTTTTTCTTTAACAGTACATCAGTAGGGGTGTTATGAAGCAATAGCTGTAAAATACAGCTTAACATGAATGTATCCTAATCTCCAAAAGTAACTCATTGTGTATCCAGCACTCAAATGAGTAAACTAATGGGAAGCTTTTATGCAGAGGTGCACGTAGCCTGGATGTTTTATGTCACATTGAGGCATTTGGGGATTAGCTTGGTAATACTAAATTAATAATGGAGGGCCCACTTGACAGCTGTAATATAAAATCTGACCTTACAGTTGACAAATATGATTTGGGGAAGAATGTAGTCATAAGCTCTGGTATAGATGAATATGAGGACCTTAGTGTAAGGACAGCACTAGCATATTTGTAGTAAACATGGCTTAATAAACAGTTGGGCCATGTGGATTTGATTTCATGGAGTCCTCAAGGATTTGAAATAGATCTTCATGAGCTTCATAAAATATATATATATATATATGTGTTTAAAAGTCAGTTCTGTAAGAGGTATGGAGTGGAATAAGGGAAGTAACCCTTTATTAAGCTTTTTTTTTCTGGGTGAGGAGGAGCTGACAGTGCATTTATCAAAGGCTGGAAAACAGGAATCATAGCTTGTTAATAAAGCTGAAAAGTTAGTGGTGGTATGTTTAGAAGTGTTAGCTGGTCCAAAATCAAAGTGGTTGAGAGTTGCCTGGTACATCTGCTTTTCTCTAGAGTTACATTTTATTAAGTGTATTTCTTCATCAAATGTTTCCTGGTGTACAGTAGAAGCTCTTTGAGCTTCTGCTGAGCACTCTTAATGTAATAGTCCCAACATTCAATCAGCTCAGCAGTAAACTTGACAGTTGTTTCTGAAATGATGTGCCAAAGAAACTGGGAAACACTACCAGAGTCGAGCAGTTTGGATTCTAGTAGATGAGAAGGTATACTTATCATCTGGTTCTAGGCATCATCATACTTTGCTTTCCAGATAAACTTCAAAATTAGTAAGCATTGCATCCTGAGTGCAGCTGAAGGTCTTTTGAATCCAATTCCTGAGCAAAAGCAATTTTAGGTGGCTTGTTATGTCAAAATGAATGTCTTTTCCCTTTATTTCCTTTTAAAAAAAATCCTTAAATGCTTTGCAAGAGATTTCAGTGTTATCTGTTTTTTCCTGATAAAGCTGCGATTTTGTATTTTTATTTTTTAAGAAACAGCTCTAGTTGCCTCTTTTCTTAGCAATAACATACATGACTCCATTCTGGCAGGGTGGAAGTGAGGCGTGCTTCTGTACGGTATAGAGTTTATGTGTGGAGCAAACAGCTTTATTCATGTAGAATTGAGGAATTTGGGATTTAGCAGATACGCAAAGTACACTTACATATTGACCATCTTTACATAGTAGAGAAACTGGAAAAAAATGCAGAAAAAGAGGCTGCATCAGCATACATGCATATATAAATCCATTGACACTAATGGAGTTGTAACAGTGCAAAGTTGAAGCAAAACAGCTGTGTATAAAGCAATTTTTTTCTAAATTATTTCTGTGTTTGTGACAGGTACTAATTTAAAATATGGTAGCCGCAGAGTTTCATATACAGAATTGGAGAGTAGTCTAGGTTGGAAGGGACCTCTGGAGATTACTTGGTCCAGCCTTCTGCTGAAAGCAGAACCCTAGATTAGGTTGTCCATGTCCTTGTCAAGCTAAGCTAAGGCTCGAATACTTCCAGTGGGAGAAAGTCCACCACTTCTCTGGGCAAACTATTGCATTGTTTAATTGTTCTCATGGCAAAGAATTGTGGGTTTGCTGGGTTTTTTTCTTACGGCAAGAAAAAAATTTCCCTGAAGCAACTTGTGGCTCATGGCATCTTGTCCTTTTACTGTGCATCCCTGTGAAGAGGGCACCTCTGCCTTCTCTAAAATTACCCGTTAGGCATTGGAAGACCATGGTTAGATCCCCCCCACCCTCCCAAGCCTTTTCTAAGTGGAGCAAACTGAGTTCCTTCAGCCTTTCTTCATATGTCAGGTTCTTCAGCCCTGTAGTCTTGGCGGCCCTCCAACAGGCCCCCTCCAGGTTTTCAATGTACGTTCTCCAAGTTGCCAGTGCCACTTTTAAAGAAATAAGGAGTGCTTTCCATGTGGGCTTATCCCCTTGTATCTTTCTGCTAGTTGCAGTGTGTATTCTTTCTTTGTCCTCAATCTATTTGCTCTTTAATCAGAGAAGATAATTTCTGGAAGCAGTTGTACAACTCAACTCTCTTACTCCTGAAATTTTTTTGGCAACAGTCTCCAGGTATCTGTCTTCCCATGTGCTAATTCTTTTCTGTGGCAGTGTGTTTCTTCCATACTAAGATGCATACTTATATGCATGCATATATACCACATGAGGGTGTTTCATTTATAACCCAAGTAGTTTGTCAGTTTTCAGGTATAAATGTAACGAGGAGTAATTACTGGTAAATACTTGATTTTTTGTTTAATTTTCTGTCTAATGGTTAAATGTATAGGAAAAAAAATGATTATTTAGGTATAACGAATAAATATTAATGAGGAAGTTACACGTAAGGCTTTTTCTGTAATGTTTCATGGTAAGGTACAAGCCTTACTGACGGTTCCTTTTTGAGAAAATATTTAGCAAGCTTATTCATCAGGTATTATATTTTAGTGAAACAGATACCCTAGCCAAGACCTATCTATGCTTGCACTTGTGCCAAAAATAAAAAAATTCAGAAAGATAAATGGAAAAATGCGCTTCGTGTAAATTGTGTAATTATTTGGTTCACTGATGTATATATACATAAAATAATTCTGCAGCATTACTAATTCTGAATGTTAAAAAAGATTAATCCAAGCCACTGGTGATTTCAATTAACATACTGTTTTTGTTCAAGAATACCTCTACCTCAGCTGCAAACATGTACGCAATCATATATAAAAGTCCTCTTTTAAAAACCTGATGTGTATATTTTCATTTTTGATATACAAAATAGTAATTTGATTTTTATATTCTATCCTGGACAGGTAAGCCACTGCAGTTTGGTTTATTTCTAGATTTGCAATTGTGAGCCATAAAAATAGTTTGATATTTTAATTTAAAGCTGAAACCCTGGCAAAAATTACCAGAAGAGGCTGAATAGTGTTGGTATAACACCTAGTGGAAGTTTCTAAAGGTTACTGGAGTATAAAGACTTAAAGTTTACTGATTCTTTAGTTTACTGTTTGACAACATTTTAAGAATAAAAATGAACTCAAATTTCTGTGCATTTTATACAGATTGTACTTTGCAAAAGGTTCTTGAAACTGTAGGTTTAGTTTGAATATGAAGTTATGAAATATTTTAGATCAGTTATTCTTCTGAGTAACAGGGGAACAGATTGCTCTCAGGGATTTTTTTCTCACCTTAGTGAGAATTTTAACCTTTCAGATGGGAGAAGGATTTATGGATTTGTCTGTATAAAATTTTATAAATGATTGCCGCTGAACCAGACTCCTGGGACCATATCAACGAGGTTAAAAAATACGACAGTTTTGCTGGTTGTACATTAATATGGATTATGCTTATTTCTAAAATCAAAATTTATCACAGATCTTTTTATTGCCATCTGCTGGTTCTTTTGAGATATTCATTCTGATCTAGTGTAGATTTTTGGTCACTCTGAATCTGAAAGATTAATGGCAAAAGCTTGTCAGAATGAAAACAAACATTAAAATATTCAGAGCTAAGTAAGTTTGTAGTTGCTGGTTGTATTCTGAGGTTTTTTGCTAGTATAGAAATGAAAATGAATATTAACATCTATCCTTAAATAGTCCAATGGCTTTTTGAAAGTCTCAGAATTTAAAACAGTATTTGTGGATTTTCCTATTTGTGAGTCATTTTAATTTGTTTGTCCTTATTTTCTGTTCTTAAACACTTCCTTTTTCAGATTCTCAATTTGCTATGTTGGAAGTTGAAAAATAATCACACAGATGAATGAATTGTCCTGTTCAAACCACATAAAACCACTGAAATGTGTTAAATATGTGGGTATGTGTAGTAATGTGTAGGACAGCAAGAAACCACTGTATTGCATCAGGTTTTTCAACCCTGATAACTGAAATGTGTTGATGCATTTTACTACTGTGTCTACCCCAACTGAAGCATTGTATTTTGACAGTAATTTTCTTTTCTTGCTTTAGGGTGACACAATTCAGGATGTGATTTTTATCTTTAAATAAATACATGTCTTGGTTGTAAAGGTCAGACTTGGTGTATGAAATACAGCTTTACTTTTTTTTTTAAACAGATTATTTTGATGCAGTTGAACTAGGAATATGTACAAAGGAGTGGCTGAGCTGGGTTGGATCATGAGTCTATCTAGGCCACAATTCTTTCTGCAGCAGAGGCCAAGGGAAGAGTATATTAGTATAGCCAACTATGTAGTCATGCTTCCTCAAAATGAATTCCCAGGATCTGGTAATTTGCAGTGTAAACCTTTTTAAGGACCTGTCTCGTTACTGAAAATGAGCTGGCCGGAGCTTCATATGAAAGTGTGCAATGCTTTCATACAATGGCATATCCACGTTTTCAAAAGAACCTGAATTATTTTATAGTAAAAAGCTAGTTAGGCAACTAACATTAATATACTGTTAGCTTCATCATGTGTATTGGTTCTACCCTGGATTTTTCTAGCTTTTCTCTGCTGTTTTTTCAGTTGTCTTTTCTGTGTAAGGACTTTTAATTCTAAATTGGATACTGCCAGTGTGGGTGTGACATTATAGTGGAGGTTAAGAAGTTGGTGGCACAGGAAGCCCTCTCACTGGGAAAGAAAAGCTGGGAGGTATCTCAGTAGAAACAATGACGGCAAAAAGGTAATACTCTCTTCTTGCCATCAGCCAGGTGGTGGTAGGAACAGGGAGCTACAAAGGTATTAAGTGCTAGTTAGGTAGAAGACCTGAACTTTCAAGAAAGATCACAGCAATGCTTTAGCTCATGTTGGGGTCCCTTCAATAAGAAGCAGAAATGGGTGTGTCATCTGGGATTGTGCCATTCCTCATGAAATTAACATTATCTGGTAGATACTACTGTATTTTTAAACCATGAGTATACTAAGAAGGCTGGATGGGGGAGATACCTTAGGAATTCTTCCTGGAAGAGAGCATATTCCTTAACTATGCTAGTAAGTGCTTCAGAAGTGTCAACCTGGAAAAACAGCAGAAGACGACTGAGTAAGAATATTTTTTTCTGTTCCTTCTGGGATTGTGCAAGACTGCCAAAATGACAGAACTTCAAAAGCGAAGATGAATAGAGAATGGATCTTTGGGGACAATTACAAGACATTTTAAAGAACTTTATAAGAATCAGACTTTCAGATCTCTTAAAAACCCACTTAGCTTAATATTTCCCACAAAGAAGTTTCCTTTAATGTATAAATTATGGTATTTTCAACTCAAGCCTGATCAGGATGTACAGCTTCCTTGCTGGCAGTTGGAAGTTGAATGGCCAGACAAAAGCCAAGTTAATACCTATTAATATTCATTGTTTACCTTCCACTTGATTAAGATTAGTAATTGTTTAATAACAAGGTAGAGTATGAACATTCAAAGCCTCCTGGCTTCACAACCATTCCAAGGTTGGCTTAGCATTTCATGGAACTGAATTGTTTTGTTCTGTAGATAACATATTAGTTTATTAAGTTAAATTATTGAAATAATTTTCTGCAAATGTGATATCTATAGCTGCCAGCACAAGCCTGAATAATGGCATTTCCTCGAGAATGTAGGGCTATAGGATTCAGATACCATATTTCCATACATCTGTGATGCAGTTTGCAGCAGCATTTCTTTGTATCGTTCTTACTAGAAGCCTTTGTTTTCAGGGACTGTGATGTTCTTCCTGTCTCCGAAGTTTGATATAACTTCTTTGTCTAAGGTGGTATGTTTTGGTTGGTTGGGTTGGTTGGTTTTAAAACTGTGTGTAGCATTGGAGGATAAATCCGATTTGCCATTTGTATCCTCAGATGATTGAGAGTGAAAATCAGTGGCTCTGAGCAGGTAAGGGAACCCAAAGATAGAAAATGTGGGGTTTGCAGCTGCAGTTGGAAAAGATGTGGAGATCAGGAGGTCAGTAAAACTGTCTCCAAATAGCAGGAGAAAGCCAGTCATACATGTATTGGAGCCTCTGTATTGTCGATCAGATAAAAACACCTCTTTTCAGAGAGAGTCTTAGTGATGTAATGTTGTTGCTTGTGTGTTTTCCAGTTATAAAATTGCAGAAGAATTTGCTTTTCTTTTATTAAATTTTCTTTGCAATAACTTCTAACACTCTGGTTTGGAGTGTTAAGCCTTCTGGATAGACTTTTGTATTTATGTTGTTGACTTTGTTACACACCTGCTTAGTATTGTAATTAGTAGTCATTTATTGGAAACTTCTCTTCTTTAAAAATTAGCTAAATTTGTTGCTATAGTTTCTCCCCTCCTGACCCTCTTTAGAAAAAGTTCCAAAGCATCATTTGCTTTTTAAAATCTGGGTTTATAAAAAAATATTCCCTTTGTTTTTTGTTTGCTTGCTTTGTTTTGTTTTTTAAGTGCTGAGAGCCACCTGGCACACTTAACTGAAAACTGATTTTGGAACTTAAATTGTACAAGAAAATGCAGTATTGGATTGAAAGGCTGTAGTATAGAGTTAACTTTTTTTTTAATAGTCTCTGTGAAAACTTCTTATTAAACGCCGGCTGAAGATGGTCATGAGTCATGCTGTAAAGTAAATGTCAAAAGAAGTGGGCTTAATTACTTCATTTTTGCACTGAATTTTTATCTTATACTGGAAGGAAGTGTCAATCCAGTATTTCACTCTTCTGATCAGAAGAAATTAGTGGAATGATGTGTAATTTTCAAAGGGATTTTTCATTAACTGTGGCAGTGTGCAATCTGCCTGGTATGCTGCTGCTTTCTATTCTAATACGTTGAACAGTCCTTTTGAAGTCATGGGAGATTCTAATGCATGCCTATAATCGGCTAAATCTCTACAATAAATAATGCAAAGGAGATAGAAGCTGCTGGGAATTCATAAACCATAATATGTTTGATCAAGGTTAGTTTTAGTCAGAGGATTTGTTGTAAGATAAAAAATGTGTGTGTGCGTGGTATAGGGATTACAGATAAACCAATATCAAATATAAGGGTATCTTTTATTAAACTTGAAATATAGAATTTGCAATACTTGAGTTTATCTGCATCTCTGTGTGTTTTTTTCAGAAGTTCATAACCATTGCAAATTCTGAGTGAAACTTGGTTTAAAATCCAGTGACATGGGAATAAACAGTTTATTAAAGGAAATGTTTAAATTTTTACTGTTATAGCTTAGCAAATAAAGTTATTGAATTCAAGTACTTTCTTGTTCTTCTAGCTTCTAAAAGGCGTCACTTTAAAAAAAGATGTCTATACTAGGAATAGCTTGTAACAGATAAATTATTAATGCACCTTGAAGAATAGCATGTTGGAGAAAATTGAAGTATTAGTTTATTCTAACACTGGTTGCATTTGGTAGTTCTGCTTTATTTCCTGTGTAATTAGAGGAAGTGCGGGAGCAAGCAGGAGAAATATGATGAGTATTAGTGTGACATCTTTCCAGTGGCTTTCATGCCAGTTTAACAAAATAATACTGGGGAAAGTGTATTACACTTTTTAAAAAGTATAATATGTGTATATAGGAAGGATTTGAGGGATAACTCCTTACATGTGAATAAGGAGTCCACAACCCAGACTGTAGAGCGTTCCTGCAAGTGTTCCTGTTTCTGTTCCACTCCCTGTAGTTACAGGAGACTAAAATTACTTTTAAATTCTTACTGCAAACTGTCCTTTAAGAGTCAAAAGCACAGCTTATAGTGAGAATGGGATGTGGCCATATTCCTTCCCGTGGAGACAGCAGGTTGAAAAGTGACACTGGTACCATTATGTTAATAGGTTCACAAATTGGTCTTCCCTAAACTTGGATGGTCCTTTCATGGCCAAATAAAACTGACTTTGGATATGTCAGAAGGAATGAGTCGATCTGCCTCTTCAGGACTTCCAGCTTGTATTATTTTGGTGCGTATCTTGAAAGCCACATGTAACGCAAAACGTAACTGCTGATTTCCTAGGTAGTATGGAGACTGCAGTTCTTTCACAACTGCATGGTCTTTGTATCAGTGCGATTGGAATTGCAAGTTTTGAACTTGCTGAGTATAGGTAGAGCCTTCTATCATTTTGTTTTTCTGTTTTTATGAATCTTTCAAGTTGCTCAGGCTTTCCAAGCAACCTCAGGTGCTGTGGTGGTTACACTAAGACCTTAACTACCCAGAGATGTTAACAATGACAGTTACTGAAAAAGACATGTTAGGGGTGCACCTCCTCATGTGGATGCTCTGTTATAGTATTATAATAACTTTATTCTGGTATAAATCTTCAAAATAAGAGGTTCCAAATCCACTGAGTTTTTAGTCTGTTTTCCATGTCTCTTCCCCTCCCTCCCTGTTTCTGAAGGTGGAGTGAATAACAGTAGTGGCAGCTTGCTCTTCTGTCCCACCCCCTCAATGTAGATTAAACTTTGAGATCTATAGTTACGCAGTTTAATTACAAAATAATTGGTACAGCAATGGATCAAAAGCTGTATGTTGTAAAATGTCTTCTGAAGCTGAAGTGTAAGAGTACGTACAGCTGTATGACATTTTTCAAATTTTAGCTAGGGAAGCTACATGCAAGAATTGCCTTTCTAATAGGAACACTGAGCAAAAAGGGGGAGGGAATCCAGCTTCCTTTGCAATGTCACATTATATTAATAATTGCAGCTGCATCTTGCTTTGCTCAGCTTCCCTCTGAAGACATCTGAACTGCAGAGATACTGCGAGTGATAAGAGCATAATCTTAGAAGCCATAAAAAGAGGCAGATGCTTCTTTGGATCCTACAAAGTAATTGTGGCTAATATGTAAAAAGCTGCATTGTGGCTTCTTTTTAAAGTTTGGGAGAAGACTTAGAACTTCGCTGACTCTATTTCAAACAAAAGAAGCCTCCTGTCTTGTCATTTTTCTGTTGGTGCGTTGTCTAGAGATACTGCCTTGGTACAATAATACTGATGCGTTTCTGCTGGTGCAAATGTGTTCTTATGCATGTGTATATGTTTTATAACATACAGTGATAGTTTAGATTTTTTTGGCAAAAAATCAAGACTTAAAGATAAATTTCCGTTAGATTCTTTGTGCATACTACCATCTATAGCTAAAATCTGTCCCTTTGTCATATGTACCTTTCTAATGTGCTTTATATTACAGAATTATAGCTACATTTGGAAATCAGTGTCAAAACTGTGGAGAGCCTGAGAGGGCTACCTAGTGTTGTGGTGTCTACGTCAGGCAAAGCTTGACTTCATCAGGATGGGACTCAAGTGTCTGTTGTTCTTCCTCTGCTCCCGTCTATCCTATTTTTCATCAGGAGAAAACATGGGTGGCTGTTTGAAAGTGGAGGAGCTGCACTGTTACACTGGTAACAGCTGCCCCATTCTGGCTGATTGGGGAGTGAAGATTCAAAATGTTTTGTGGACCCTGCCCCTAAGTTTAGCTTATATAACTTTACTCTCCCTGCTCTGAACGAGGATCATGTAACCTTAACTAAGATGCGAGGTTCCTAGCATGAGGATTTTCATTGTTCTCAAGTAACCTATTCATGAACTTTCTATTCTTGTAGTTAGAAAGCTTTAACAAAAATCTCCCAAGTGCAGGTTAAGCTGATTTACTACTTGTAGTACAGAAAAGTAATTGGTCACTGTTCCCTTCATGATGACTTTCTAACTGCTGTGGTGTTCCTGTCTTCTATTTCCTAAACTGCATGAACTCAGATCTTTCAGCTCTTCCTCACAGGTCAATTATTTCAAAATACTTGGTTTTGTTCTTACCAGGATTGTCTCTATTTTTTAAACGATGATACCTGAAACCAGATACAAGTGCGTAAGTTTTACTATACTTCTGAGTATAAAAAAAGTTCAGGTACATCCTATGTTGTATGTGATGCTCTTTTTAGCATGTCAGAAGGTTTTTCTGTCTTTTCTGCAATCACCTTGTACTGAATATTTCTTTTTTTCTGAATTGGTGCTATACATCTTTCAATGTGTACCTGTTTGTTTTCACTGAATCTCATCTTGTTCATTAGGACTGTTTCTTCAGTTTTTCAGGATCACTGAGTTCTAATCCAGCTCTTCAGAGCACTTGGATTTCTCCTTGCTTGATATCATATGTGCAGTTCTTAAGCTGATTTTCCTGTTCAGTCACCAAAATTGTTAATGAAACTACTGAACTAGGGTCTGATCCACCACAAGTCTTTGTAGGCCCCCATGGGATAGTCCTTCCAGCTTGACAGTTGCCAATGATTACTGTTGAAGGGCTTTTCTTTTCCAGTCAGTTTTGTGCTTCCCTATTCCGTTACTTGATTTAGAGTGTTTTGAGAGTGACACAACTACTATAAATCTTGTCAGAGTAGTTACATTTACTTTTATTGTTGCTTCTGAACCCACGTTTGAGGTTATATGCATTTCTGCACTATGGTTTCATTGGTGAATGGTTTTGCAAGGAAAATTCAGAAATATACATTGATTTTTTAGAAATTGGTTTCTAGCTATCAAACAAATTATAACAAAATGTCTTATCGTCTGCCACTGTTCTCTGAATTATAACCAATTAGTGTTATATCAAGGCATGGACATGTCTGTATTAAAACATGTGCATGATGGGCAAAAATCACACAAAAGGTTTACGTAGGCCAAAAAGTTAATTGTTCTTTGTGTTGATAGAATTTTGTTGGTGCTTGCGTTTCCAAAGAAGTCTTTATTTTAGAATCTACCTGATAGGCTGCAGGTTTGTCCCGGTGAGAAAAGATGGGTCTGTTCTGTGAGCTGATGGTGTGCTGTGGTTTCCTATGCTCGCCTCTACTCAGAACAGAAAGAAGGTCTGGTGTTCTTAGGTAAGCAGTGTTTTGTGGAGGGTGATTAGTGACCTCTCCCAGCGTAGTCTCCGTTATAACAGCATGTGGGATTGCAAATACACCAAGGTGCTGTCAGTGAGCTCTTGAGTCATTAAAAATATAGTGAAAGTTGTGATCTTGCCAAACACCAGATAATTCTGTTTTATTAAACTGCTAAATATGTGCAAATATGTACCAGTTCAGAATGACTGTCCCTTTGGACCGTTGTTCATGTAATAACAATTTGCTGGATTGCTGCATTAAAGGAGGAGGACAAGTATGTGGATGGGAGGTTTTTACCCATACTTGCTAATCTAAAATCTAGGCTATTTTATTTTAAAACTAGCTAGCGTGCTAGTCTTCTGTTAAGAAATGGTAACATAATATTTAGGAAAATTTGAGAGTGTTAAGTCTGGCAGTGTTTGAAGCTGAGTTCCTACAGATAAAATACCTGATGCATTGGCAACATTTTGCCAATCATAATGCAAATCATTGCCACAAACATAGGTCAGAGTTGGTGGCGTTTCTGTTTTCAGTTCACTGCTTAGTATTTAAAAGTAGAGAATAAATATACTTAGGGAAGGGAAATGCAGTAGCTTAGAATGGAAAGAACACAAGCATTCATTTATGATTCTGGTAATCAAGGAGTTTAAGTGCTAGTGCATGGTGGAGTTTATTATCTATCTATTAGTATACTTAAAAAAATCATAAAATCTGGAGAATTCTGTGACATTATGCTAAATTAGTTTTGTACCTTTGTTGACAGTTCTATTCTTTGATTATTATGTTTTTATCCCTGGATTTAATAACCAAGCCATGCACTCATGCTTAAGATAAAGTAAGCTTGTCATCTTCAATGAATAGCTTCCAAAAGAGGTTGTAGATAGGCCATTAGTGGCCCAACCTTGGTTAGGAGATACGAGAGTAAGATTTTTATGCTGGAGAGGAGGTGCATAGAATCTCTGAATATGGTAGGTCTCACGATTATTTTACCACTAGAGGGCTGATTTGTATAACAGTGAAAAGTGTGCTTGAGAAGGTTGCCTTGAGACGGCTTTCTGATGCTTCATACAGTCCAAGAAAAAGAGAAAAAGCACCCCATATGGAAGTGCGACATTGAGGAGATCGATATCAGACTACAAAGTTAAGAATATTATGAACTAGTTATTTCTTCTAAACTCAGAAGATGAAATAAGAGTTTGTGTCTCAGTGTACAACTAGACATAGAGCCTGATTAGGAGTAAGAAAAGATTGGAAAAGAGAAATTAGAATATCCCATCCAATTCTGTTTTTAAGAGTTTTGCTGTTTATTTGACCTGTGCTTAAAGCACCTCTTTGACAGAGCCATGCATTTTTTGACATCAGTTGCATTATCTTGGTTTCTACTTTTCTTTTGCTTTTCATCATAGGTGAACATTTCTTCATTTTTATGGTCCACACTAGCATGCAAGATATTTCCTTGGGAATCTGCTTAGTACGGAATATGCCTCATTCACAGCACCAATGAGAATCCTGGTGCAAGTGTCCTCTCTTTCCTGTTCATAAAGCCTGAGTTGTAATGACAGAATGTAACATCTCTTTTGGCACTTTCCAAGAGTCTCTCTTGTTTTGAAACATTGTTTGGCAGTTGCTTGGCTTGTCAGCACAGAATCTGTGGAGACAGCTTTCCCGAAAACTGCTACTAGCTTTGGGTTTTTGCATGCATATGCACTTAAAATTAATTTTTGCAAAACTGTAGTTGTTGGTCTGATTCTGTTCTTTTGTTTAGAGATCCTGCAAATTCTATTTAATGAGTCTTAAAATGTGCAGTTGTCATTCTGGGTTTTGTGTCTATCATTAGCAAATACGAAATCCCTAATGTAGACAGTGCAGCTTCATCTTTTCTCAGTAACGTCTAGATATGTTGCTTTGGTTTGCATTTGGGTGGGTTTTTTTTTTTTTTCTTTATAAAAAGTACATACAACTTGGCAACAAAACTGTTGATGATATACCAGAGTTCTTGCTGGTAGTAATTACACAATGGGACGTTTAAAGGAAAGTTTGACAGAATATCTCCCTTTAAAAAAAAAAAAAAATTAAGGCAAAATTTTGTATTTTGAAACACAAAAAAGTAGTTGTCTAGTTTTTATTTCCATCTTGTTCACTGATATTTCTTTTCCAGAAGAAACCATCCCTTTGGAAGTCTAATGTTCCACACCACTACAAAACTGTATTTCTCTGCAGATAATACTTTTCTCATTTGGTGTAGTGGCTTGGTGTCAGAATGCTGTGACGAAACAAATGGTGGCATGTATTGCCTGTCCGCACTAACTTGGCTCTTAATAGTTGTAGATAAAGATTTGGGGTTTTTTTCCTCTTCCTGTTTCCCAACTGTTACCAAAAACTGTAGACAACAGTGACTTCTCTCATGAGTGTCCCTGACAGCTGTAAGACCCGGATGCCAAGTTCTGGCTCCCAAGCCTTGATCTCTTCTTTGGCTTCTTTTCTGGTCTCTTGGCTGGCTCCTCTGCTTGCTGCTGTGGCAGCTGTGGAATCATCTCTGGAGCTGATTGATGCAAACCTAGCTTGTTCAGATTCTGCTTTATTCTTGGTGATGCCACTTCTCTTAGACTTAGCTCAGTTAGATTATCCGTATGTTTTTAATATATTCTAAGAGTCAGAATTCTTAAAATTCTCAAATTGCTATGATTACAAATATTGAATTTTTTTTTTTAAAATTTTCTTACTGTAAATAGAAAGTGGTTCTGTTTTACTTGGAAGTATAAAAACAGTCTGAATATAAATACATGGGACAAAGAACAGTAATCCTCCATCCCTGACATTTTTGTTTGGCACTAACTTCCTGGATAAAAAGAATAACAGTGCTTTCATTGTATGAAATATTTCAGCAACTTTGTAAAGAGCAAGTATGTCTGAGACATGGTTAAAATGGCTTAAAAGGGATGTGCTTATAATTTGAAGACCAGCATGTATTGAATGTTTGTTACCTATTCGCACATTTAATATCAGTAGCTAGGTATGAAGAGAGTCTAATCTGGTTTGAAAGAGGTTCAGTAGATTTATTAGAGGGAAGGGGAGAAGCAAATGTGTGAATACAGGGTACGCGGCTGGGTGGTGTGTCTAAACCTTGTTTTAGACAACTGGAATTTATGAAAAGGAAACAATTACAATATCCTCTTTTATCTCAGCAAAAAGTGAGGCTTTAATGCCCTAAAAACCTGTCTATTAAAATCATTAGTAGTAGTAGTATCATTAAAGTCCAACTTATAGTGAGAAAACACAAATAAATGACTAATGATGTTAGAGGTGAAGCATTATCCATGTCTACAGCAAAATGGTAGAGCAGGACCAAAATCATCCCTTCAATGAGGATTACATGGTTGCACAGTGGCAGAGGATGTGCAGGGTTTTAAGAAAAGCTGCTGTAACTAGATAACCTCTTGGTATGTTTATCACAATGCCTGTGGTTGTATTTCAGAGCAGAAGAGACAGTTAAAAATACTGAGTAGAGGAATGTAAACTGTTTCTGAGCATTTCAATAAAAAAGATGATGGGGGAAAAAAACAGGTTTTATCCTAACTACTCACAGTATATTAGAACATAAACATTCCTCCTCAAACCACTCCAAAATAGCTGTGAAATAAACAGAGAGATTCAGAAGAGCCAATATCCCATCCTGCTGGAGGAAGTGGAAAGAACAGATATTCCTTATATCAAGGATCATCCACATAAATGACAGGTTGGCTACAGATTACAAGCTGAATTTGGGAAATTCCATATGGTTGTGTATTTTAGTGGCTCACAGTGTTTTGAGGTAGCCAGGGATTGATGGCATCCACCAAAAGATGTAAAATGTCACATCCTTCTGTCTTGCTGCCACCTTGCATCCCACAGGTTTGGCCACTGTTGTTTATGAACCTGATTTGATTCCTGAGGAGAGTTGCCCCATCTGGAAGCTTATCTATTTGTCCGAGAGAAGAAAAGTAGTAGAACAGTGCCATAGTGGCTTGCAGGAGAAAATGTAGAACTGTAGGAATGGGTAAGAATCCAAACCAGCTCCAGTCTGCAGAAATACTAGCCGAGGAAGAAGCAGAATCTGCTTAGTTGGCGTTTTCATTCTCACAATAGTTCCCGACACTACTGTATACTTAGTTAATACTGCTTGCTTCCATGTGCTGGAGAGAGACAGACCTTGTCAGGCTCTCAACCTCAGCTGTTTGGAGAGAGAGACGGAGAAAGAGAGAATTTTAAAAAGAGAAGTTCAAGATGAAATGTGTGTATGAGTCATTTCAATACTTGGGAGTTTTTTGTAGATAGGGAACATCAGGTACATGACTGTACAAAGGGTAGGAGAAAGAAAGGACTAGATCAAAGCTCTTCTGGTTGGAAATATTAAAACATATTTGCATATCAGTTAATAATTTGCCATACTTTTTAAGGTATATATTAACTTTCTAAATCCTTCCAGAAATATACACTGTAATTTACACAAGTAAATTAATTCCATACTGTAGCCACTTTTTAATTTTTACTATTTACAGTTTAAACATTAGTAACAAAAATAAGAGTAATTTCAATATTGCAACTGTGAATGCCAAGATTTTACTCGTAAGTGCAAAGTAAATCCGCAACTGATTTAGAGTTACTGATTTTTGTCTCTTAATGAGTATATAGTTTTGTGAGACCTTGAGTGTTAATTTCTAACACATTGATGGTTTTCATTAGCCAGTTATAAATATATGTTCCCAAATTAAAATTCTGTCCAGACCCACCTCAAGATCCAAGATGTTCCCTTAACAGCCTAAGGCTTCGTCCTCTGACTTTTGGAAATCTTTTAATGTGGTTTCAGGTTTTGAATATTTGTGTTGGTGCATATTGGAATCTAGGTTTCAGCTCTGTCTATGAAGACACGTAGCAGAACACTGCCTTTGTTTTGCACAGGAGAGGCCTTTTTAATGTTGGATGCCATGAATGCTGGGCATACTTTGAAGACTTCCCTCGTATCTGAGATATGAGGGGAATGTTACTTTGCTTAAAGGATTTTCTTCTATTTGTGCTTTTTCATCCCAGTGTTATTGCCTCCTGCTGCCTACCAGAGAGCATTGGCAACCACTTCCAAATGTATGCTTTCCTAACTTTATATAACCTCTTCTGCCACTGTGTGTGTGTTTTTTGGAGGTTTTTTTGGTCAGTGCTCATTCAAGCTCTCAGTGAGCTTGAAGCCATCCTGGCTGTGTGCTGGTCTATTTTTATCTGATAATTGGTTTTCTTGCTTGAGGGATTCACACATTGTAAATGAAGGTACTGATTTGCCTTGTCCCTGAATAATGTTCTTGTTTCCTGGTGAATTGCCATGTTGCTTGGTAAAACTGGTTTATTTTAGAATATTAGCTGCAGATACTTTGAATCAACTAAAGTATAACTGAAGGAAAAAAAATTAATGCAAACACTTTGTGAATTTGATAATCACAAAGTTTGATAATTAATTACAATATGCTTTCTGGTGTGCGTACAGAGGAGAATGTTCACTATAAGGATGTCTCTTTTTATACAAAAATAATCAATTGATATATGATATGTATTCTTAAAATTGGTTTAAACCAAGATTAAATTTCGTATTTGTGAGTTAGGAAACTGGAGTTGAGGGATGGGGTTATTTTTACCAGAGCTAAGCATTAGTCTTTGCATTGGTAGGAGGAAAATGAGGAATTGAAATTCCTCATTTATCTAACTTACATAATGGAATAAGTATAAATATCTTATCTGGGATTTGGTCAGTTTACTGCAGCTAATGCTATCTTCTTCCCATAGAACGGAACATCTGCCCAAGGTGATCAACATTATTGACTCGTAGTTCATGCTCACTTCCCCTAGGAATAAGTCTATAGGCAGATTTCTTTTTCTGGATCTAGCTTCATGTTTCCACTCATGTTTTCCACTCCTTTGTCACAGGCAACATCCCTGCTAATCTGTTGTGAGAGTACTCCTATATCCGTAACAGTCATAGAATCATAGAATCATTTCGGTTGGAAAAGACCTTCAAGATCATCAAGTCCAACCATTAACCATGCCCCCTAAACCATGCCCTGGAGTAAGTACCCTGTCCACTCGCTTTTTGAATACCTCCAGGGATGGTGAATCAACCACTTCCCTGGGCAGCCCATTCCAATGTTTGACAACCCTCTCAGTAAAAAAATTTTTCCTAATATCTAACCTAAATCTCCCTTGCCTCAACTTGAGGCCATTTCCTCTTGTCCTATCTCCAGCCACCTGACAGAAGAGACCAACACCCACCTCACTACAACCCCCTTTCAGGTAGTTGTAGAGAGCGATAAGGTCTCCCCTCAGCCTCCTCTTTTCTAGACTGAACAACCCCAGATCCTTCAGCCGCTCCTCATAAGACTTGTGTTCAAGGCCCCTCACCAACTTGGTTGCCCTTCTCTGGACACACTCAAAAGGAGTAAATCATATGTACTTGCTTATCTAACTTAAAATGGATCAGGGGCCCATGACCTTCAGATTCTGTAAAGGTCATCTTGGAATCACTAGCTTACAAATATCCCAGTACTCTTAGGAAATTACTATAAGAAAAAAGTTGGCGAAGGCTACAATGCTGAAATACATGGAAAATGTATAGTTATCATCAAATGAGGCACTATGCAGTGCATGATCCAGGTAATTTGCGTGATGTTAATGACTGTAGGCGTTGCTGAACAGAAGCAGTATAGTGAATTTAGCTAGCTGATGTATCTTTTAAATTAATCCTGAGAGTTTGTTCTTGTATGGAAATAATTTTATTAAAATACACTTTTCATATGTAACACTATTTTGTAACTTTGCATCAGATCTTCACATGCAGTACTTTGACAATGTATTCATTAGAGATGCAGTTTGATCATGTATGTTGAATTGAAACCTTCATGCAGTCACTGCAAAATATTTCAAATATTGATTCAAATTAATACTCAATCACTAAAGCATTCTGTAGTTCCACTTTCAGTTTCGTGATGATATCAACATTGATAAAAATCTGTTTGTGAAAAGTTCTATGCAGACAGAACAGGATTGTGTTTGTGGTGAACAAAGTAGAAAAAAAAGTTCATACAGTTTCGTATATTAGTGGTTTTTCAAAATTTTTTTTTCCCTAACTGATAAGCTTTCATTTCCCATTAAAATTGTGAGCATTATGTTAAGACTCTGGCTAACTCAGTTGCATGACAATATTATTCCAAAGTAGCATATTAATGTTGGTTTGTTTAAACTGCAAAAAACCATCTGTAAGACAGATGTATATATTTTCAAGTTGATGGTTAATTAGCCAAGGTTAATAAAAAGGAGAGGTAGTATGTTTACAGCCTGTTAGCAAAGTGAAAATATAGCAAGTGGGATTGAAGAGCCACTTTATGGGACAGAGCTAATTATGAAAATGGAGTTTATAATGGGAAAGATAATTTTATAGTCCCTATGTGAGTTACTTCCCTAAAATATAAATTGGCAGTATTTTTTTTTAACTGTATCTTTCATCTTTTATTTTCTGAATGTGTTGACACAGTAGAATTTTTTTTTTTTACTTAAAATTTTCTAAGTGAATAATGCACATCCATTACTGCTTTTAACACTGTTGTGCTGAGTGGTGATTGCCTGCACAAACACGGGACATTATCTTCAATAGGGTTAAGAGAAAAAAGTTAATGCGTTCTCAATGGCAGTGTGTTCTTTTTGGGGATTCTAAACAGGGATAATTCAAAAGAAGTTTTTTTAACAAGTTTTTGAGTTCTAGTCTGTCATTTCACATTGATAACTTCTAACATGTGTTACCACATGAAAAAATGAGTCAGATTTTGTTTGAATGGGACTCTTCACATACTTTATTAAATGTATTTTCATGTATGTTATTTTGTTGTAGCAATTATTGTTTAACTGTTTTGCTTGTGTGAGGAACTCTGACTTCTGCCTGGGATAATTTTGGTTCTTTCTGAATAACCATATATGCTTACAACTGTGATCCCCATTAGATAGCTAGCATATGTATCAAGAAGTTAGTGACTTGGGTTTATGTTATACAGCTTGTTAGGGTACATCCAGGAGTACAATATTATCTTCACTTGCCATTTTACACTGCACAGGATTGTTCATCATCTTTGCTCAGTAGAGGGTTATTTTTTCTTTCAGCTAGTTACCTTGTAGCTCTTTCTCCAAAATACCTTTGAAATGCAGGATATGTAAAAATATACAGTTAAGTGAAAGGAGCTTGTAGGATTAAGTTTGTTACAGTGCTTCTTTTCAAATAGCTTCTAATACTGAATAAATCCAAATGTTACGTATATCTGTAGCTCCAAAAAGAATCTTGACATGAGAGAGAGAGAGATAAAGTTTGACTGGACAAATACTGTTGCCTCAAAATTTAGACAGCTGTTTCATTTTTCTTCTTGATGATTTGTTTTTTTTTTTTCTGAGTTTTAGCCTGAGGAAGTTAAAATGATACCAGTATAATTACTTGGTGCATTAATTATACCAGTGTACTGCATGAACTAAAACTCTGACAGGTCTCTAAAGTGACATAATCTGCTCTTGCACTAGAATAAAAATATCTGCAAGGAATTATACTGAAATAACCCTAGTAGTATGAATATATGCGTTACCCCATATTGGTGTCACTTCTTTATTAGGCAAGCTCTAAGTATTTATAGTATGCATTCCATTGTTTTGGAAGTTGCCCTTTCTCCCTGCTGATTTACCAAGGTACTCAGAACTCAAAACAGTTTCTGCTTGTTTAGTCTTAGAGCTTTAAATTCTGTCTGTGTTAGCATTTTAACCATATTCAGGAACTAGATGGGTTTTGGAAGTTCCTTAGTATTGTTTGGGAGGTAGGGATTTTAGTCCAGATCAAGCACTAAATTGGAAAATGTATTTGAATTCTGATAAAGGGTAATTTTTGAAGGGTTTTATAGAACACACTAAAAAGGGAAAAAAACGCCCCCCACCACAAAATAACAACCCCAAACTGTTTCAGTCTAGCAGAAATGTGGAACAAGTTTTTTTCAGAAATATTTTAATTGTAGAGTTTTTGAAAAACAAAGGCAAATTCTCATGGTTTTACTTTTTTGCCTCCCCAGACAAAATTGATAATTTGCATTCCTGCCTACAGATGTTTCCCTAGTGACAGGATGTTTGGGCTGTGGAAAATAAACTCAATGAAAATTGACTTAAAATAGCTTTAACAGGTATCTGTTTATGATCAGTGATAACACAGGTGTGATGCCAGAATAAGCGAAATAATGACTTTGCTTGATGGAGAAGAATGAGTCTGTAATGACTTGAAATGAGAGTCATCTGAGCACTTAAACAGTTTTGCACTCAATATTGAAAACTTTTTTTGAATAGTGTACACAGAACAAGACCTGTTTCATTGTTACATAGGCACACTGTTTTGCTATATAGTAAAACTAGGCTGCTGATGCTTTGAACCAATAACGCATTTTAAGTGAAGAAAAATGTTTTAATCCTGGGTCAAAGTAGCTAGTGATCCTGTGTACATTGCTGTATTATCTCAGCAGTTGAGAAAATTGCCTAAGCACAAATAAATGGGCTGACAAAGACCAGTGTTCTGTTTCATTTTCTATTTGCAAGTATGTTTTCTCCTGTTGATTTAAAGTATGTGGAAAAATGTGTAATGATGGGTTTAGAATTTGGTACAGGGCAATTAATTTATTCCTTCTAATTATCTGATACGTACTCATTTTGTGGTAAATGGTAAGGTTCTTGTGAACTTATAACTCTGCTTTTATAATGCAGCTAAGATGCTATTTTAAATCCCAACTGTGGGAAGCAAACTTTGGAAAAAATATTACATAAACAGACGGGATGTCATTTGTGCTCCTTTTCCTCTGCTTGACACTGAACTGGCTCTGCAAGTCTCCTGTGTATACTCAGGAGTATTTTGAGCCAAATGTTTTGATATTTATATCGCACACAAGCAAACAAAACCAAACAAAACTGGCAAAACAACAGAGTTGGGAACCCCAATGGGGTTAATTTAGCTGCTGTCTTCCTCTGCAGTTCAGATTTAATGTATTTATTTATTAAAGCACAGATTGATCTTATCTTAACATCTAGAAGATACTTTGAGAACAAAATCATTGTTGTGCAAGTCCATCTCTTTTTAAAGGAAGCTCATGATGAAACAGAGATGCTAGCTTTGATCAGTACTGTCAAAGTTGTTTTGCAATAGTTGCTTAAAGGTAATATATATTTTTTTAAGATGCTGTTAGGATGGATCCCATGGTCGGGGATGTGCTTCATCCATGTATGGAGTAAATTATAGGGTTAAAAAAAGCCTTTTGATGAAAACAGCTTATTTGGTCTGTTTCCCTCTAGCAGTGCTGTATAGTGATCAGGCTGTGAGGAATAACTGATGTGTTTTCAATTACATTTTTCAAAATGTTTTGTGAATGAAATGACTAACCCGAAGATAGAGATACAACCTCTGGCATGAGGAGTCCTGAAGCAGCGGTTTGCTTAGAGGTATGCTGAGGGAAGCTATCATTATCCACTTGTCTTTTCTTCTGCACTTTCTTCCAGGGACAGGATGTTGGATGTTTGTATGTTCTGTTCTCAAGTAACACAATAGCATTTATTTTCATAACCTTCTAAAAGCAGCTTTCATGTTCTTCAATTTTAAAAACACTGTCAAATGGGTAGGGCAAAGGAAGAAGGACTAGTCTGAGGAGACTCAAAGGTGAGGGCAAAGATACAGTTTATCCACCACATGTTCTCTGGGTGATCTGCAGGCTGACGCTGCTGTCAACACTAACTTCTTCAGTGTATTGTTTTAGGCAGGGCAGGTGGTTTTTTCATGGAGAGCTGTGCAGGCAGAACTGAAAAGTTACACCTGTTTCAGTGAGCAGAAACAGAGTCAAAAGAAGAAAGAACTTAGAGCGAAGGACAAGAAACCAGGGGAGTGGCTGCCATGCTTCTGCAGGAGTGACTGCCTTTTCCCAAGCAGTGCCATTGAGCAGAGACTGAGCACTACAGGTTTGAGAAAGCCAGAGGACTGGTGTAAAGTGCATGATGGCAAGGGGAGAAGGGTAGTGTACACAGTGAGATGCATCTGAGGGCAAAAGAGAATTTAGGCCCTCTGGGGAAGGGCTGGGAGTGCTTGCGGATTATAGTATCCGGGTAGGATGGCATACAGAAGTATTTGGTAGGAGTCCTTTCTGAAACAGTGTGGAGTTTGTTTGCATTTTTGTACATTTGATGCTGAACTCCTTGAAATGCATGAGGTTCCTCCTGAGATCTCAGAAAGCAGGCTTTCAAGCCATTTTATTGGTCTCCGATATCTTCTTAATTTTTGAACTTTGTTGGAATGCCTCTGCTGCTGTTTCTTGTCAGATAGTGACAAACTGTTGGTGGTTATCCACCCTGTCCATGCAGTCAAATGGAATAATTCAAGAATAGCTTGTAATAAAAGCTATACAAAGTGCTTAGAGGAATTGCTCAAAAAGAATATTCTTTTTTGTATCAGTATGTGATCAGGAATATGCATTGGCTGCTTTTTTGGGTATATTTATGTACATAAGGGAATGGATGCTAGAAAAAATAAAAAGGACATGCAAATAGTGATTTGAACAGTTACAAATTACTGTTTGGAAGACCTCCGGTGGTCTCTCCCACGTGTCTGCAGGAATATTCAGTAACAGAAAAATCAGTTCATGGTTAAGTGTGATAATATAACTCTCTCCCACAGCTCAAAGTTTAAAAAAAAAAGAGCTGCTTGGTGTAAATATTTTGAAGCATTAGATTGCTAGATACTGTCAAATGTCTACCTTACAGTTTGTTCTTTTTCCTGTCGTTTGAGGATGATCTTGGAGAAGGGGAAACTTTCAAAAATACTACATAGTTATTAAGAAAACCTATCTTAAACAGAGTGGGCAAATGCTTACTGTGACACTGGTAGCATATGTGTGAAAGGATGTGAAAGGAGATGGTAAATAATTACAGTGAAGTTATTCCTCTTCAGCTATTACTCAAATTATGTTCCTGTGTTTTTCTCTTGTTGCTAAGAGCAACATAAACATATCAGTTAATGAGGTCTCTTTATGTATATTGGCAATCTTGGTTTGGTTTTGAAAGGAAAAATCCATGTGTAATAGTGTTAGAAACAATAAATTGCCTTTTCGAATGCTTGATCATTCCTCCTGTACCTGCTCCTGTAGTCTGTGTAGCATGTAGTGAAATGTAAGGCAAGAAAACACATGCGACTTTCTTGGGCACGCAGTGAAGAAAGAGGACTGGATCTGTATCAAGTGGTATTGCTAGGGCTTTGAAGAGAGTGCTGTAGAATATTCTTTAGCTGGAAACATGGTGACCTTCTGCAAGGTCTGGAAAGTGAGACTGATACTACTAAAACTTATACTCAGATAAATACACTGAAATGAATTCCAAAAAGAAATCTTTAACTTCTTATTCAGCTACCTAAAATACATTTTCTCTTAGGATAGGTACAAATTTTAAATAGAAATTTATGGTGCTTTCGTATATAAACTGAAAATTTCCTGCTTTAGAGTTGCTGCCTTCCTTGTGGACAGCCCTAAAATTAATTTCATGCTTGTCTATTATTATCAAAACTCTGTTTATAATAATTCCCTCTAATTTTGCTTCATGATTTTTGTTGAACTTCTGTGTTCCTTTCTTCCTTTGTGTTGAAGTTGGACTTCAAACCCTTCTCTACTTTCCTTCCTCCCTCCCTCTGTTCCTGAAGTGACAGCTGCCTTTGTGGCTATTTCTGTATACAGTGTTTGTAAATCTTAGCCTTCATACCTTATCTTGATGCACAAGCTTGCTTTCCTTAAATCAATAGGGGGCAATTTTATATACTTTTTTTCTTAGTATTAGATTATTCTGGTTAACACTTGCTCTACATAAGAGTGTTACAACAAGGGATCTGGTAGTTATCAGGACTCTGCAACAGCGGTGCTGGCTATTGCCATATCTTGCCTAAAATTCCTGTAATATTGCTACAGAAGTGGCTGAGTGTCTAGTGAAAAATGATGGAGAATGAGCTTTTGGAGTGGTAGCTTATGCTGTCCATGGTGAACAGCAAAAAGGAACAAGGCCTTGTACAGTGGCATAACTTAGTGCTTTACAGTGCATTAATTACTTTTGGGGGCAAATATATTAGTATTGTGCAGACTTCCCACATTATATATTTACAAGTGTGACATAATTCAGAGTACTTATATGAACTTCTTAAAAGCTCTTTTTTGTTTGTGTGACTTTTCAGTGGATCACTTTTGCTTCAGAACAGTATTGCCTATTTTCTTTGGAAGCTAAAAATTAAGATCCGAATGATATGTTTATGGCATCTGTTGCTCAAGGAAACAGGCACAGGATATCAGGTGGAGACTCTTGTGTGGTATTTGGAGGAACAGACAACAAAATGAATTGTTTGGTGTGTGTTTTGTGAACAGTGCAGGGGCCAGTCTCTAAAAATTGCTCACTCTCCAAACTACTAGTGAAATAATAGTTTAGTGGTTTGCAGAAATGAGAAACTATGAATTTGTTATTTCATTGTTTCTTTCTTTTTTAAATGGAAAAATAACATTTTAATTTCCTTGTCTACTTGGTATTCTTTGTTCTGACGCACAGTATTTGGGGGTTTGTTTTGAAAAAGGGACTAGCCAGGCAGAAAGTTGAATGAAATTAAAGACATTTGATTATTTTAATTTGTGGAAGTGTTTATATGCTGTTACATAACACAACCTGCACTGTCAGCCTGGAACTTTTCTACCTTTAAGATGTATTTGGACCATTACAACTACTATGAAACAACTGAATTGACAGGTGTGGTTTTTTTAGTTTAACTTATTTTGCCAGAACAGCAATAAAACTTGAGTTTCAGTGATTACAAATGCAATTTAAACTTCATTCTTTGTGTTGGAATGATGCTTTGTTGGGCTTCACATGAGTTTTGTCTTTGCAGATGATTATTTTTTGCTTTAACTGTCTACGCATTAATTCAAGAAAAATTAAGAAAACAATTTATTGCAAGATGTGTATCTTTAGCATGAGGTCAATTGATTTAACATTCTTATCTAAATATGCTACAGTGCTTATTAAAATATAAAGCAATTTGGCATAAGAGCTAACTTATGCCTTATTAAGAACCGCATGGTTATTTTACAGCTAAGTATGATTGCTTCGTCGTGTTTAAGAAGATTATCTTCTTTCTGTTTTTAAAACTGTATCATCTCTCCTGGCTAAAGATAGAAGGAGGACAATTTAAATTTCTGATGAGATAGTATAAGGGCTGTTTGGGAGCTTAATAGAAATTGAGTTGATTTTAATTAAAAGTCAATAAAATCAAGTGCATTTACCCACTTTAATATTACTCCTTTACCATACTGATAATTTACATGTGGATCTTATTTCAATAGGAAAAAGTGACTAATGGAGGTGACAAGAACTTCATGGATTTTATTAATGATTGTGCTCTGCTTTCAAAAGCAGATGAGCATTGAACCTGTCAATCTTTGTAAAGATCCAGGCATCTGTCACATGCACACACAAATACAGTTACTGCAGTTAAAATCTGAATGTTTACCATTAGCAGTTGATAAAGGAACCATTCAATAGTTTTTCCCATTCTAAATTTATCAAATGCTGGGGGTTAAAATGAGTGCACTGAATGAACACGCTTGAATAGTCTCATTCATGTGTGGTGTTGGAAGGCTCTGCCTGAGGCTCATGCCTGAGAGGTGGCATATCACCCAACAATGCGGTAAGAATTGCATATATTCAGCGTTTCTCCATGGTGCTGCTTTTAGTGAGTTCTACCTCAAAAAAGATATTTCTATCTCAAAAAAGTTTGCATGTTTAAAGATAGATAATAGGTAAGAAGTTTGGAAAAGGAAAATATGTAAATCAAGGTTACGTGTTTACTGGAACTATCTGTGTCATGTGTCCCTTTTTGTTACTATTTATTTATTATTACCTGTGAATTTAAGGAAGTTATCCATAGGAAATTTCAGCTAAGGTTTCGTGATAAGTTTTAAAGAAGGAATGGGGAGTGTGGACAAATGTATGGATTGTCCTATATGAAAATAGGGTCCTTCAACAGAAAAAAGCCCTAGTTTGCATCAATATATAGAGATGAGACTTCTGAGACATGCATTTTTATTTCTTTACAACTCTTCAGTGCTATGTGACATTTAAAATATACTTGAGCAGCTAAATTATATGACCTTGCTTTTATTTTCCTAGGCTTTGGTAGCTAATAAAATGTAATAGAGGATGTTGGTTGTAGGGGATGCTGAAAAAAAAGTGCTGCTGCAGGAGGTCCCAAATTGTATTTGAAATTAATGTTGGTAGAAGCAACAACTCTGTTTTGTGTCTGACTTAAACTGCTTCTTTTTTTTTTTTTTTTTTTTTTTTTGGTAACAGTGGTAATGCTTAAGCCAGATCTTAAGAACCAAGAACCTCATAAACAAATTCATGGCTTAGAAGAGAGGATAAATAGAAAAATGTAGAAAATCTAGATCCAGACCAAGACCTTTAAATTGCATACAGAAACTAAAGATGCGCTGGAGTGTAGACAGTAGTTAAATTGGTCAAGGGAAAGCAATTACTGAAAAGATCTTGTTTATCAAAATAAGTGCAATTCCACATCTGGATGTGCAGGCTGTTGATGTCTTGGAATGAAAGGGTACAGAAAATACCAGAGAGTCTTACATTCTGTGACTTCAGTGCATCTTTACAATGCACTGCTAATCCAGATAGTCCAGTGTAAACTACTGGGGCTACGTAACAAGTAACTTATGCATGTGTTTGATTTTTCTGCATTGCTAGTAGTTACATTTTATGAAATGGTAATAAAACAACCTAAAATTGTTCAAGGATAGAATTAATCAATGTACAAAAAATACTTGCAAGAAAAATCTGAACAGATATTTTACAACTTTTTATAGCTGTATAAGAAAATGAGACTTAGTTCTAATCCAGATGGAAAAGTAGTAATACTAGTCTATTTAAATAGTGCATAATGATTACATGGGCTAACCTCTGGAAATTTGCAATAAAAGTATCTCCAAAGGATTGAACAGTTCCAGATGTTAAATCATTTTGTGCATGTCTCCTTTTACACTGTCATTTCTATGACTGATTTATTCCATAAACCCGTTCTTGAGTTCTGAGAGAAGTGTAGATGAGGAATAGCACAGAATGGCATGAATCTGAAAGTGGAGCACTCCAGAGTACCCAGGGTGAATTACCCATATGGCTTAATTTTCTTACTGGGCAAGTATCTTTACTTACTTCATAGGGTTACTGTGACACTTCATATACTAAATACTTTTAAGATGTTTGAATGATACTCCTTCCACTAAACCAAGAATGGATGAGAAAGGTTAAAGCTATTCTTCTGTTAATTATTTACTCCCATGAAGGTTGTTGCTAGTTACTTTCCTGTTCTCAAAGTAAACATGGCAAGCCTTTTATGGTTGTGTAATGCCACGTTTGATATAGAACAGAATGGATGACTCAAACTTATCACCCACTTTTGAAAGGAGAAGATAGATTTCCCATAGGCATTTTAAGAAGGGTCCTTGATGGCTTTATGCAAGTTCCAAGTCTTTCACAAAAATGTTTCTATCTACAGAATAAGCCGTTCGTGGAAACAGCATTTGCGAATTATCATTTTCATTCACAGATGCTTTATATCCTATTCTTGATTGCTGTCAGGCTCTTCAATTCATCTATGACAACAGAGTCACATTTCTCAAGTTAAAAATAAAATACCTTCACCAATTATAGCTGCATGCAATACCACCTGAATTCTGGTAAGGAGTTCCAGTCTTTTCACTTTTCTTTTTTCCTCTCTGATTGCATATTGAGACACACTTCTGTATGTCTCGCAAGTTGCTCTCATTCCAAAGTAGGGAGATGTTAGCATCTTTTTCTTCTAACTTCCATTATTTACACTTCCATTATTTCAGTTCTCAGGTCTCTTAAGCAGCTAGCTTGACCTGCTTGCCAGTTAATCCTAGAGTGGGAGTATATCACTTCCCTTAGAGAACTGACAAAAGAAAGGCTGTCTTGTTAATCTCATGTCTTTTAAAGCATCCTAGGTGCTTATCCACTCCCATTTTCCTCCTCCTTGAAAACATCCTTTATTGCATATTTTACTAACAGAAGTTCAGAAGAATATTGGGAAATGTCAGATTCCTCTTCTCTTTAAAATTACTTTAGGGTACACCTAAATATTTATTATACAGCAGCATATTAACTGCATTAAGCTATATGATACATTAATTGTTTTCTTACATTTGCTCCCTTAAACCCCACATAAGCAATCCTTGATTTTTTTTTTAATGTATGTTAATGTTATATGAACAGTTAGAATTTTAAGTTTAGACCATCTTCTAAGCTTGTCCAAGGTAATTTCATTTTACAAGGGCTATATGGTATCTGCTGGAGATTGACATCATCTAGAATGGTTTGATAAATTTGTTTTTGTTACTTTTGCGTGGTATTCAGGCCCTCAGTAAAAAGTGGCTACCTATGCTCAAGTTCACAGTTCATCATATGAAGTGTTTTATCTTCCGTATGAGTGCTCTCTGCAGATTTGATGTCCTTTCTTTGAAGTTCTTTCCAAATGCATTGAGAAGCTGGGTTCCTTTTAGGGGGTGATAAGCAGAAACAAAACTGGACAATAAAAAAATCCCACCACTTCCATTACTCAACAGCTGCCTATTTCAAAATAATTCTCTGAAATGTTGCTGTTGGGTGCTACAGCTTTCTTGAGGATAGACTGAAAATACACTTCATCTGAAGAACTGACTTGACCTAAACTGGTGCAGCACAGGGTCAGCTGTTTTTTCTTCTCTGAACAGCAAACAAAATTCTGCATTATCAGACTTCATTTGTGATAACAGGATTGCTAGGTCCTGTATTCTATTCAAAATTTGATTTTAAATCATAAGTGAAATACTAAACTGCTTTTGGAGTCATTTACTAGGAGAGCCTCTGAATTCTTGCCTTGTTTATTTGTTCTGCTACTATCCCAGTGGTTCCTCTCTACTGCCATCTTTTTCAGTCTGTTCTCACTGCTTCCCATATCAGAGAAAAGACTATTTCAGTGTTAATTAGATGATTTATGTGTCTTTTGAAACATGAGCAGTGTGGTTTGTAAGGGGGTTTTATTATTATTTTTATCATTCTTGTATGTTGCCTTTTTTTTTATTCTTCACTTTGAAGTAAAGAAAACATAGGCTTTGTACATTTGGTAATTCTTTGGTTAATACCAGCATGCTGATCTGTTGAGACACTTTCAGCTCATAATATGAAGGAAAGTTTCTTTGCTACTATAGTAAAATTACAAAGATTTTTTCACTATTATGGAAAAAATTTGCCTGAAAAAGGAATTACAGAGCTTTGCAGTTTTAATTTTCTGTTGCTGCTGTTCATAGAGTGTATGTAGTGAATGAGTATGCAGTATTTGGTGTGTTAACGTAATGGAGTTACAGTAGATTTCAAGTAAGTTAGAAGTAAAACAAGATTACTGGAAAGGCAATTGAATAATCAGTGTTTTTCTTGGTTTAGCCCTTTGGGACTCAATTTTGTGTGCAACATGATTTCTTAAATCTGACTTTCAGCTAAACAGAAATTCAGTGAGTTTGTGATACGTAGATGAACACTTTACTGGATGTTTTTCAAAATGTCAGTTCAAGTCCTGCTATAGAAGATGTTACTTTGCAAGTTATTCTTGTTGGTTTAAAATTAGTTCTTTGCCTTATGTTGGCCAGCTTCTGTAGAACATTATTTTACAAGTACTGTTTATAAAGTAGTCTAAAACTTAATGGTTTGAGTTACCACATTATAAACAGGGTAGACAATAAGACTAGTGATAATAAGAACATCTTACATGATATCAGATTTCCTTTATAAGGTACAAGATTGCCAAATGACATTTGCACTTGCGAAAGTACTATGCATGAGGGTATAGGTGTACCTTGAAAATGGGTGTTTTGTATAGAACACTTTATGCACGTAAGAAATTATTGTTCAGGTAGCTGTAGTTTATTTGTATTGAATATTTCTAAAGATGCCAGGTTTTAAAGCTAGAAAACCACTCAAGTTGTCTTATTGCTGGCATGACTTCCATCATATGTTTTCAGTTCTTGCTTTTTAAAAATTTGAGCTTGTAGTATGTTTTAAAAAAAAAATTGCTGAAAATTGTGCATTCTTGTATACAAGTTGCAAAAACTGTGACCCTTGGTACTTTGTTTCAAGCATAAATCATCCTTGCCATTTAAGAAAAGAAAAATCAGCTATTTTGCATTTGACTACCTTCAATTTCTTGTCATTCATTCTTTATTGCCTCCTTAAGTTTAGGACCCTTCTGTTCCCTTTGATGTCTCATTTGCATACTTTAATCAAATTACCCATTAATTTTCTTCTTGGTAAATAAAGGCTTCTTTACACTGTGACTGTGATTCTTTAATCATTCATACGGGGGTTTTTGTGAGCTTTTCCCATTTTTTCAGCCTTGTTCTTGAAGTGGGGAACACTAGATTTCCTATGCTTTTCCAGTACTAGTCTCATCAGTACCAGAGGCAAAGTAATTTCACTTCCTATCTTCTCCGCATTCCTTTGTTTACTAGGTCAAGTACAATATTGCCATGCTGTCCAAGGAATAATATTCAAATGATTATTAATCAGTACCCAGATCTCTTTTTTTGAGCTACTGCTTCTGAGGACAGTGATCCCCCATTCTGTACCTGATCTTTGTGACCATTTGTAGATGCAGCGTTTCACTTGGTTGCTCTGGAAAGTTTATTTCTTGGTTGTATGCAGTCAATAAAGAGATGTAGTACCTCTGCATCAGCACCTTGGTTTCTTCAGAATTTATTACTGTTTAGGCACCACAGGATTTTTCCAGAAATGATTTCACTTTTCTTCCAAATCATCAGCAGCTGAATATCCTGATCAGTACTGTGTCATTATGAGATGGTTCATGTGCTGCTGCAGAAAAGGTACAACCATACTAGGATGGTATCCTTGAGCTCTATCATGTGTCTCATTTTTAAGCCTGTTTAATTTATAGCATGCTAGTGTATTTATTTAATGAAAATGTTGTGTAAAAATCAAGTCACGTTTTTTCAGGAGCTGTAAGTATACTACATCAAAATTGTTGCTTTTTATCAACCAAGTTTTATAATGTCCTCAAGAACCAATATCCACTTAATGAGTTACATTTTATGCTAATGCAAGTTGATTGGCACTAATTGTTGATTATTAGTGGTGACAAGAACTTTTGAGTTGGGCATAGAACAGGCAGTGATGGTGTAAACCTTTTGTGTCGTGCTCTGTGCTCATATATCAAACTCTTCTTGGGGTAGTTTTACTTTGGTATACTCATTCTTTCTGATCTTTTGTAGTTAGCATGATGTGTCATAAAACCAAAATGCATTACTCAGGAATGAAGAGATTCAGGAAGCTTAGTTGTGATTGTAAATACATGAAAAACAAAACGGCTCTGTTCCAGAAACAAGACCTGGCCTAATAATAGAGACCGCCATAATAGAGACAGTCTTCTCATTGTTCCTTTTGGGATTCAGGAATTCGCATACAAAGGGGCTCTGAGATTGGGTGTGGCACATAGAGTGGGATTCTTTATTTTCTGTAAGTATTGTGATGACCACACCAAGTTTACCTTTGTAAGTGTAATATAACTGTGCTCTCCAGTGACTGTAGGACTCTATTAAAAATTACTGATGTAGTTATTGAATGCAGAGTACTATTGATAAGTAGTCCTTGATTTCAGTTCAAATAGTTCAGTCTCTTTTAATATGCCATTGTATAATCTATGGCATTTTTGGTTTTGTAATTTTGTCCTTTATATTAACTTGGAAAGATGCTAAAAAAAAGACTACATTTGTATTGAAGTGGAGTATTAGAAAGTCAATAGAAACAACAAAAACTGAAATGGCTGGAAATTGTCAGCATAAATTTATCCATCATTGACATCCTCTTATTTTCTCAGGAGCAATTGAAACAATTATACTGGGGTGTGGGGCAGGGAGAGCTTACCCTGAAGCCCCAGGAAGCAAGCAAAAAAACCCCCTGCAGTTTTATCACTGTCCAACTACCAGAATGCTCACAGCATCAATGCACCATAATTTTGATACTCTATTTCTGTTACATGCTAAATTTTTTCATTTTAGTTTAATGTCAGTACACTACAATAACATGTTGTTTATGGATGTGAAACCATGTCCTTTGGGTATAAATTAAATAAGTGACTTTGTAATACACAGGTAAATTGTGGATTGGCCTTTTGACTCATGTTTAGAAGAAGGAAAAAAAGGATTTATTTTTTTCTGTCTCAAAAGAAATAGCTTAAGTCCTTTTCCTTTGTTGCATGTTGGGGTTTTTGCATAGCAGGTATATGTGCCAGCATAACCAAATTCCTAGAAATGCAACAGGCATTTCAGCATTGTTCAGATGCTCTTATATAGTATTTTAAAACTACTAAAAATTTTAGAACTACTTTAATGGGCAATTTCTCAAGAAAGTTACTCTTTATATATTGTATGGTAGCTATGTTTGCTATCTCTTTCACTAAGTTTCTTTACTACAATTTCTTGTTAAAAAGATAACAAATATGACATTGTCAATAGTACAATTTATTCTGTGCACACAAAGCCGGACTGTCTCGAGGTGACTATGCAGTGTCCCAGTAGGCTTAGAAACCTTGGACTAGTCTCTTTTATGACAGTGAGATCAATGCTACTGTTAAAGCTGCCAAGTGTGTTTAGGCTATAATAATGTCTGCACCATTATTTACCAGAAGAATTCCAGAAGCATATTGTATGAGGTATTATTTGGTAAGGCTATATGTTTGGTGGGTTGCTGAATTTAAGGAAAGGGGACGGGGGAAGCACTTGTTAAATGAAATGTCTGGACTCTTGTCTGCGGGAATCAATTGGCTCTCACCTATTTGTATATTCATAACACAGATCTCTAGCATCATCATTTTTCTCAGCTGTCACTTCACAGCAACAAAGCGGCAGCAATAGTGCCTTAGACATAGCATTTATAACCACCAGAGCAGCAAAACAAAACAAGCAGTCATTCTCTATTGTACGGGGTTTCTTTTGTCTTTATGAAGGAAGAAAGGGATCTTCAGCTTCTTAAATATTTTTCCAAGATTAAAGTATGTAGATGTTTCTGTTCTCCTTCAGTCTGGTATGTTTTCACTTATGATTTTACACACACCTCACTTGCTTTGTTGTTTTAAAACCTGCTGCACTGTATTATTTTCTAAACACAATAACTCTGTCCACACTGTTTGGTTATGCAACTCTTCATGACCTGTGTGGCTGCTAGTCAGACTTGATTGACAGTATTTCCTCTTAGACATGCTAGACGTGGATGCACAGGAGGCACTCATAAATTTAAAGTACTTTCTGATGCCAGCCTGAAATGCTTTTTTTTTTTAAAAAAAAAAAAAAGTCCCAATAGCACAATTAATACCATTCATGGTGAGGGGAAGTAAAACTGAAACTGTTTTGAAGTGTGAACTTCTAAAATAGTTTCAGGTGGCTGACACCTGTGTACATAAATATATTCCGAAAGAACCCAGTAGATTATATCCCATACAGGCATTTCTGTAGTTGTTTGTTCCCCCCTCTTTAATGTTATAAGACTTGTGTCATGAAGCATCTGGAGCACTTAATAATATGTAACACTTTATGTAAAAATTCATAAAGACTATTTTCTGTTAATAGCATGTCAAGGATTTATTTTCAGAAAGCCATAGTATGTATATTTACCTCTCCATTACAAAATAAAAAAGTAAAAGGAGATGGTAGATGCTAATTCTTACAAGGAGTATTTTGGTTTGCTGGTAAACACATGATAATGATTGTAATACAACTCTCCACTGAAAGAAAAGCTCCTGTTCCTGCATCTTCCCTGAACAAAGCCCAGCTCCTCTTTTCAACCAAGACTGTTCCAGGAGATTGTGCCATTAGCTTTTGAACTGGTTTAAAAAAAAAAAAAAAAATCTCTTTTATGAAGAGAGGGTCATACTTCTATGGCTCCTATAATTCTTTTGTATGCTTTCACTTTCATGAAGATGTATGAATTCTAGCTTGATTTCATCAAAGGTAAAGGGTTTGATTCTGCTACCAAAAAATACCAGTGGACTGCTGCATACCGTACAGATGTTACTAATTTCAAGGATCAGGTGTAACATGAAACCTTCAGATGTAGTTTGGGATTGCAATAGAATATCAAACACAATACGATGGAAGGATGAGTATGTGTACATTAACATAGGGTATTTTTATAGTTAGGGAATATGTCCTGGAAGGACTCTTTTTTTTTTTTTTTTTTCAAATTTCCTTTCCTATTCTTGAAATACAGAACTTCTTACTGAATGGACTGTAAAGTGGGTGTGTCCTGCAGGGCAGTTTTTTACCTGAGAGGGCTGAGGAGCAGCAGGTGTTATGTGGACTATGAATTAAGCATTTTCCATCTAGTGAGTGCTTAACCAAAAAACCTGATCCCTGATCTCCTGAGTGCTGGCCATGAGTGACTGGCCAGCTGACTTGTGTTCAAATTGGTCAGTGCTTCTCTTCTTTAAAATAAAGATTTTAAAAAACCAAAACATAAAATGGAAGTGGTGTTAAGAAAATAAAAAATCCTCATTACCCCCATTGGTGGGGTATTAATTTTTGTTTGGCTTTGCTAACCTGTAATTTTGTAAAATAGACCTAATAAATGGTGATAATATATATCATGTTTAGTAGAGATCAGTCTTTCAATTTCTGCTGAAGTGGAGTATTGAGTTTAACTAGCCTGAGAGGAGCAGTAATTTATTTCTGTGCTTCCAGAGAGAGGAAGATGGTGACTTCATGACAAGAACAGGAGGCAGAGTTGGTAGGGCATATTATCTAACACAAGGAAAAAGTGATACCATTGCTTCAGGAGAGGCAGTGTCCTAGGTGCTGGCACCTAGCCTTAATTAATCCTGTTACAGAAGCATATGCAATGAGGCAGAAAGTGAATTACAAAAAATAGTGCACAACATAATTAGGTTCTTGGTCTTCACACCTATCAATGTCGATTTGCTATACTAGGCAATCTTAGGAGTCCAGGACTGCCATCGTTTTTGTTGGTTATCCTCTTCTTGGAAAGTGTCATATGAACTAGCTCACTGCCTTGAACTGAAAGGTGCAGATAATGGTTGCAAAACACCTGAATCAATAGCATGTGTGTGTGTGGATGGGATGTACCATGTCGGTATGTTGTGACCTCATGCCATAATGATTTCTCACTGTCTCTCAGGAAGGTTTTAAGATGAAGGTCTGGTCTTTGCTTAATTCAGATGAGCTAATTAATTTTACCTTAAATGACCAAAAGCCACTTTGTTTTCAGTAGGATGTCACCTCAGATTGATTTGCTTGAGCACAGAGGGGTTTTGGGGGGTTTGTTTTGGTTTTTGGTTGTGGGTTTGGTTTGTTTTTTTTTTTTTCTCCAGTGAAGACAAGGTCAAAGGGACTGAAGTAGCTTCTAGCTATGGTAAGTGGTTCTGACTTATGTGATACTCTTTTAGGTGTTTGCTTTTGGTTTGGGGTTTTTTTTTTTGGTGATAGATCATAAATATCTGCAATTGTTTAAATATAGTAGGAAAAAAATGCCTCTATTCTGAGGTCCTATGGAAGAGGATGAAAAAATTTTGCTGAATTCCCCACAGATTGGCAGAATTTAAATAGAAAGGAAAAGTCCTTTAACCAAAAAGCATTCATTTTAGTGTCTCAAACTGGAGGAATAACTCAACATTCTGTAATGCACAGTCGAATAACTTGAGCAACATACACTCTTCCTCCACTTCTTCCCCCCCGCCTTTTTTTTTAAGGAGGGAAAAAAGGTTTAGACTGTACATGTATTAGTGCTGTGGTATCCAGGTTGCAGTAACTTATTTATAGCTGGGTTCAGAAGTTGCTTCGCTGTCCTAAGATAGTTTCTTTAGTTAAGATTTGTCAATACTGAGGGAACATGTTTAGCTTTATCGTTAAAGGGGATGTACCACATCACAAAATCTGAGTTGCTTGTTTACCATTAAACACTGTCTGAACAACTTGGAAATAATTAAGTCTTATAGCTGTATTCAAGTGACAAGTTAATGCTTCAAAAATTTTGTGAGAGCTTAAATTATATAAAATTTTTTTAAAAAACTCTTACTGTATGATTTTTTTTTTTTTGAAAACTCTTACTAGACTGCTGCCATAGGATAGAGTTGATTTCTACCAAATTTTACAGTAACTTTATCTGGAAAAACTGACTGTCATGAGTTGTTTCTTGTTAATGCTGATAATGTGATTGGTGCATTGTTATTGATATCTGATAAATTTCATTACAGACACGTACTTTATACACTTATCAACATTGTCTTAGAAGTTTAACAAATAAGGGACCTTCTGAAGATGTTAAAGCAAGCAGTACAGTACTGAAATCGTGGGAGCATCATTAAATTTTAAAGTAAAAATATTCTGGTTGGTGTTTTTTTTTTTTTTACTTCACAAAACCCCCTTATTAAAACACTTCATAAGCAGCTCATTGCTATAGTTCTGGTAAACCAGAAGGTCCATATGTGTTAAATCTGCATAGTTTCAATTTGTATTTATATATTCCTGGATAATTAATTTACTTGTTTAGCCTTGAGTGGTGTTTGTTCAACACTAGGTAAGTGTGGTGGATAAAACCAAATATTTTTCAAGATAGAGTTTATATATTAGAGGCTTGGAATGTAGCCAGTTGTGATTTTAGACTGGAAAAAAGCTTTCATTTACAATATGGGAGCATTCTGGCTTGATCCTACAGGAAGGCTGATATTAGCCATTTGTTTTGCATCATCTTTTTTCTGTCAAAAGAATCACAGTTATCTTTTCAGAATTACGTGTCATACTGCGTGAAGATGAGAGCCTAGAATTATTGATTGGTGTTTATTGTAGAGATTAGGACAGCAGAAAGGTGTTTACTCATTAGAAGAGTGTCATGGTTCACTGGTTCCTTCTATCTCAGAGGAATTCTGTCACACTTGGATAAAGCTGTAGTTTGATTCATATATAGTCACCGTAAAAAGCATTTACAGCTCTGGATTTTATCATCACCTGATGGTATGTTCATATTCCTCTGAGAGCTACCTGTGTGTAGACAAACTAAATATGCAGCCATAGTAAAGAGCAAGATTTTAAAGTGGCTTTGTACTTTTTAAGGGGAGATGCCTTCTGGATATTATATCCTTGAAGCTTGCACTGAAGTCATGTAGAGTTGCTTGTATGTATCTGTGACACTTGTATACATCTGTGACATGGGTAAGGCTGTGGTTACATTTGGTTTTCTTATGGTAGGGTGGGCAGATCTTAAAAAAATGTATCTGTTGGGGACAGTGCATGGGTGAGAAAATGAGATGTATACTTCTATAAGCTTTACCTTGCATTTTTTTTCTGTGCCTGTAATTGAAAACTTAAATATTTTTATTAGCTCTTATTATTTTTCATCATAGTGAACTCTTAAAGTAACTTAATTAGAATTTAATTCTTCCATCATTTGTTAAAAGAAAAGCTGTGATGCTTTTTTTCATCTGATAAGTTCATGCAGAATTGTAGATTTTTTGTTCCTTTGAACTTTTCTGGCCCGTGAAATTTTTCAGTTTTTTGCTCTTATTTACAAATTTTTTTCATCCTTGAATCTTACACTGTAAAAGATAAATAACTTTGCAATATTGTATAAACTAGCCAAGAGCTCCATTTACAGAAGCAAAGTATTTGTAGTATTTCCAAATTTTGTGGAAATGTATGAGCGGGCCTGAGCCCAGAATAAGTCTTCTCTTTGACTGTGAGATCCTTCTTTTCCTCCTTCATCATAGTATCTGTCCAGAAGAGCATCTGACTGGAATTACTCAAAAACGAATTTCCACTCTGTATTGAAATTGAATGTAGGCAACATTTTTACCTGTTATATCTTAATTTTGTTCTTCTATATTTCTTTTCAAATTTTTAGATATTTTTGTTTGAGCTCAAATACAACACATTCTTGTAAGAAAGGTCCTACTGTTGCTTTCCAATCCAGTGTTCATGACCTCAGTGCTCATTACCAGAAATTGAGCTGTGAGGGGAGGAGGAGGGAGTTTGGCCTAAATACTGTCAGAATATTTGCATGACAAAATAATGAAATAAGGAAATGAAATACACCCATTTAAAACTATTTTACTATTTGTGTAATGAGCTTGCTGTTTTTAATTTTGATACAAAAATTAATTTATTTCTAAATTAATTCTAATTGTTGCATTCTGCAAACAATAAATAAGATGGTAATGTAGAAGGAATTTCATCTTCCAGCTGGATGTGTGTTAATTTTTGTTTGCATAGAGTCTCTTAGACACAATGAAAAGAAAATTTTTAGTGGGATCTGCAGTATTAGGCAAGACAAAAGAGCATGAAAGGAATAATTTAATATTTCTGAATTTATTGGTAAAACCTCATGAGAAATCCTGGCCTCATTTACAAGAGTACAGTAGTATTGGCTTATTGACCTGAAGCACTTGAAATAACCATCTTAAACATCTCACGCAGAGGCTGGATACTCCAGCTGAAGTAAAAATGTTCCAGCTAATAATATACAAATGTTTTTAAAAAAAAAAAAAAGTGATTTGCAGTCTCAAGAAGTAGAATAGTCCTAGGATTCTTAGGACATGAGACTGATGTGCTGGGGTAGTTGTGCATCTGGGTTCTTGAAAAGATAATACAGGGTTGTCATGAAATGGGGAGCTTTAGATTTCAGCATTTTCATGTAGCCTGCTCTTCCGATATGCTGTACAGCACTAGGGAAGTGGATTAACCTCAATCTTTTTTTCAGCAATAGAGCAGGGAGAACAATTTTCCTCTTTTATAACAGATGGTATGAATAGTTTATTTTATGATGCAAGTTCTAAGTGATTTTATAATACTGTAATCCCTCTTCCAGCTTAAGAGATGGAGTAGTATACAACAATCCAGTAGGTAATCAAGAAACTGGCATTTGGGATTGCTGAAGGCTAATGAAGCTTAAAATGTTCTCATTTGACTTGTTGATGGGAAATACTAAAATGGAAATACTACTGGCCAGGGGGCTTTACAAGTAAATTGACCTAAATTTTCTGAAAAGGTATGAGACTCCTAATTTAATGTGTCACTTAAAAGCACATTTGACTGCACTAGTCTGCACTGGGAGTTCACAGAGTAGGTAGACTGAAGAGAGGATAGGTGGAAGTGTGTGGGGATGCTGCAAGTTACCTGTTTTGATCTGGAATTCCTGGACCACATCTGACAAGAAAATTATCTCTGAACACCTACTCAGCAATTTCAGAATACTGCTTTTACCCCAATTCCTTTGTCTCTTCATTGTTTTTGATTAGAATGAATTTCTTGTTATCTGGGCCTTGTTCCTGCAAAGGTGGACTTTTGTTTGTGTGTGTGCTTTTCTGTAATTTGGGTGAGTTTTCTTTAGCCATGTAATTGAGGAGCTGCTGAACCAGTAAAACCAAGATTAAATGTTTGCTGATGGGAGACTCACACTAGTGTGATGAAAGTTCACTTTTCAGCAAGAAAAGACAGCGTTGGGGGTGTTGGTCAGCAGCTGGCTGAATATGAGCTGGCAGTGTGCCCAGGTGGCCAAGAAGGCCAATGGCATCCTGGCCTGTATCAGAAATAGTGTGGCCAGCAGGAGCAGGGAGGTGGTTGTTCCCCTGTACTCAGCACTGGTGAGGCCGCACCTCGAGTACTGTGTTCAGTTTTGGGCCCCTCACTACAGGAAAGACATGGAGGTGCTGGAACGTGTCCAGAGAAGGGCAACCAAGTTGGTGAGGGGTCTAGAGAACAAGTGTTACAAGGAGCAGCTGAGGGAACTGGGGTTGTTTAGCCTGGAGAAAAGGAGGCTGAGGGGAGACCTTATTGCTCTCTACAGCCACCTGAAAGGAGGTTGTAGTGAGGTGGGTGTTGGTCTCTTCTGTCAGGTGGCTGGAGATAGGACAAGAGGAAATGACCTCAGGTTGCATCAGGGGAGGTTTAGATTGGATATTGGGAAAAATTTCTTCACCAAAAGGGTTGTCAAGCATTGGAACAGGCTGCCCAGGGAAGTGGTTGTGAGTCACCATCCCTGGAGGTATTTAAAAGACGTGTAGATGTGGCACTTAGGGACATGGTTTAGTGGGACTTGGCAGTGTTGGGTTAACAGTTAGTCTCGATGATCTTAAAGGTCTTTTCCAACCTAAATGATTCTATGATATAGAATAGCATAGCTGGGCAATGATGTGAGAGATCCAGCAAGCCAAGTGATCTTTATATTTTAGGAAAGTGAATCAAGTCAGTAGTTTTATTGTACATGAAGAAGTGTTTCATAATTTCATCCCAGAAGCTTGAAAACGATGCATCCTTCCTGATTTTGTTTTGAGGTGCATGTGCCTATGTTTGGGATGTACCAGACGGTGACCTACAATCTTGGTTTACAAAGCCATGACTGAAATTGTCAAAATAACATACGAATTCATATAAAGACTTCACCCTTAACCACTGGTGTCCAGTTAACTTTGCTATGATAGCGTCAGGAGCAGAAAGACTGAATTTTACTGCATTTAGCCAAATGGAGCCATGAGGTTACTGAGGTTAGTGAGGTTCACTTCTGATTAATCTATATGGCCTTCTGTTGCTGTTAACTATCCTTTCATTCAAACCTGAAGTGGTTTACTAGACTTCACCATCCACCTGCCGTGGAATAGCATCCTATATCCTATGACCTAGTGCTTTATTCAGGTTTAAGTAACTCTTCACTGGAATTTCTAATATGTTCTGTTGGAATACCTCCATTCAGTGACTGATACACGACACCTTTTTTCTCTCATCTGGAGACTTCATCAGCTGTAAAGGCTGGTGTCGTGGTTTAACCCCAGCCAGCAACTAAACACCACGCAGCCGCTCACTCACTCCCCCCCACCCAGTGGGATGGGGGAGAAAATCGGGAAAAGAAGCAAAACCTGTGGGTTGAGATAAGAACGGATTAATAGAACAGAAAAGAAGAAACTAGTAATGATAATGATAACACTAATAAAATGACAACAGCAATAATGAAAGGATTGGAATGTACAAATGATGCGCAGTGCAATTGCTCACCACCCGCCGACCGACACCCAGCCAGTCCCCCGAGCGGCAAATCCCTCCCCCCACTTCCCCGTTCCTATACTGGATGGGACGTCACATGGTATGGAATACCCCGTTGGCCAGTTTGGGTCAGGTGCCCTGGCTGTGTCCTGTGTCAACTTCTTGTGCCCCTCCAGCTTTCTCACTGGCTGGGCATGAGAAGCTGAAAAATCCTTGACATCAGTCTAAACACTACTGAGCAACAACTGAAAACATCAGTGTTATCAACATTCTTCACATACTGAACTCAAAACATAGCACTGTACCAGCTACTAGGAAGACAGTTAACTCTATCCCAGCTGAAACCAGGACAGCTGGAATTAGCATTTTCTGCAAAAACAACAAAGAAAATCTGTTTGTATCTTTAAAGTTAATTTTTCTTCTTTGCATATTTAGTATTACTGAGAACGGTGTCTGAGTTAGTGAAGATGCAGCTTTGTGGGATTTTTATTTTTCTTCCCTAGCAGAAGTCAGAAATTAAGAAAAAGGTTTTTCTCCTGATAATCCTTTGATTTTTAGTCAGAATATAGTAGTTTTAAAATGCTTGAGACTGAACACATCAAAACATGTATGAGGACCTTTCCTAAAATATTCTCCAGTATTGTAGTCTCAACATTATTTACACAAAAATAGTTCACAAAATTTTCTTTCATATTCTCCATTTCATATACAGGTTAAAGGTTTTCTGAAGTCTTACTTATTCGTATTAGAATATGGAACACATTATTATTAACACTATACATGGCTATATAATGCCAAAGAAATTGGTGGTGTAAAATGAGACCTCTGCACCCATTCACATGAGTAAACCTATTAAGTACAACACTTTGCAGCCCAAACAATCTAACTAGTTTAGTAGTTAGCTTCAGTAATCACAACAAACTAGAAACTGTACCTCGTATTTCATAAGTTACACTTAGATATTTTTAATGTTTTAAAGTGGCTTTTCTGCAAAAACATAGTATCATAAAAAGGTTTTGGAATATTTCTTCTACTCAAGCACTGTTGCGCTTGTTTCCCACTGAGTTCAACTGGTGAGATATTTATGGCATTTACTCTTAAATTTATATAAATTGGAAAACATCTGTCTCCCCTAACCTTTAACTATGTGAAAGCTAGTATCTGTATGAAGCCAGTTGCCTAGCCTACTGTATGGGCAAGGGGGATGCATAGGCACCTACAGAGAGTCATTCCTGCCTTCGTTTGGAATGGAATGATTTGCCATCTGGGGATGTGTAGTCTGCTAACTTTGGCTACACTCAATTTATTAGATAATTAAACTTACATGAAAGAAAATCACATACATAATTTTTATTTACTTTTGCTCAACAAATAAAAGTCTTGATCCAATTTTCCATGTCTAGCCTTTAATTTCAGGGTAATTGTTAATAGTGTTTGTCTGTTTCAGTGACCCAAACACTTGGACAAACTGTAAATATTGTATAGTAACACAGAACTTTTAAAATACAGGTGTCTGATTTCAAGCATCTGCATGTAGGTATGAAGTAGCATTGATCTGATTTTCAGAACTAGAGCACTGCTGGTTATGCCAACAAAAATAGAGTATGCTGACACTTTCTCAGAAACTGGTTTTCAGCATATGATCTCCAAACTCATGCTCTGAGGTATGTGGTGATAGGGGATTGCTTTTCATTTTTAATTTCCGAAGTTAGTGTCCCAACTTGATAATATTTGGTGTTCTATTATATGGAGGAAGACACGTTCCACTTTTAGTCTTGTTCTGTTTCTATGCTCTATGCCTCTATGCTGTGTGGCGTACAGGGTTTTTTTTGTCTTGTGAACTTCATAGTGAAATGAGTTTTGCAGGAAAAAAGAAAGGTTGCTATTAGTGTTTAAGTTTTAAAATGGAGCCATCAAGATGAGCTTGTGTTCTGTTCAGCACTAATCCTTCCTTTCTAATTGTAAATCTATGCCTTCTTGCTTGTTTGGAGTTGACAGTTAATGGCTTTGTGATTGATCAAAACTGTGGTGGTTGGAGCAGGAGTTCTTGGTCTGAGTTATCACTGTACATGGAGTGTGTGGGACTGAGGTATCTAGCTGGACTGATTTAAAATGGCCTTGCCCAGAACCAGATTGGGAATTCTGTCAGTCATGCTGCCTTATGCTCCTACCCATCTTCATGCAGCACATGACCCGCCCCTGCACACTTTTGTGTGCTCAGTGGGAAGGCTGCTGCTCTCAGCTGGCTTTCCTCTGTACAGAATGAATGCTCTGCTGATGGACTATAAGCAGCAGAGGCTATTTGCGCCCTTTAAGCTTAAGTAGAGCTAGTGAGCAAGGGAACGCAAATCTACCCTCTCATGATTGGAAACTGTTGGTAATCATTCAAGGTAAAAACAAAGCTAGCATTCCTGAAAATGCTTTTAGTCTATTTAAAAACCTTGTTTTTATAATGGAGTATTGCTCAGTTGTAAGCACTTTCAGATAGAAGGGGTTACTTTTCTTTGCAGGTGAATATTTAAAAGCAGAATTCATTAAGTTACTTTGTGTAAAGGCGATATTTTATTTAGGAAATTGTAGCAAAAGTTAATACATGTCATTGAAGAACAGATTGTCCACTCAGAAGCATCTGATTGCATATAAGGAAGAAATATGGTGCACTACAGAGGTAATGCAGTTTGTGCAGTCATCTCTCCTAGACCTATTGACTGAGGGTAACACGTGCATTTCAGATAGCAGACCTGGTTGGCATTTCTAACCTGTTAGTTGTGAACCTATTGAACATAGTCTCGTAGCACGGGAAAAGAAAAGATTAAAACAAGCCCAAAGCTTTGATCAGCATCGTGATTTTTAATCATTCATATTTAGTTGAAAGTTTTTATTGGCAAAATCAGATTTTGCAACTCCTTATTGCCTTATGAAAAAAAACAAGTGATCCCTGATCTTAATACCAATTTTCTCCTAGTGACACAGTCTAACCAGACTTACTTTCAGAAAGTGTATATAAATGTTGTATGTAAAGAAAATAGGTATTAGATCTGAAGCAAATAATGGTTGTCTTTCCTTTATTCCTTCTATTCATTTGAGAGACAAGTATGTGTTCTGAAAACCAGATCCATGTGTAATGTTACAAGCAACATTATATGTTCAGAAAATTGTATGGTTTTAAATGAACTTTTTTAAAAATGCTGTTGCTGTGCACATATCTAGAAAGGGAAGACACAACACTTGAAAACAAAATGTGAGCCATCACCCTAGGTTTCCTATTTATAGAAATTCCTTAATGGTTAAATCTCTAAAATTCTTGCAATAATCCTAGATGCTAAACTGTTACCATCTTCTGTTTGGAATGGGCCAGGGTTGCTGTGTTGGATGCAAATGAGTGGTCTTGTGCATCAGTATTTTGGATTTACACAGGGGCAGCACGTTAATTATGTGAATGGCTATGTTCTCACTGTAACATCATGTATAGAGAATAGAGTTGATGGCTGCAGAGGCTTAGCACCTTAGCAGCTTTGGTCCACAAGGAAAGTTTAATTAGAGTGCATTTTTAAAGGCAATGTGTTGAGAACTGGCTGTGCAAGTTACAGATTTATCAGAGAAGCCCAGTAATTCATCCTATTAAACATATTCTGTTGCTGACAGTGCACAGAAGACTAGTTTTACTGTGCAGCAGCAAGTTCACTTGGAGATAACAAGTTTGACAATATTCTAAAAGTATGAAGGAGAATTTTAATTAAAATAAAGGTCAGCTGTATATATTTAAGCTTTAAAAAAAATAATCAAAGGACAAAAAAATTAGAATAGGCCATGTGAAGATAAGGTTGCTGGCATGGTGGGGAATAAAGAGAAGGGAAAGAAAGGAAGAGGTGAACTTTTAACCCAACCATAATAAATGAAATTTGTGTCCCTCAAAAGCAAAGCACTGTCAGAAAGATTACCCCTACTAACAACCAAGCATGTGCTTAATGAGATCAAGGAATCAAACCTCTGACAGAACAGGGTAACAAAGCACCTCTCCGATCAATGCAACTGTATCTTGATTGTTTTGTAAAACTAACCTCTGTTGTATCTCCTGGTGTTATAGCAATAAAATTAAGTAAACCTTTTCATAATGACATTCTTTCCTATAGAAATCATATTTTATAATTCTAAAGCATGTTTTGTATTCACTTCAGGCAACCCAAGTTGACAAAGAAACTCTTACAGTTTACCTGGTTTCAAAGTCTTAAGTGTTTGTCTTGGAAGAATAATGATGCTAAAGACTGACTTACATCTTTAAAAGAATTTTGAGTGTCAGTGGTCCCCAAGTGTTTTTGTTTTGAACCACATTACCGAATGTTTTTTGTCTGTGTGAGAGAAGTTAGGCAAAAATAAGTAAATGTAACGTGGAAAGGTGCAAAGTTACTTAAAGTCCCTTCCTGCAAAACAACAATGGAATACATCCTAATTAATCTGAGCCAGGATGAAGTGCAGTGATATACATGTGTAATGTGTTTAATGATACAGTGTTTGAAACACAGTAACTGTTTTTAAAAGATGAGGTAGGCAGTAAAAAAAAAAAAAATCATTGCCTGCATGAACATGTAAAACAAAACCAGAAGCAGTACAGTGTTTGGTACTTCTCTAGTTTACATTTGGCATCCCTGCAAATTCTCAAAAGGATCCAGGTGCTTTTCAGGTTTGAGGTGACAGGGTAATATGCTTGTTCCCATTGGAAGCGAGCAAAATATAATTTCATCGTGTATGTTTGCTGACTAGTAAAGACGTTGTTTCTGGCTTGAGAGAGCTAGGTATCTGTGATGCTAAAATGATTCATCATAGAAATGGATTTTAAATTGCTATATACAGCAAAGTTATCTTGTCTAACCCAGAACCCTTCAGTACTATCAAAGAAAGGTAATGTTCTTCTGGGTTGAAAGAAAAATATACTTAATTTTTTTCTCATAATACTTTTATGTCATGCTGGAAGGTCTTACTTTTGAATACTGTTTGACTGAGAAATTTTTTTCCTATATTTGAGACATACTGATATTTCTTCTCCCAGTAAAAATGCTAGATGAGATTTTAGGAAAAGAGTGTGAAGTAGCAAAATGGATTTATGAGCCTGTTATCTGACATGACTTTCACCTTTTAGGATTTTTGCGTGATAATTTATTATGTTAGAAGATAATTCTTTAATTGTTATGTCACAAAACCCCACACAACTTCAAGTACTGCCAGATCTCTCAAACATTCCAGGACAAGTTCTCCCATTGTATTTTTTTTTTAACCTTTTTGAGTATATGGGGAATATTTCTTTTATATATATAAGGATATGTGTGTTTGGATTATCAAAGAACACTTGGTCAAGGATATAAAAAAGAAAAAAAAGATAAAATGAAGGCCAAGAGGTTTTAGGGATTTATTCTCTCAAGTAACAGCTCTTAAAGGACTTCTAAGGGACAAAGGCAGAGTCACAGCAAAGTAACATTTTGAACCCTGAAAATTTTGTTCGTGTTTTGCCTGTTCACTGTGCTATTAGTTTGTTTCTGGTTAAGATTCATGTGACTGAGGGAGTCTGTGTTTGGATAAAAGATTTGAAATGCTATGATTGTCAATGATCTCACTTTTATAAATGTGTCTCAAGACAGAAATTGCATTAATTTATCAGGACTGCCTATTTTTAGAGGTGATCACCTGCCTCTGCACCCCAGGATTCATCTTGTTGCTTTTGGAGACAGCAGGTCTTGGAGATGGTAAGCTGGCTCACGTCGCTGTTCAGGGGCAGTGAAGCTGACAGAGTGGTGGTGTATTGCAGCCAATTCCAAGGCATGCTCCATTTGCAGCAACAGTCTTGCCCTTGTGCGCCAGGCTTGCTCAGTCCTGTACATTTACATCCTTTCGTTTTTCTCTGTATGCTTCTCATTTTTCCTGAAGAATGCTCCTTACCCAAGTTTAGCACAAAAAGGAGCAGCAGTTTGCTTCATCTAGAAGCTAAAGGAAAGGCACTGTAGAATACTTCCATTTCCGGTATTTCCTTAGCTCAGAGAAGAAAAAGAATCACTTTTCAGTCTGGTCGTAAGGAAAACTAATAAATACAAATGGTCTCCAGATTCAGGAAATAAATATCTGCTTTGCATCAGTCTATCTGTGCAGACCCAGGACTGGTTCAAGACTCAAGGTCTGCAGGATACATACTTCTGTAATGCCATCCTCCTGGTTCACAGCAGGGCCAGATCACTACTGCTAGAAGTTATTCCTGTAGTGAGGTAATGCCTCTTCACAGGTTTCTCTCATTCCCAGAATGAGTTTTGAAGCTGAGACACAGTCATTTTTGGTTCCATGTTACCCCTTTTAATTATGAGTAGCAGACCAGTCACAGGTACAGATGACTTCTTCCTTCAGTCCCTGGACTTCTCAGATTCCTGTGATAGCACGGGTCAGCTCTGCTGAGATTCATGTGTGAAAAGTCTCAGCTTCCCACCTGTCTCTGCTTGCATGTTATAGTTACTCAAGGACCTGTTCAGATTTAGTCACTGACCCAAGATCTTGTCTGACATCTCAGCATTGCCCATTTGAGATGCTTGAGGCATCTTTCAGAGCCATGCTCAGAATTGCTATTTAATTCATATCCAGTTGAAAGTGGCCTTTTCAGCTGAGATCATTTCAGCCAGAGAATGAGTCAGCTGCAGGTTTTTATGGCTGATTATTCCTATGTGATAATGTTCCATAGCAACAAAGTGATGCTGAGCCCTTGCTGCAAGTTGACTCCCAAATGGTCTTAAAATTCTAATTGAATCTGTAAGTAGTGGGGTGTGTTTTTTTTTTTTTCTTCAGCCTTGCTATTTGTAGGGAGATGAGAAGTTGTGCTCACTGCATGTTGTGAAAACTGTTACACCACTGAGATTCAACTGTTGGTTTTCTGTTCTGCCTGTAGTTCCAAAGGCCAAACTACCAAGTCTTAGAAAAAAACCTGAAGTGACTTAAGTGAATAACAGTCTTTGTTGCTATATTACCATTTTTGCTGGTATTCCTTTCTCCTCATACATCAGAATTCAATTGAGAATCTTCCTTATTCAAGTGTGATGGGTTTTGAGATGTCCTGGATGCCCACTGAATTTGTCAAGCAGTAAGCATTGGATTACGCTGATAGAAGTCTAGTTTTGAAGAACTGTACTGCAGTGATGCAGCTCTGTGTATCTGAATGTATAGGAGAGTTACTGCTTTCTAGTCTCTATGTTGGGATTCACATTCTGACTCCGCATTCTCAGCTGATAGAACGACTTGATAGAATCACTTACTGCCACTGTGGAGAACACAGCTTGTTCTTCTTTTCTACTCTATTTCCTCCCACCTCTCTTCTGGAGTCTGCACCTTTCGATGGGCTTTGCATTCCTTAAGAATGTAAGCAGTTCTGGAAGCATTTCATAGGCTGCTTTTATGTGAGTGCATGGAAAGCTAAAGCTGGGAGGTGTATTATTGCTGAAAAACTCAGTTGCATGCATATGACCTGCAAAGGGGTCTGCATTAACTCCAGTATTTTGTCTCAAAAGTGAATTTGGCTCACAGTTAAAGGTTCTCTTTTTGTCAGCTTGAACAGACCAGTTATGTTCCCAACAAGTTGAAGCAAGTCGTCAGCTAAGGCTAAACTCTGGGCTGTGCTCTGTTGCAGAGATCTGCCACGGCCATAAAAGTTGATGGGAGAATTTCATGGCTAGCTTCCAACAGCTTTGATGAAGAACTCTTTTACAGCAAGGGCAGGTACTGGTGTTCCAAAACAGAGAAAATTGTATGTAATTTTGTGAATACCCATTCACAGAAAAGACAGATAAAGAGGATGTACAGGTCTTTTTTTTTAAAGATACAGTTTTTATGCAAGCTTTTCAGGAGTTGGCAGCACATCCAAACACCTGCTGCAATGTTTAATTAAAATACTCCAGCTGAATGGAAAGCTTTTCTTCTGACCTTTATTGAAAAGCAAAGGATTATTTGACTTTGCATAGTTCTGATGAAAAAAACCCTCTAGGTTTTTACAAGAAAAATGCAGGTGATGAGTTTCCAGTATGAAAATTGTTAATTTAATTTTTTCCTACAGAATTGTTTCAGATTAGCTACTTTTATTGTACCCATTTCAATTCATTTGTTTTGATTAAAGTTGCACAGGAATAGAGACAACAATTAATCTGCAGTTTACTGTGTGATATATCGCAATACCATTATTTTTCTCTGAGTCATGGCTGTGACATTTTGTTCGTTATTTAATGTTGCATGATTCACCTTTTGGTCCAGATTAAAAAATGTGCTGTGTCATACAGAATTTACTTACAGCTTCAAACAGAAGTAAAGCATGCCACTTACAATAGGATGAATACACAGAAGAAAGCTGTGCGTTACACTAAAATTTTGAATCATTCAATGAAGATGCATTTGCAGTGTGGTGAAATATATTTTGTTTTAAATGTGTTTATTCAGATACAGTTCTTAATGTTGTGAGGTGAACAGATTTTTTCAGTAGGAATAATGTTCATGTCAATCAGCTTTGAAACCGTCATAAGACAGTTGTATGTAAAGCCAGGTAGTTGCAAGAGAAATAAGCAAGTACCTATAAATACAATGTGATGCATCTAGTTGGAGAACTTGTTATTCACAGTTAAAGGTAAAAACTTAGGTCTATATCTTCTCTGAAGAATAACTGACTGAGACTTCACTCTTAAAACTAAACCCCAGTTACATTTTGTGTTACTTGCTATCAAGGTGACAGATAAAACCATCAATTTCAATGTTTAAAATCGTTTACATTCCAATATAGATGCAGTGTCACCTTTTCCTAGCATAAACTGAAATAAAATGTCAGATTGACAAGTCTAATTGTGTCACAATCTCCAGAACCAACATACAGTTTTGGGAAAGCCATCTGTAAAGCTTATTAAAGTATAGTGGTTTTACTTTCCTATGTGTACATTCTGATATCTTTGCTGAGTCTGTCCAAAACTCAATTGGGAGTTTTATACCTGTCTACTTTGGTGTGGACTAGGACAAATGAGGTTTGGTTGAGGCAGGAGCAAAGAGTTCTCAAAATCTGTGATGCCTGTATGCATGCCTGCGATGACTGTAGTTCAGTGTGTTTATCACTGAACTGACTACAGTAGTTTCAAACCCCTGGCAGAAACAATACTTCGTATGTCCTTACTAATCCCAGGTCATCCAGTCACGTAACCAAGGAGGAATTTCTGAGTCCTGAGAAACAGAACTCCTTACAATGCATAATTACAATGACGTGTGCTGTAATTTACTTGCATCTTTTTTCATAGAGAAAAATGTATGGCTTAAAGGTGGAAAGAAGTATAAGTTTTGTAGATTAATAGAAAATAGCGAACTTCTTTTTCCTTCCTTGATGTGGAACATTAGGGCGTTTTGACAATAAACTATACCTGTCAGAATGGGAACCAATATGTAATGTTAGCAATCAGCTAAGAGGCATTTCATATGGCTTGGTATTAATCATACTGTCAATTTTAATTCCATAGGCATCCTTCTTTCCCCTTTTCACTTAGAATTTATTTCAGAGTGTGATCAGAGCTCTGCTGTTCATTACATTCAGCATTAGCTAATTTGGCTTTTGGCAACTCTTATCCCAGTTCCTATTAAACGCTAGCCATAAATTGAGATAAGGGTTGTGCCAAAACATTTCAGGATTATCAAATGGTAACATAGAGATGGGTGCATTATCACACTGCTTTCAAGACTGTTGGGTTACTGCAAAATTAACCATTAGCAAATACTTACAAGCTCCAAGACAAATTTATACCTACGGTGCTTTTTTTCATGTCTTTTGAATTGACTACAGGATGAAACAAATGTGAGAAAAATCATGTCTTGTAATATTTCTGTAATGCTCATTTGTGTATGTTGTAGTTTTATAGTGACTTTTATAGAGACAGTTTTGCAAGTGTGCTGTGTCATAAAATATTTTGGGTCACAGAATATGCTGTGTTTATAAAACAAGATTATTAGAGTAACTGTTTTTTCCCAAGCTGCAGTCAGTTAGAAGTCTGTGTACAAGATTGATATCAGAAGTTCTTTTATTTAGAAGTTTTTCTTTCAGCAGGTGTTTCTAGAACCTGCTGAATGTATAATTTCTAGCAATAGACACAAAAATGGCAACTTGCCTGGAGAGAGGGGAAAGTGTTGCTTGTGTATGTAAATAAAACACCCTACCTTACCAGCCCTTGTCCCTCTTTTTTCATACTTCAGTCTTGAAAAAGTAATCTGAAAGTAAGCTTAAAATTTCCAGTGTAAAAGATCTATAGAAAGGCTTGAACAAATATGTAAATGATGAGAAATAAAGAACTAGTGGCTTTTGTGCAGCATTTAATAAGTTGGTGACAAAATTTCTATAGATTTCTGTGCTGCCTTACATCTTGTTATTGTTGTAGAAAATTATGGAGAACAGTTGGGTGTCTAAATCTTTTCAAAAAGACTAATAAAACCAGATAATGCTTTAGTTCATTAGTGACTGAATATGATGTATAACAGCTGTGGTTTAAATGTTAGTAAGAAATAATCTATAAATAATTAGATAATTTGTTTTTAAAAGATGATGAATTCATTATATACTAGAAAGTATAATGGTGCTGTAAGATGAAAAAATTGTCATGACTATGCAACTGATCAGATTACTTGCACTTTCAAGTTTATTAACATGTGCATTGGTAGAATATTTATTTATTTAACAGATTGCCCCTGATGACTTATGTTTAAAATTTTATGTGGTTTAAATACTTCCTAAGGCTTTCCAAGAGGAGGGCTAAGTTTCCGAAGTAGGAGTCGGTTACTTTGCTTGCTTTCCAACTGGTCTTGTAGAGCTTTTTTGGAAACGAGAGAGTATAAAAATATGTATAGGCAGAAGAGACCAGCTTCCTCACTAGAAGATGATGTTTGCAATATTTTATTTTTTGCTTTGCCTAACCCATTGCTTTTGCAGTAACTTCCTGGAAAGAAGAGCAGAGAATCTGCTTCCTTAGAGATTATCTTTCTTTTTTTTTTAAACTTTCATGTTGTCTTATACATTAGTCACTTGCTCAGGAGTGCTGGTCTGGAATTGTCTTTTTTTCAATAATGATAGTATATGAAGCAATTGTAGTATTTAGAATAAATTTACTTCTGAAAGAAACCAGTTCAATAGTCTTGAGGTATAAGGCCATGACGTAACTGGAAAAAGAGGTGTATCGGTGCTACTAGAGGCCAGCGCTGCTAATATATGTGTAACAGTAATAAAACAAACCCTTATTCTCATGCTGTAGCTCAATAGTTGTTTTCATGATTGAAATATACCTCAAAACTGCATATTAAAGCCTGGTATCTTTTTCAGCATAGATATCTACCTGTGAGGTTTTTGTAGTGGCTTGGTAATAAAAATACCAGGATTTCTGCACTAATTAAAACCATTTCAGAAGTGTAAATGTAAAGAGACTTTGTGCAAGCTGGCATTCATCTCTTCAGACAGGTGAATTTAGTATATGTCACATCCTACCACCCCCAGGAAAAGAAAATATGTATTGTGATTCAGCCATTGAATTTTAAGACCCAGATTCAGCAAATGACCTGGGCATTATTTTTTAATCTACTTTTAAGCCTGGACTTAAATGTTTTTCTGAACATAAATATATTTATAGGTATGCTTAAAACTAAATATAAGCTTAAATACTCTGTTGAGTGGGGCTAGATTTCACAAATGTGCTGGTGTGGCCAATAGGGGATGGATGATCTGCTCTTACCCTTCTGATGGTCTGCGAGATGTTCTGTCAGAAATGTAGCTGCTGGTTTTCCTTGGGCAGCGTTTGCGGGTTTGTGTGTGTATACGCGTGTGTTCATCATCCAAGAGGAAGAAACGGACGTTCTGTTACAAATTATAAATGGACCGGATAATGCTGTCTCTGCATACGCTTTCTGACATGTTTTGTAATAAGCTTCTGTTTAGTTGCATCTATCTCTGCCACATTTTAATAGGTCAGGCTGAAACTCTCCCTGCTGGTTGGGTTTTTTTCAGTTTGGAGTTTCGAGTTTTTGCATTTTTACATAAATGCCTTCCTCCTTTCAAGAAAGGAGAAAATATATAAATATAAAAAAATTTAAATATAGAATATTTATAGGTATATAAAAATAAGATTATTATTGTGTTGTGAAGATGCATTGTATCTGTGCTCTGAAGTAGCAATGTGAAGGTTGGCAGAAGGCTTACTCTGATCTAAAGAATGTGCTTTATGATGCTCCTATGAGAAAACTGCCCAAACTTGGCAAAGATACAAGTTTCTGAAACATCTTTGTTTTATGTGCTTTGTAGAGACTTAAAGGAGTGCAGCAGGTGTTAAGTGTGTGAACATTTCACCTGTACTGAGCATATTCCAGCTGAGAGCTGAGACAGACTTCACTGTGCTGGAGTGGCGAGAGGCATTGAATCTGAGGCAGGAAGGCTGCACTTCAGTCCTAGTGTTTCCCTGGAGTTTTGGCAGGGAGGAGAAAGCTTATTCTGGCTGAAAGGAGGGAGAGATGGATTATGCTGGTTTGGGGATAAATGGGGTAGATGGCGCATGCAGATTGCGGCAGGCATCTGGACTTTAAGTGTGTGCATGGGTATGTCTGTGGGAAGAGAAGACAAAGTCTCAAGCTGAATGGGAGACGTGAAGAAGCCTTGAAATAGGACCAATGCGAAATAACTTTTTTTATCATCCCCCCCCCCCTCCAGGATTTTGGACACGTCTATGGATAAAATGAAATTTTGAAGGGAATATCAGAGGTTTTTATAAAGGCAGATTCCATTCCCATTTTACAAAAATTCCACAATAATATGTGGGATATGAGGTTTTAAAATCAGCATTTATCAGAGTATCAGAAGAAAGGCCCTTTTTAAAGTCCCTCAGCTGTGATGATTTTGCTCCATTAGCAAGCCTCTGTAGTGAAGCCAGTTCAGCCCAAAAGTAGGAAGGAAAGTTTGGTCGTGCTTTCTTTTTATGTATATTGCAGAAATATTTACTCATAAATTTATTTTATTGCTGTCTATTAAAGACAATTTAATTTAATTCCTGAGTTTTATGGAAATTTTTCTTTGCCTGTATTGCTCCCTTGACAGAATTATTTTTCACTTTCCTCCTGCCTTTTTTATACTCAGAGAGATGCAAGACCCTCAAAGCTAAAAACTGTTGCCACAGAAAGAGAAATTTTTTTTTTTTTGGTCTGTTCTTAGTGTTTGATCTTAGCTTAGTTTAGTGTCAGAATACTGTGATCCAGAGTCCTAGCAAAGAATCTAATGATCTCCCTGCCTTCTGCTCTGACAGCAACATGATCTTGCAGTGATACTTTGCTTTACATTTGCAAAGATATTTTGCGTATACCAGTAGGGAATAGAGGTTCAAAGCAATGTGCCATTCTCAGGTGTTGGCTTTTGTGTTGGGTTCCTTACCTATGCAGAGTTAGTAATCAGTAACCATCTTGTTTCATAGTATGTACTAGTTCTAGGCTGGACTAGGTCCAGATTTCTGATTTTAATTGAAAGTTTTTATAAATAATAGATTCTAAAATAGGCTTTTGATACAAAATTTTATTAAAGTCTCTCCAAGCTGACGTTTGGCATGCACTTTATCAGCTAACCAGCAACACAGCTACTGCTCGTGTTCTTTTTTTCCTTTTTTTTTTTTTCCAGTTGAGTAGATTTTGACAGGAATTGCTGCAGTAAGACCACTATAGAAATCAAATTAGCTGTTCAAAATTCCAAGAATTTAACCCTAATTTGCATTTTCTGCTTTAGAAGAGATGAGGTTGGGGACTCACTGCTGCAAAACACAGCTGCTGCTTCTACTCTTGTCAGTGGCTTTGCAGAACAGAATAGTTCTTCTGGCTCTCTAAGCACCTGGCACAAGACCTCAAAGAGTTTGATGGCACTGCATTTATCAAGGGGGAGAGACTCATTGCTGTTTCTCTCCTTGCCCACTGGCAGATTGCAAAATAGGAGGGGACTTTGCTGTTGGCATTGGAGAGCTTACAGCTTGTGTGAATGTTACCCTGGGTTTTGCTTGCAGTGAAATAGTCCTCTTGTAATCATGAAGGCCATGTTCTTGGAAACAGCACCGCTTTTTAATGGTTGCCGTTAGAAATAATGGTTGGGTTTGTAACTTGATTGAATAAAAAAATCCCCAAAATAAAAAAAAAACCAAACAACCACAAAACCAACTCTATGGAGAAATTTTAGTATTGTACAAATACATTTGCACTAGTTGTGCAGCAAATTTGGATAACCTTTCATATTTTCTTTTTAGAATATGTTCATACTAGTATTAATGTAACTATACTATGAAAGAGAATTTTGCTGTCTGTTCTGGTGATTTATACTGTCCTCTTAAGATGTTTCTTTTTTGAAAGCAGATGTCTCCTTTTTGTGGATCTGACTTGCAGGAATTATACTAAAACAAGATTAAGAAATCAGTATGGAATATGAATAATATAATGAACACTACTCATCGCCCTATTTTTTCCTTCAATTTCTCTTGAATAACTACTTACATTTCCTTAGTCAAATGGCAATTCTAGAATGTGATATAAACTGTTAATAAATTTAGATACATTTTCTTTTAAAGAGGTTTCATCAATCATATGACCCACATTCATCATTTCTGCCAGTTGCCTTCCCAGTTTTGTTTAATATTACTCCTAATTTGCAACTAGGAACAGCTGGAGAAGTTATCCAAGGGAGGCTGTTGCTGTGATGTCTTTTTTCAGGTTCACTGGGAGTTATGAGGTGGAATTGAACTGAATTTGCAGTCTGTTGAGTCCAATGTGGTTTCTGAGGTCACAGGCTTGCACACAGGGACATCCCATGCAGTTCTGAGCACTTTATGACTGATAAAGCTTTGTTTTGATGGGAGGGAAAAGAACATAAAAAAAGCCCTTCTGAGGGGTAAACCAAAGGTCTACTTAACCCAGTTATCTTTTTTTTACAGTGGCCCATAGTGGATGTCTAGGAAAGAGGATGACAGTAGGGCAAGCAGAAGTAGTAACTTTCCCCATCTGTACTCCAACTTTTGAGCCCTCTCTGACTTGAAGGCTTTCTCAGTCAGCTTCTGCCTTCGTGCTTAAGGCTGTATCCTTGTCTTTGCAGGCTATGAGTTGTGCTAGCATGAAAACTGGCTTCTTTTCTGACAAACAGCTAGTTTGTGTCAAAGGTATTTTTCAATACATGTGGTTAACAGCCTATTGCCAAAAAACTCATCTCTAGAATACTGCTGAACTGCTGGGCTCTGCTTAGTTGATACCACTACAAAACTCTTCATGTGGTGAAGTAGTTAAAACGCATTGCCCTTCTAAATCTATTTTAAAAAATACAGTGTTTTCCAGGATTAACTGCAGCATTTTTATTGGTTTTATATCTGTTTTCTCTAGATGTCTCTTCTATTCCTTCCTCACCCCTATTAAAAATGGGAAAAACTCTGTCCTCCATAATATTATTTACGTTTTCCTGAAATGATTCTGGTTTTTTTCTTAAAAATTGTTTGGATTTGGAGCTACTTTGAAGTCCCCATGTAAAGTTACTAGCTTGGCTTATGTTTTCAAGGCTCTTCAAGAAGCAATAGCTGAACAGTTACAGTTCCAAAATTTGATTCTTGCTTTTTAATATGATAAAATAATACGGTTTTTTTCTTTCGTTTAGCAAAGTGAGACGAACCCCAGTCCAAAGGATTTTGAGCAGCTAGAAGCTACATTGTGTAATGCTGAGTCTTTTTTTCAACTGGGATGTCCATTGTAACTTTTCAAATAAATATCCCTGTTCAAATCCCTCAGTTTCCTCTGGTTCTGTCAGTCATTTGCCTTAAGTGTAAGATTTAACCCTACTCCTGTTACCTAGTTTTGAGTTAACTCCAAATTTGATCTCCTTATTTTCCTCTTTGCAAACCAAAATTTTATCTGTAGATTAATTATTCGCCTTCAACCTGTGATTCCTTATGACTCTATTCTGCATAGAAGTATTGTTTGTCTTATTTTTTTGTTATTGTCTTCAACATTTTACCTTTTTTCATTTAAGAGAGATCTCCAGTGCTAGTTCTGAGACATGTTTTATTGTTACGTATTTCTAGCATAAACCAACATTGTTTGCTATCATTTTGTTTGCAAGAAAAGTTCCTTAGTAGCAGACACTATTAAGTTGAGTGGGAAAAGAAAATTTGTATGAGCGGGGGAATGCTTTACTGTTGACATATATTTATTTTTTTTAATAATGCAGTATTACCCATTGCATTACACAGCAGACATGCTAATTGCTTCATTAACCTCTTAATCTGTGTTCAGGTTTTCATTGATATATTAGCATTGAATTAATTTTCAGCCTCCTTTCACCTCTTATTCCTTGCACTAACAGTTTGTTTCCTAGACCTACCAACGATTTTTGTGTAATACATTTTTAAAAATAATTTCATGTCTGGCTCTTTATTGTTGTTCTCTTCCTTGTTACCATTATCTGATTTCTTACTTTAACTCTTATTTGTTGGAATTGGCTTATTTAGAGTTTCACTACCACTCCTGCGAAGTCTGTAGTGTTTTTGCTGGTTTCTTGCTCACCTAATTCCAGAATCTCAGGGATTTTTGTTCTGTTACATTGTTATTCATGTGCCCAAGTGCATCAGGATCATATAGTTCAGCAAAATGTATTTCAGAAAGGACCACTGATCTGTTCCATTTTATAAAAAAATCAGGGAAATTTGGTAAGTAGCTTGTACATGCAATCTAAATTTAAGCATGTCTACGAGTATCATTATGTCAGTGGAAGTTAAGCATGTGCTTAAAGTTAAGCACATATATTATGTGTTGCTTTATATTGGTCAGGGTTTTCTTAGCTAAGAACAAGTTCCTGCTTGCAAACATGCAGCATACTGTTAGCTTAGCGCTTGATAAAATAAGATTTAATGATTCTTGTTTAGATGATATTTATAGTTGACATAAATGAAGAAACAAAACCACTGACTTGGCAGTTTGGCACTTGTTTTTGGTGAGAGGAGGGGAATTGTGCATGTTTAAGTGAAATTTAAGGACTGGTCAGTGACTAGGTTCAACAGAACTTCATGCTTGTTTTCTCTTAAATAAGATTATAATCTTTTGTGATAAGTAATTTGGCATCTTGTATGTGGAATGTTTCTCCATTTCCTGGAAAGTTTCTTTTCATAAGTGTGCCACTTCTTTAAAGATCATATTTTAGTTTTTGTTCTCTTCTGATGCTTTCTCAGGAGTCCTTTTAGGTTTCAATAACTTCTTTAATGCAGAAATTCTGTGTTTGTTTATATTTTTTGCAATATGCTTGTTTCATTTTTATCATGACATACGTGTGTGTGTGCGTGCACGTATGTATGTTGTTATAATTGCATCTAATTATATGTAAATATATTTATATGAGTGTGTATACATATGTAAAAGTTCACTATGAAACTATATGTGCTGGGTGCCATAATTCAATTTCTACGCACCAATAATATGTTTTAAAAGCTATTATTTTATCTGGAATCACAAATACAAAATTGAATTAGAAATTTATAGTACCTAGTGGAAATGGGATTATTATGAAAATAAGCCAAACTATTTGTGTTTATATTCAAATTATGAATTACTGTAAATAGAAAAAATATGGAGTAGCTGAGGCTTAATGGGGTTATAGTATGCTATCTGTGTTGTACATGTCACAAGAAATAATTGTTTGTACCTTTATTACTAAAATTTGGAAATAGTATTACACTGTTCTCTCTATGCTTCGAACTCCATAGAACAACATTTTTCTTCTTATTTTTTTTCCAGCACTTATTACTAGCAATAAAGTTTATCATGGCATTTGTAATTCCGGATAAACCAAGAGATATCCAGATAAAACTCGCCAGATTGGAATTTGAATCTCTGGAGGCTCTCAAACAACAGGTATGAGCAACTGACATGTAGAATAGTGAAAAGTGTTGGTGGTCTGAAGGAAAGATAAACCAGGGAGATTCTGCTTTTGTTTTAGGTGGATAAATACATAAATTCTGGAGTTTTGAAATTCCTGTTTACATTATATTAGGATTAGCTAGCTAAAGCTGTTCCACCTCTACCCCACAGGTTGTGGTGGCAGAGCTGGAGTGGCTGGGTGGGGTGTGGAACAGTCACTGGTACTATAGTGTACAGCACAGAGTATTAAATAAGTAGAAAACAGTGCTGGCTTCTACATGTTGGGTTGTAAACTGTAGTATTTCAGATACTGCTTCATTTTCTGTTAATCCATCACTGCTTAAGAAGTGGAGCAGAGAGCTGGAAGTTTTAGCATATTCATCTGTCCTTTTAACCCACCAATGTATGTGAGTCAACATTAGGAAAATGGTTTTCCTTTTCAAATAGCTTGAAATTCCTGGTGTGGCTAGTAATGTAGGGACTTGGAATGTCTGTTGTCCTTGTGTGTGCGAAATACGTTGTTTATATTGTCACCTCTAAAGGACATTGGGCTCTATGAAACCTCATTTCATCCCCTGGAGGTGTTTGTTGTTGCAACACTAAGATTTCTTTCATTGCTGAAATACCATCACAGATAAACAGTTAACTTGGCTTTAATATAAGCAGAAATTGTAAACAGGCTGAACATGTTTGAAATGATTGTGTTGAGAACTAAGTATGTATGAGGGAACAGTAATGTTGCCTTATTTTACTGTCCATACAATATTCTCATTTTATTGCATAAATACAGTGTATTTTACAACATATTTAACAAGCATTCCAAAGCAATTTAGGAAAATAAGGAACTAGATTTTTCTACTGAAAATTTCCATTTTAACAAATGTTTCCATAGAGAGAGTGGTGGAGATCACAAGAGATGAAGAATCATATGGGATTAGCTTCAGTAGGATACAGAGATTCTACAGAGCTGGTTTTGAAATGGCAGCATTCTTTAGGAGTTTCTGACTGTACCATGGTAGATAGGATTTCTAAGCTAGCTTACATATAAAAAAAACCCAAAACCCAACAAAACAAACCAGCATGGAGCTGCAGAGACTGGTTCACCTATTTATTGTTAGCTCAGATATTTTTACACTGCAATGCATGGTTTTACATGAATATATTCTTTGTGTGCTCCACATGCAGATGTGTAACCTCCTCTATACTGTGTTTTTTGTGTAGAATGGGAGGGTACTTTTTAAAACATCTACCATAGCTGCACGTGACAAAATGATCTCTTAATTCTGGGCAAACTGAGCCTGTAAACAATACACTGCCTTTTCTATTTAAATACCCACAGTTTTGTGTGATACTAGAACATTGCTATTGAGGTCAGCCCTGTCTTCCGTAATCAGCCATAACAAACAAAATCCAAATTACAGTTGCATCTAATGTCTGATAGTTCTGTTTTGCCTTTCTCTAGTACGTGGATGTGAAGTTAACCAGGAGCTGGTCATGGATCTCATGTACTTTTTAGATAATATTAAAAGGAACAGGACTACATTTCTATTTTAGTTGTTCATTCTCTGTTTTCATTTTGTAGACAGGCAAAACTAGGTCATCCACTGGAACCTTAAGCTGAAGTGAATATGGTCACCTTTGGTTATAATGTGCCAACTGGAATATATTCGGAGTCTCTTTCAACATGAGTATGCGTGTCAGCAGTTAGAACTTCATCTGCTATCCTTGCATCTGCGCATTGCCTACAATAATATATTCCTGATTCCCAGTTCTTCAGGGTTGTGTCAGTAATTCAGTGGTGAAAAGTTAGTTGGAATTTCATTAAGAATCAGAACCCTGGCAGTTCTCACCTAATACTTTCAGGCTTCCTACAGGATCCAGGAAGAATATTGGCTGGTTTTCAGGTGCCTTGGTAGGTACTTTAAACACAAGTGTCTACCATCACCTTTTTAGATTTCCTCTGATTGATACTATGCTACATATCCCATAGACATGTAGAGATTTGGGCTTTTTTTTCTGCTGCCTTAAGTTTTTTTGAGCGAAAAATATCTGCATTTAAAAGTAATACATTGGCAGTGGAAAAAGATACTGAAGCATTTATTTTAGAAGCACATTTTCTAGTTCTTCCTCTTGTTACTGAGAGTCATCATGGTAATTTATGCTGTATGTCTTACTCTCAAGCAAAAATCAGCAACAAAATCCCCCAGAACAACTGTTTAAAAAGACAAACATAGAAGTCTGGGGCAAATGTGTTGTGGGATCATGTGTTATGGAGAAACTGGTTTATATACTTTTGTGCAAGTATGCATCACGTTCCTCTGTTGATGCTATCCAGACACGCATGCCATTGTGTTTTACCATATGAGCTTTTAGAGTACTGCTGTCTTGGGATGTAGCTATTAGAAGGGTATTAACACTTACCAGACTGTAAACTCCAAGATGCCAAAACAGATTATCAGGCTCCATATATAGTGCATGGAGAGAAAATCTCCTAATACAGTGGCTTTGAACAGTTGTATTGATTGTGCTTGAGATCCTTAACTTTAGACAGTGTGAGCACCTTTACATTTGCATTAATGCTAAGCTAATTGCTTTTTAACCTGGTGCAGTGGGACTATATTCTGTGTTCAAATCCATTTGAAGACTGAGTTAGTGTCTATTTGAAATGGGTTTTAAAGAATACAGTGTCTCAACTCCCTAACAGAGATGAACGATCATCATTAGAGCTTGTTAAAACCTCCTATACAGTGAAAAATGGTGTAATTAAAAAAAAAAAATCATTTTATATTGGAATGACAGTCTTGTTTTGAAGTTCTCAAACTTCAAGAAAGGTTTTTAGGAAGTTCTGAAATGCTTCTTTGAAACATTTCTTTACATAGCTTGGGTTAAGACTTTTGAAAGGGAGTGGGCTGTTGAATGGGTTGTAATAATTTGATCTATTTTGAAAATACGTTGTTATGATACACTCGAAGTATCTTAACAAAGTTTGTTGACATAACTCAGGACAAACTACTTTAACCTTTCTGAATCCAAACTGGGGAATGTGCTACGTCTGTAGACTTTGCTTCAAATTTCCATGAGGCCCTTCGGTGTAAAGAATGGGAGAGGCTGCTGGTTAGACTCTCTTTTTGGGGGGGTTGGGGCAGAGAATAAATTAATGTGAACTCTTTAATAGAGGAGTAAAGAGAATATAGATCAAGGTTTTTGGAAGAAGAGCAGGAGTGATTCCATTCACACTCCCTAAAGTGTTGTCAGTTTCTTCGTCACCAGGAAGGAAGCCTGGATGCTGGGCAACTAGAAATGGGTACTGTCTGCTACTAGGGTTATGGACCCTTTTCTGGTGAACATCATGATCCTTCTTAGGGAAGTAGCTAGCTGGTGAAGTGGGGTAAGGTGCCCAAGACTCCCCTTGCTTCTTTGCAGTACTCTGCTCTGTTGCATCTATTTCTTGCAAGTGCAGAAGCATGCCATGCTCTTTGGTCTAGTTCCTATTTTAAGGAAGAGAGACCAAGTATAGGTGTGCCTGCGAGCAGCAAGGGAACAGTCGGTTAATTCTTCAGTGGTTCAGAAATTACCATAGGCGTAGGTGAGGGACCAATGCTGTAAACACAGTGTGAGGACACTATCTAGCATTTTTCAGGGCAGTGACAGTGAAAGCTACACTGGTAAGCATTTTAGCTTCTGGACAGATCAAAGCTTAATGAGTAGACAAAAGGCCCTCATGGCTGGAGATGGGTCAGCAGTCTATCCTTATAAAAGGTCGAAGTTCCAGAAACACAAGTCAACCACAGATTAAACAGCATAACTTGCATTTTGTGGACTAGCTTACAGTCATGTTTTCAGGTATTGTGAGATCTTCCCAGTATTACCTTCTTCCAATTGAGGCAAACATCAAAATAATACCTTCTTTCTGCACCAAAACTAGACCCAGGCAAAGCAAGCGAGAGACAAATTGGGTGAAAATAATTATTCGTGCAGTTCTTTTCTGAGCATGAAATACAGTGACTCGCAACTCCAACATGAGGTATAACTAGTAGCCATTTTTCAAGGAAAAATAAAGTTTTAAATGGTGGGGAATGGTGTATCTTTTCACAAAGTGCAAATACCTAGACAGCATCAGTATTAGCTCTGAAAAAAAAAGCATATTGATGTAAAAATGCTTGGGTTTTGTGGTACTTTTGCATTAAAAAATCTGAATTATATAAATTGGATAAAGATATTTTTCCTTATAGCTTCTCCTTCACTATCTCAGCAGAATAAACATAGCCCTGATAGCAGCAATAGAGAAATAAATTTCACTGTAAGAGTTTGCTTTTTCAGAGGAACTACAGGGGGGGAAAAACCTGTCCTTAAGCTGGAGCAGAAATGCAGATGTGGAGGATTTTTTGGTCTGTGCATCCCTTCCCAGATCCTTCCCTTCTCCCAGCCCTTACCTCCAAGGGGACCTAATCTATAAACATCCCGTCATCCCTGTGCTCTAGCTTCCTTTCTTAGTGTTCTAGCCATCAGTGGCCAGTATCTTTTAACAGAAATGCCTTTTCCTTCTGATAAGTGAAGCCTTTCAGTGCTTCCTGTGAAGAAGTGTGTCCATCTCTTGGATGTCTGGTGTCCATCTGTAAATATTGCACCAGAAAGACTCCAGATAGATAACATGCTTGTGAACAAAGGGCCCAGTCAGCTGATTGACAGTTGTCGTCCTTCTTCAACTGCCAGTAATGAAAAGGGTCAAGCTTTTGAACACCAGCCATGAAAATATGCCTCCTTTATCAACCCTGGTGTACTTATTTTCAGAGTGAGATAAAGCAGTGTAGTCGCAGAATCATAGAATGGTTTGGTTTGGAAGGGACCTTAAAGATCATCTATTTCCAACCCCGCTGCCATGGGCATGGACACCTTCCACCAGACCAGATTGCTCAAAGCCCCATCCAACCTGGCCTTGAACACTTCCAGGGATGGGGCATCCACAATCTCTCTGGGCAACCTGTTCCAGTGTCCCACTACCCTCACAGTGAAGAATTTCTTCCTAATACCTAATCTAAATGTACCCTCTTTCGGCAGACGGTTTAAAACCATCATTCAGCCTGGGCCAAGTGGAGAAGGGCCTTTTGCTCTTTCATACAGTATCTCCTGTGGTGGTTGTACCATCTACATACAATCGCTTAGTGGCAGTAGTATAGTCTGTATATCCATAAACAATTGCTTCCATTGCTTTAGAGTGAGATCTAGGTGTTTGTAAGTCAGTAGTGCTCCTTCTTAATGAATTCCAGAAGAATAACAAGTTTTCCAAAGCAACAGTAGGTGCCACATTCACTAGGATTTCTCCAGCAATGTCATCCATTTACTGAAAACAGGCCTTGTGTCTCAGTTCCCTCTCCAGGAAATGCAAGAAATGAAGAAAGCTGTGACTGATCTCTGCATCATCTTCATTGGCCAAAAGCTTCAAAACATGCTAGTGCGTTAATTAGCTTCTTTTTGAAAGGGATGGTGAGACTGACAGAAAGAGGCAGGTGTCTTTTTGCCTAGGTGCGAGTCATATGGAAAGTTTAAACTCTTTATTCCTCCTTCTGCAGGTATTCTGGCATGTAAAAGTTGCTGTTCTCTCTAGTAAAAACCTTCTGCTTCAAGTAATGTCGGTGCTTTAACATTGCAATTCACTGCAGCAGCTCTAATAATTGCAAAGCTTTCTGTTTTCTGACTGCAATATCTGGATCTTGCCATTTCCCTAAGAATAGTACCCACTAGCACTAATCACGTCCTTTCCAGAAGGAATACACTGGGTTTGAGTGTGCTGGCCCATCTGGCCCCTGTCCTGTTAGAGTGCTTAGTCTCTCTGGGAACAGCTTTCTGTAGCTCAGAGCAAAACAAGGAGATACTGCTAACTTAAGGGTCTTCTGCACTGGGCAACATTTATCCTTGCTCCTTGCACCTCTTCAAGCTGCTGTTCTTGCAGAGATTTTCTATTTACTAACATGTCAGGTGTCTCAATGTCACTGTGGGTATGATGGACCAACATAGCTGCTTGAACTGTCAGTGAGCCTCAGAAATTACCCTTCTTTTTTGGCAGGGGAAGGAAGAGAACAGGTTCTTCTGTTTTTAACCATTTAACATTGGGAGAGCATGAGTCGTTGGTTCTTAACATCCCACTTATTTATCTTGTGAAATGGGTGCTGAAGACAGTTTTTGTGAGACTGAAAAAAACTCAGTGGATTTCTGCCTCATTCAGTGCTATAATTACAAGAATTAGAGGGCTCAGAAAAGGACTACCTGTAGCTTCAGGACTACCCTCAAAACACCACTGATAATAAAAGCAGAAGCTTGTGCTGTGCTCGCTGGCAACGCTGAGCAAACACAAGGATGCAGACAGGAGGAAGGGCAAGTAGCTGAAATGAAAATTTTTCATTCAAATAACCAAAGATTTGCAAAACAACCTGTAGGAAAGACTGGTGAAACTTGAGCTCGAACATTGAATTTAATTTAAAACAGAATGAGATGAAATAAAACACTTGCTTTGTTTTGACAAAAAAAAAAAATCCTTAAAAATAGTACTGTTTCTAAAGAAAAATGTATTTTTAACAAAAACTCATTTTTTCCAGCAAAAGTGTGTGGCTGCACTTTTTTTGATAGGCTCCACTGGTTTGTGATGTTAAAATAGAGCCATTACTAATCATTGTTGTTTACTGTAGGTTTTTTAAGAGTCCAAACCTGTTAATTCAACTTTGCAAATGCAGTTTTTCCCTAGTGAATAGTCAGAATGCTTTCAGGCATGTCAATATAACATTTGCATGTGTTTGGTAGCAGCAGGGATATAGTGCAAGTAAGGTTCATTATATTTTCATAATACAGTTTTTTAAGCATAGAAAAACTTGCACCCAGTCATAGAAGAACAGATTGTGTCAAACATACTTTTGCCAGTGTATTTTAAATGTGAATTCTTTTAATGCTGGACCTTTCTTGAGAGTACGTTTCTGAAAATTACTTTCAATATAAAAGTGTTAGCAAAACCAAAATAAGTGATGAACCTTTAAGAAAAAAAAAACAAAGTCAAAAACGCATTAATTTGGGAAGAAGGTTTTTGTGTCCCCATTTCTGACTTTTCAACTGAAGGTGAGATGACACCAAGTCTGCCTGGTTTGCAGATAAGTTAAACTTTTAAATATGGGACCCTTGAGAGCTAACAGTATAAATATAAACTTTTAAATAGATATGAGTATAATGTGATGGTAGCTGATACTTTTGCATGCTCTTAATAGGAACAAAAACAAACAGTGCATCAGCTTCCCAGCAGGTGTAGTTTTCTTTTCCAACAATCCATTCATTCTCTGTGACTATTGCCAGGGGTAAAATTGTCCATCAAGTTATGTTTCCGTAACAGCTGAGTCTCTCTGGAAAGGTAACCTGTTTTACCTTTCTCAAATCCTGACCTAGAGGCTGGTGGTGGAATGAACATCAATCAGTTCAGTCCTCTCTTTTTGCCTGACATCCCAGATCATTGACAAGATACAATCTCAACAAGGAAACCTGGAGTAAGGGGATAGGATGAAAACTAGGTTAAAATTGTTCCTACTGTAAGAATACTGCAACTACGTCAGGCTTTCATAGTTTCAGAACCCAGAGGGGATCCCAATTATATGTGAACTGGTTTGAATACAAGGGAAGAGGCTATTCCACTTCCCATACAAATGAGAGTAAAGTGCATGGTGCACTTGATTTCAAGAGCTCTGGTAACCAGGCTTTCAACAGGACATTCATATGTCTGTGCAGACTTCCAAATAATCGTTGCACCTGTTACTGAGAAGGTGAAGGACTAGAGTGAGAGAAAAAATGAAGTCTCTTGTCTTGTTAAAATTTCTTCAAAAGAAAAGAATCCCAAAAGATTACACTTACCATGATTTGATAATGAAATTTTCTTTATAGAACTGAATAGAATTTGGTGATTAAAAAAAAGTAGTATTTGTTGCAAGCAGCTGCGGACTCCTACACGCCTGTCACATTTTAAATATCCTTTTCTCTATGCCACCTCAAAAGATCCCAGTAAGAACAATAAGCCTTTAAAGGAAAGGCTAGTTTAATTGAAATAATTAAACTTGACTCTGGAAAGATTTCTCTATGAGCAGGAAGACAGTAAATAGGATATATCTCAACTTTTCAGAGATGATGATTTCAGTCAAATTTTAGATGTTTAGATATTACCTGATTACCCACCCTGCCCCAAAGAAAAACTCTTGTCATCTTGTCTGCAGGGAGAACTCTTTCTGAGACTAACTGGAGATCAAAAAGCAGGAACCCACAGAATTCCTGGAAAAGAGACAAAAATTTAGAAGTGGGTTCATGTCTGTGTGTTGCTAGTGATGACACTTGCACCACGACTGAGTCTTTGCACATGCTGTGCAGCCTGATCCCGGTGATTCTAAGAACAAGTATGCCTACACAGCCGCTGGGGTTTTATTCATTTTGAATTTGAAAAAATCTCTATGCCTGCTGGTGCTGCCTTGAATACTTGTACTTTTTGTTGTTTGAGAAATAGCACTCTGAGATATATCTGCCATTTTAGTGAGGTGGGTAAGACACATGCCAAATAGTCAAGTCCTTACTATATATATGGATTGATAATTTTTGTTCTGAAATGAGATGTAATTGCTTGTCTGAATAACATAAAACTTATTTTTATATGTGTAAATTTTATTTAAATTGCACAGTGTCCATGAATAGTTTAATATGTTGTTTATATAACTTACATAGCACATGCTTTTTGTATATTAGAGTAGTCCTTATGCAAATACTTTTCAAACTTTCATCATGGAGTACTCTGTAAAGGTGGTTTCATGGACCATTGCTTCTTGCACTTTCAAGTATCTAATTCTTTACCTTCCCCCAGCATCTAAAGAGTTGATAGAGTTGAAGAATGTATTGAAAGGGGTGATTTTCAAAAGACAAGATAAAAATTAGCACTTGTGTTTGTTCTGTATTGTCTTTCCTATTTTCCAGTCTGTGTTGTTGACTTGAACATACAAGGTAAAGAGGTGCAGTATTTTAATGGTAGGCCACAGCTTTTTTTATAATCACATATATGTACAAATAAACCAGGCATAAACAGCATTATCAGTGTATACATAGATACAGGACATTTTCTCTTAATTCACAAGAGACGGCAGAATCCCTCAGTACAGTCAAAGACTGTGTTGCAGAGTAGAAGAGGAGATGTCTACAGACATTTTGATGTGTCTGCTACTGAATTCACTCCCAGCATTGTCTTTCCCGATATTTCTTGCTGCAACTATGGCTTGACATTAAATTTGATAAGGGATCTTATATTGCAGAGACCAGTCCCTTGACCATCAGACTGGACCCTATCCTACATGGCTTGGACTCTTGTCACACAAGCAGTGACAGTTTGTGCAGTTAGCTCTCCAACTACTGCTCTACACTAGTAATGTCCGTTAAGATGACTTTTTTTTTTCTGTGAACCCTTTCAGTGTTAGCAATGAATTACCTTAAAGCATTAACTGTCCTCTCCCTCATCCTCTTACCTAGTTGTAATTGAGGATGGGTGGAATTGTTGCTCTTTCTTCTCCAAAGCTACACAGAGAAAGACTGCATTGCAGGAGGTTTCAGGCTTTGAGCGCCTCTGGCTCTTGAGGTGTCTTACTGGGGACACCTGCCTGATAGGCAGTGCAAGTGATTGACTCTTAGTCAAATTACTGTCCTCTAGGAGCCACTGAGGTCCCACAAGCCGGACAACATATGGCAGCATTTGGGTTTTGGCTTGGGGTTTTTGTGCCACTCATAATTTTCTAGAGCAAATTATCAATTCATATTTCATTTACATTCTTGTAATTTATGCAGGTTATTTGGCAACTCACTTGTGTCCACTTGCTCTCTTTTGCTGCTTCTCAAAATTTGTGATAATTCACAAATTTGAATGTAGTAAAATATATGCTGAGGAAAACCTTCCAAGTGAACAGACGGATGTGAAGCAGCTTGGTCCAACAAAGGCGGTTTTATTTGTTTTAACTCCAGTGCATTAGAAGGCTTCTGCAAACTCTGCATATGTTCATCTGTGTTAGCTGAAAAGTAATCATATCTGACATAGGTATCTCTATTGTATCAGAATAGGCACCACTCACTTATTCATAGATATTTAGCAAATACATGTTCTGTGTCAACACCCATTTTCTAAGACTTACTGTATCCATAATATAAGGAACTTTGCTATGATGTCTTAAATGATTTTGCCCTTTACCAATATCCAGACTGATACCTAGACTATGTTTAAACATGACCTTTAAGAGTTTGTGATTTCATAGAATCATAGACTGGCGTAGGTTGGAAGGGACAGCTAGAAGTCATCCAGCCCAACATCCCCATGTTGAGCTAGTTGGTATAGCTGAAGCTCCTTGTGGACTAGGAAAGGTCATATTTTTAAGATAAACACTTCCTCCAGAGTGACACTTTTTGTCAGAGAGGTTTTTGGGTTTTTCTTCTATTTGCTTTGGAAGATTAAAATAAATGAAATTCATTGTTTCCTGGGACACATTGAACTGTATGTGAGACTTTTCTTTGTGAAAACATGCCATGCATGTGTAAAAACAAAAAGCCCCACCTCTGTCACTAGTAGACATGTAGGCAGTCTAACTCCAAATTGAATATACATGTGTGGCAGGACAGCAGCAGCAAAATTCAGTCTATGTATTTCATAGATATTATAAGTGAGGAAAGTCATATTTTCACTAATTATTTTGTAACCATGGTGGAGATACATTGTTCAATGATGGGTACTACTTGGCTGAAATGAAACTGGTAAATGATGAGGGACTGCAGAAACTTTGATCCCTTAAGAGAGTATGACAGGTTGTCCAGTGTCTGAGGAAGGAGCAGAGATGGCCTGTGTGTGTGAAGGGGAAGGGAGATTGAGTCCCCTTTTGTCCTAATGCCTGATCAGGCAACATGAACCATGACCCTGTGTTGAGTCGCTCAGCTAGAAGCAGGCATGGGGTATCAGTCAGAAAGAAGTTTTAACTTGCTTTTCTCTCCATTTCATGTGTATGCCCCGCCAAAGTAACCTGCTAGCTTCCTTAGGAGGGGACTGATAGGACTTGTATTCACAAAGGAACTTGGTTCTGGCCTTTTTTAATCTGGTGTATAAGATTAGGAAATCAGAGAGGAGCTGTGATGCCATACCAAGAATGCAGGAGATAAAGATGGGGCCGTCTGCAGAGATTAAGCTCTGATAGTTTTTTCTAGCTATTGCCCATTTAAGATGTTTGTGTGGGAAGAAGTCTGTATCTACCATAGGGACATTTATAAGCATTTTGTCCCAGTATCAGCAGTTCTTTTAATACGTGTACAAATGATTCTCTTTGAATTATGTGACAGTCTGAACCAGCAGTTTGTAACCTTTGCTGCCATATATAGCGGAGATTATTTAGTGACATTAGTCTTGTAAGACTCGATTTATTTAGCTTGTCAAGAAAAGGGTTGAGAGATGCCTGTATTTACCAGCACGTGGAAGGATAGTGGGAGACTTTTTAACCTTCTTGATAAGAGCGTAATGTGGCCCAGTGGCTGAAATTGGATGTTACATAAAGGAGGCACAGTTTTGTACCTGTGAAAATAGGTGAATGTTGGTCCATATTAGAAATGGAGTGTATCAGGGACAAAACAAACTTTTATCAAAGCTGGTATGCTATCTCTACCAGCAGCCACAAACAGATGTCTAGGAAGGAGCAGGAAAGCATGGTGACTAGGGTTGTGCTTCCTCCCAAAACTCTTCTACTTTCCAGTCTTTTTTAGCTCTGATTTTTCTAAGCCAGATGCAGTTTCTCTGTATGTAGTAATCTTCAGTGATTTTTTTATTCCATGGTGGTATTCTGCCTCCCTTTGAACCATTTTTAGCTTTAGGGTCCACGGTGTCCTTTGGCAAGAAGTGCTACAACTCATTATCCTCGGTGCTAAGGACGTGGGTTGATTATTTGCAGACATCTTAATATATTCTGATCAGGTTTGGTGGAAAAATTCTTTAGCTTTTACATATAAGAGCAGGTGTTTGGCTGAATTATCATGGAGATCCTTTTGGCTTCTGGAACCTGTGAATTTGAGTTTTTGTCATTTTATTTTACAGGCCTCATGGAAAACATGACAGCCTGATTTGCTTTTAGCTTGTTAATGATGCTTGCAAATTTGCTTTAAGACAATTAGTATAATCAAATCATGTGCTTCAGGGCTTTAGGTAACTCCTTTTTTCCTCTGTTTGTGTATAGGTGGCCAAATAATGTGAATTGGTGCAGAGTCTCCTCTTTTTTGGATGCCAGGTTACCATTTTGCTAACACAATGAAAGCCAGACAGTTTGGGAAAATTCAAGTTGGCAAGGTTCTTGTAGTTCCTGGTCTTCCACTATAATATGGTACATGAATTGACTTACCTAATCTGTTCCTTGCCACCATAGGGGGGATATTAGGTGCTGGGTGTACTTTCCTGTCTTTTTCTCATGGAAAATTGTTTAATCTGCCCAAAACAGACATGTCTGAGAACTGTCAGTTTGGTAGTTGTCATTAGATGAGATATGCAGGAGTTGGTGGTGGCTGATCTCATGGCCTGTTGTGTCTTTGAAGTGTGCTGAGCAGTTATACTGCAATATAGCAAATGACATTGTTTCGTTTCTTAAAATAGCTAAGGTCATTTCTATCACTTGGGACTGGGACACTTGAAAGTCCATCTTCCAAACTCTGTTAACTTTATAGAAGAAGAAAATACCACATTAATGAGGAATAGGTTTATAGTGCTTAATATATTTAGTTATTTTCATGTGTGACTCGTATAAAATTGTATTATGCATCTAAAATTTTAATTTAATTATAAATATAAATTTAAAGTAAATACTCCATTAGTAATTAGCTATGTTGGCTTTCTTATAAGAGGCATTTATGTGTAGAAGGGTCAAACATTTGTTTCATGACAGGAGTGCTCAGAAATACTAAGAGGTTGAATCTTTCTGCTGTTTGGGATCTCCTGCATTTCAAGGGGGGCACTTTGCTAGGGAGTTCTAGCCAGCACCTCCATAATGCATAGCCAGATTTCTGCAGCCCATGCTTTCTGCCTAACAGTTGAGTTACATCTTGCCTTTGTGACTACTGTATGCCTTCATTTATTTTTTTAAAGGCATCTTTATAGTCACAATAGGCAGTTTTTTAAAAGTTCAGCTGAATATAGGCAGCTGCTTTCCCTGGAGTACATGCATTTAAAAGTTACTGTCTTTCTACTCATGTATTGTGTACATAATGTTTTCCAGCCAACATTAATCATACTGGGTAGCTTTGAGGGCAAAACTGTTGCACTAAGATAAACATTTGAGAGTCTGCTTTAATGCCCAAAGCCTCTTAGCTTTTTTAGGTCAAATTATCTTGTATCTTCTGTGTTTCTAGGCATGCTACTACTAAATGCTACTTTTAAAATTCAAATTCTCTGTTGTATTTTTGTTGACAAGCTTAAAGAGAAGATATCTCACAATTAAGGTCCCAACATCAATGGCGAGAACAAGATTGTGGTTCTACTTTCTTATAGCTGGCATTTAAGAAGAATGCTAGTTGTATTATACTTACAATATTGCCTATGCTTTTTGTATTCTACCAGTGTCAATATCATAATACTGGTGCAAAATGAGGATGTTCTTTTACAACAGTGTGCTAGGAGTTAAAATTTTGTTGACCAGAATATATGAGTTCAAGTCGTTTACACTTTTATTTTTCTGAAAGACTTTGTCTTACAAATACTGTTTTCTGCAAGCTATAAATAATTGTAATTAAACATGATATAAAAAAAAAGAAAGCATTATGTACTGTGCAACTATCCTAGAAAAGACAAATAGAACTAATTTTCTTAAGAGCATTATGCCTTGGTTTTTGCATTGATATCAGCTGAGAAAAAGAACTCAATTGATAAGAATTCTTTTTTCACAAGATATTTTCAAAAGTTGTAGCTTTGTTAAATAGATGAGTGCCACACAACAAATTTTCTTTACTTTCCTCCTCAGTGAATGTCCTTGGCTAATATTTGCCATGTACTCAGCTAAAGATTGGCTTATTGAGGAATGAGAAGAAATGTTTGTAAAAACATGGGTTTCTTCTGCTGTGAAACATTGGCTGGAGTGTGTGCACAATGTGATTTTTCTAAAGTTGGGTTTACTGGCAGGGGATATATGTGAAAATGTCCAAAAACCAGAGACCTGATCTATTTCTGCTGGTAGCTAGCGTGATGCCATTAGTGTCTGTAATCTAGGGAGCTTGGGGGGAGGGGAGGGGGGAGTGAGGGAGGGTTGTTAGCAGTTTTTTAAAATATCTCCTTAAAAGCCAGATAGTGACAGAGTTAGAGAGGAAAAGCTGTCAGATAGTCAAATATCTGGGAGGTGGTTTGGCTGTCACAGTATATGAAAGTTACATAAGGTGTATAAGCATGTTGCATAAGTGCTCCCTGGTGCTCCAGGTCACCAGCTGCTCTTCCAAAACTAACCACTGCCTGCCTGAAAGCAGCCCAGAAACACAGGCAGCACACATGGAAAATGGGCATCCACATTATTTCTACAGCAGTGGCAACATGTTTGCATGAGATACACATACAAGTATATTCAAAAGTAATATAATGATTTGTAAGAAGAACAAAATCAAATGTCCGCAAGAAATGAGTTTAATTTTATTTTGACTAAGTGAGTATCAGTTTAAAAGAGCAGATCACATGCAGAAACTTGTATTGCAGTGGAATATGTTTCAATACTGTGAAATGATGGGGAGTTTTTAGGCCCAGCAGGAAGGACCTGCTGTTTATATACAGTCTGAATAAGCATTTCTTTGCATTTGGAAAAGAGAATTGCAGCTCAGCTTTTGCTAGCTTTTTTGATACTGCTAGTAAAATCTTCTTTGCAGTTCTGCAAACAGAAGTGTGGATATTTCTTGGGGCCGGGGGGGGAGGAGAAGACAGGTGGGGGCAAATCTGCCCCTCTGAAGGCCTCGCTCTTTAATCCATCACAGTTTAAGATCAAGACCAAAAGGTGTTTGATGATGATGAACCTTTTCCACCCTCTGAAGCACATTTTAACAGTAAGAGCTCGACTCTTCGTGCTTTGGTCAGATAGCTGCAGCACCATCTTGACAGTGCGCCAGACTTCATTTATATTAAAGGTTAAATGGTTGAAATCACTGTATTTAGTATCTGTAACAGATAACAGATGAGAGCTCTACAAGATGTTCTCTTCTCCTTAAGTTATTGGAAAGGTCGAATTCAGCTTTGCAGAGGAGTACCCTCCTTTTTCATCCCTCAGCCTCCTCTCAAAAACTCACTCAGAGGTGGGAAAGATGGCAGAATACCTTCATACAGATGGCATGGGGTCTTTGCAAGGAGCTTGTTTTAATCCAGATGTTCTGGAACACAGATGACATGTCCTCTCCATGGGTTTCAGAGGCTAAGTGCTGACAGAGTGCTACGATGGTCACTGTCCAAAGAAACCAGGAGCAGTATCAGTTCCACTCTGTCCAGAAACACTGCTTTGGACTTGGGATAATTCGCCATTAAGCTGAAGCCTCTGTACCTGTCAAACATCTGACTAAACTGAACACATTTTTTATTAGAGACATCTCTTGGATGTTGCATGCTGTAATCACATTGGTCTTGACAATCCTAAGAAAAAAGGATATGCCTAAGGCTCCATTACCGTGATGCAGATTGTGCTAGTAGTCTGCTGATATGTAAGTTCAGCCTGTAGCCCAGTTACCTCTTCTGCCTGATACTGCTTCACAGAGCTGCAGTCGGGATCTACATTCATATCCAGCATTGCTGCATCTGGTGTATTACAGTAGGGTTAATACAATTCATTGCCAGAGTGAGGGGCAGTTCAGCTGTAGGTCAGAACCTTCTTCTCCATGAAACAAAGAACAAAATTTTGTGTAGACTGACTTGCTAAGTAAAGTGAAGGAAATTCTGTCCATTGGCAGTCTAACGTTAAGCACTAACCTCCCGTGAAAAACTTTCTGCTATTTTAGTCTGTTGGCTCGTCCTAGAGTAATCACAGCTTTCCGTTAACTCTACAAAGAAAGACTTGGCAGAATTTGCTGCAGCCTGTTTTCCTACTCAGTGCCATAAAACAGATTTTGTCACCTCACAATTGCTGGGATCTCATTGTCTAGTTTGTGAGAAACTGCTTTTTGCTTTGTTAGTGCAAACTGAGTTTTATGTCTTTTCCTTGAGGAAAGTATCTTCTGATTTCCCATGTCTAGGAAGATTGCCCCATGAAGCCATCCTGCAGTCCCTGTTCTGTTTAAGTGGAACATTTCACACACATATCCCGTCCACATGGTAACTTATTTCTAGTCACTGGGAGTAAGATCTCTGTGGACAGTTTTTTAAAGAAGAGTAATTTTTTACATGTTGTAGTAAGTAATAGGTTCTTCAGGATGTATAGCCTATGTCCATCATACTGCACTATAATCCTTTGCCGCAACAGAATTTTATATCTTAGCGATTCCTTATTGATAAAGAAGTGGGGAGCTGGTTGTTCCTTCTCCAATTGGGACTTCAGGACAGCCAGACCACAATGATCATGGGTGTCAAGTGTATCACCAGCAAAATCCATACAACAATATAACTTAAAGAAACAGTTAAAGTAAAATAATGTTTCTTTAGCATTTAGTTTGTAGGTAAACAAGGGGCAGATGAGTTAGCTCAGTGTGGTGAGGCACTGGAACAGGTTGCCCAGAGAGGTTGTGGATACCCCATCCCTGGAAGTGTTCAAGGCCAGGTTGCATGGGGCTTTGAGCAACCTGGTGTAGTGGAAGGGGGCTGGAACTAGATGATCTTCAAGGTCCCTTCCAACCCAAACCATTCTATGATTCTAGTTCAGTACATCAATCTGCAGCCAGGCTGTTACCTTTGTCTGATAAAAACAGTCCCTGACTATGAAATAAATGTGGTTTGTGGGGATTGTTTGGTGTAAAAATGGTCTCCTCCCCTTCCTGCCCTGTTCTCTCAAATTTTGTACCTGCTTTTCTTCTTATTCTGTCCATTGTTCTGAAAGCACAGAAGTCTTTATTCATTTTGGTGCGTAGACTCTTGTAATCTTTTCAGTTTTGCATTTCTTTGTTTTACTTATCTTAATGTTTATAACCTCCATGGGAGAGATGTTGTTAGGCTGTCATGCAGTGAGTTTCATGAACCTGATTTAATAAATATACTCTTTGCCTTGTTGCAGTTCACCCTGACCTCTGATCGGTTATTAGGCATTTTAAAGTCCCTGTGCAGTGAGTATTTTGAAAACATCCATTTTATTTGCCACGATGAGTGTTCCACAGCTCTTCACACAGTGACAATGGAATTAATCCAGGAAAAGAAACGAGCTGAAAAAAGTCATTTAAGTACCCATGCCAGCCTTGCTCCACTGGGCCGTTTGTTTACATTGATTTTATTAGGACACAAAGAAAGAACTAAGGAAGAAAAGAATCTATTCTGAATTGTGCTGTTCACTCATCACAATATTCAGTATTTGAACAAAATCTCCCAGCCTCTCAACTAGATTAAATTGCATTTAATTTACCCTTATTATACACACATTTTGGTTATAACACTCAAAATACTTGGTTCTCGAAGGCCTTCGTTTCAATGAGAACAGAATGTTCTGGTTTGGAAAGAAAGCCTGGTGCAAACAAAATTGAATGCTGAAAGCTGAAATTGAAAGTTCAGGGAGGTGGAGAAGTGACAGGAAAGGTAGTTGCACACTCATAAGATGTTCCTTCATTTGTTTTTTAATTTTGCATTGATGCCAAAATCAAGCAATTTCATTGTCTTCACAGTAGAAAAAATGAGTGATTCCCACCTTCATCAGCATGTTGAAATGTACGTTAACTGTGAATTCTCTTGTTTCTATTAGAAGTACATCTTTATTTTCCTAATGCACTAACACCTGTGCATGTATAGACATCCTTATACACTTGCACATGCATATGGGTCTGCACATAACCATATGGGCTTTGTAACTGGTTTTTGGTAGTACTGAATCAGCTTGTCAGTGACAATTTTGATAGTAATTGTGATACTGAATCTTTCTGTAGCTGCTTTGTTTAACTTTTGTTTATTATTTCAGGTTTTTTTTTTAAAGTATTAATTTTTTTTCCTCTGGGTATATGTGCAACTCATGGCCCTGATACTGCATATGCTCATGTGGAAATATAATTTTATCTGTATGAGCTGTTCTGCCTCTTGTAAAATAACTTTCATGTGTCTTTTTGAGATAGAAGTTCTGCAGTTTGATTAGAACGGCTGGGCTGGTCATGAGAAATTTTTAGATATATTAAGCCTTGGAATATTGGAGTAGAGTCTGGTTTAATTTCACCAACTGGGAGTAAAGAATGCAGATTTAAGAAGGTCAAGCCAGTGATTCTTTTACAGCTGAGTGGAAACCACAGTTTCTGAAGGCTGGATTGATGAATGAATGCTCTGTGGTTGTGCTTTGTAACTACTCAACTAAACCAGAAAAGATTACAGTAACATTGTGAATCCGTAAGCAATGTGAGATAATACAATGTTATTTTCTAAACATGGCTCAATTAAAATAAGAAAAGCATCATTGCACAGATGCAATGAGCTTGACATTTATATAGCTTTGAGAAGATGCACACTGCTAGATAAACTTTGTGCACTTTTATACACTCAAGGTGTTAGCTACTTTGGTTATTGGACAAAGGACAACATTTCTGTACTGTCTGAGGACAATCCTAATGCCTGGTATATCCACATGTACAGATACTTCCATACACTTTAAATCATTGAAGTCAGTGGATAGGTATAGAAGTTAAGGAGCCCTGTGCCTGTGAGGAAGAAAAAATATTTTAACAGCATAAAACTCCTATAACTAATTAGAAGTGTTTGTATAGTACTAGCATTTTGTGATCATAGCTAATACAATGTAAAGTAAAATATCTGTACTTAATATTATATAGACATACTGGGAGAATTCGCTTTAGATATGCTGGTCTCCCCTGTTCCTTGAAGAAAAGCAGAAAAAGAGGTTCCTCTGGAAGGTAATTCAGAGCAGGAACCGACCTTGAGTTATGAGCAATCTATGAAGGAACCTACCCCTGTCTCTTAACTGTACATGGAGCATCTTGGGCAAGTCTCCCTTAGGGTAAAGTGTGAATGACTTCATAGATAGACACCAGCTAAGAACTTGGTCCATAATATAAATCCTGCTTGAAAATGAAAGTGTTTATATTTTGGCAAGTAAGGGACAAAATTAGAACACCCTAGAACATAGGGTGATTTTGCTTGTTATTCTGTTTATTTTTCATAAATATCTTGGATCACTTTAACGAACACTAAGACTAAAGTTTTTTTGTATCCACTTGTTTGTTTTTTTATGCGTAAAGGTCTTTCCATTTTCACTTTTAGGTTTGTTTCCGCCATTATCATGATCACTCTTTTATGCAGAGGGAAAGCATACAATTGAGTTTCCTGCAGAGTATTACACAAGAATGACATAGTTCACCAAAGGCAGTGCAAAAAAAAAAAAAAAAAAAAATATATATATACCCTGTTGTCAGAGAATAGCATTGCAAACAGTTTCTGTTCTGATCTTAAGAACTTTTGCACCTGTGCCAGGTATAAAATTAGCAATTGGAAATTTGACTTCAAATTGACTGAATCCCTTGAAATGAACACATTGGAGAGCAGTATTGGTTTCCAAGGCAACAATCAGCCGTGTTCCTAAGGACATGAAAGGTGTTTCAATGACAAGGTTGGCTTCAGAGAACATCTTACTAAAATTTTACATTCATTGAGAATATCCAGAACTACGAAACTTTCATAATGTGGAGTACAGCTCTCAATACATCTTTACTCAGTCATGAGTAAACTCACTCCTACAAAATATATTCCCTTCCCAACACCATATTCTAAATATGTTACAGTTCATGCTGCATTTCCAATTTCTCCCTGTGGCTATTATAGGACACAAGTAGCGATATCTATAGCTAAGATTATGTAATACTTTCTGTTACATTAAACTACAGTATTAGAATGATAGCAAAAATTAGGCTCTGGAGATGACATGGTAAAAAAAATAATCAGGTATTTTGGCAGATCTAATCACAGTTAGATCTATTGAAGGGTTCTTAGCCCCCCAGGAAGATATGATCATGATGACTCATTAATGCCTGATCATGGTTTTATGAAATGTTCTTTATACATCAAAAGTTATTTTATTCAGGATACTTTTTACAGATGCACATGGAGAGCTTTTCCATACCTGTGTGGCAACATAAAAGAACAAACAATGATTTTTGATGGAGAAGCTTGCTAGCAAGGAAACAATGATGACATTTCTTTGGCAAAGCGATGAGAAGAGTTAGCTCTCCATGTCAAAGTGGAGCAAGTGGATGAGGAGTAGATTATAAAACTTCTGAAAGTTGGAAGAAGTTAGTTTGATGCAAAGGAACAGTAAGCTGAAGAGTATGATAATAAAGTCAAAGGAACAAATTAGATTATTTTAACAGTATATGGGAGCTATGAGTGCAGGCATAAAAACTCAGAGATTCAACTGACATGGAGACAGAGGAATTTGGTGTTGGGACAGGTTTCACATTTGCAAATGATTCTTTGCTCTCTAGTTACACATTTGTTTCATAAATATGCAGATTAAAATTCTTAACACATTTTGGAGATTTGTCTAGCTTGTTTGTGAAGTGAAGAGTAGATTTGGAAAATAATGATCTTGAGGCAGTACTATTGGGGAGAAGCGATTTACTGAATAATGTAACTACTTCCTGCAAATCCTTGGAGACAGAATTCTCAAATTACAGTTTCTAATTCCATAGAAATATACTAACTTGAAATTGTAACCTATTTAATTCTCTTTATATGGAAAAGATTGGTTTGTTTTGGAGGTTTATTAATCAGCAGATATACTTCTCTGAGAGCTATCATTATAATGGTTTTGAAAGCCTCAATTGTTTTCTAAAATATAGGTATTAAAACCTGTGTAGCTTTCCTGTTGAGTCTAAATGGTGAAAGGTACATATCTGTTTCACTTCATTACTTTTTACAAGAGTCAAGAAGCACAAAAGTCTTCAGCTGGAATAATCAGCCCAACTTCATTAGATTCGAGAGCCTCCCACTCTCAAGAGATCTAGCCCAGAGGGTTTTTTTAGTGATGTTTGATGCTTAAAACACCTAATGTTTTGAAAGATCTTCTAAAACTGAAAACAGCACTAAGTATCAATACCAAAATGGGCACTGAAGATTTGTTAGTGATATAATGATTATAAAGTGGAACTAAAGTGAGCAATAGTAAATGGAAGGGAACTTGCCAAACCACAGTTTTGGACCTTGTGCTCCAGATCATTATTCAGGGTTGCACTGCAATTTTTATTCCCCCCAATATTCTTACCTCAGTCTGTGGTAAGTTGGATGATGTTCAGTGAGTGAGGTTGCTTTACCTAAATTTATTTTTATTTTCACTGTTTAGTGGCAAGGTGAATATTTTCTTCTCTGCTTAGAACCTAACTGCTGTTCCTTGATTTACATGCTGTTTATTATTCAGGATATACAGTTCCTCCATACACAGGATAGAACACAATCTATACTTAAGCAGTGTAAATTCAGAGCTGTCTCATTTGCAAATAAATGGTAGTTCTACCTAAGTCTTGGATCTTAAAAATTGTAATTGCAATCACTACTTTTTGTTTCTCTGTTGCCTGCTTAATGTATTCTGACTTCTGAAGAAGGTAGGGATTTTTCAGAAGTAATGTATGATAATGTAATCAAAAGCCTAAGTGGGATTTTCAGAAACGGTGGTGGATTGAGTGTCTAATTTCCACTGTCTATCACTACAAATTATGTGTGGCCTTTAGAAATTTTTGAAAAGTCCACCTTTCATTTCAGTTGCCAAATACAAAACTGAATCGATGGTATTTATAATCTTTAACCTCAAGTAACTTTTATCAGACTGTCTAAGACTAATTTTTAGGTGTACATCCTTCATACCAATCTGTGCAATCCAGGTGTTGCTCGTAACTGCAAACAACTGGAAAGCTATTCACTTAATACAGCAAGTGAAGTATCGTGTCTTGAATGTTGCTAGACTGCGGAGAAGAACTCTCGGAAGAGACAACACGTGTTTCTGCTTTCCTAAGATTAGCTGACTAGCTCTTTTATGCTGTAATCATTTGTAAATGCATTTGCACTATATATCTTGTTTTATTACAAGTTTCTTCTGTTTTGTATGTTGTACAGTATGATTGTTTGCAATATAAGGAAATCAGTAAACAACGTACCAAATCACTTTTATCCAGGGAGGCAACATTCCATAGTAATTTAGATTCTGATGAAACAGCTAGATGTTTAATATACTCTTCTAAAATGTTTTCTATAAGACACTTGTCTTCATTGGGCTGTCTGGTGCTCACCTGATGCTGCATTTAATGAAAAAAAGTGGTTTGATACCTATAAGTAGGAAGGCACATGATTATTTGTTGAGGTATGTCATCACTTGAATTTACTGTTGTCGTGGTTTAACCCCAGCTGGCAGCTAAGCCCCACACAGCTGCTCGCTCACTCCCCTCCAGTGGGATGGGGGAGAGAATCAGAAGGGTAAAAGTGAGAAAACTCATGGGCTGAGATAAAGACAGTTTAATAGGTAAAGCAAAAGCCACATGCACAAGCAAAGCAGAACAAGGAATCCCTTCACTATTGCCCATCAGCAGGCAGGTGTTCAGCCATCTCCAGGAACGCAGGGCTCCATCATGCCTAATGGTTACTTGGGAAGACAGACACCACCACTCCAAACGTCCCCCCCTTCCTCCTTCTTCCCCCCAGCTTTATATGCTGAGCATGACGTCATATGGTCTGGCATATCCCTGTGGTCAGTTGGGGTCAGCTGTCCCAGCTGTGTCCCCTCCCAACTTCTTGTGCCCCCCCAGCCTCCTCGCTGGTGGGGTGGGGTGAGGAGCAGAAAAGGCCTTGGCTCCATGTAAGCACTGCTCAGCAGTAACGAAAACATCCCTGTGTTACCAACACTGTTTTCAGCACAAATCCAAAACACAGCCCCATACTAGCTACTGTGAAGAAAATTAACTCTATCCCAGCCAAAACCAGTACAACTGTAAATTCAAAATAGCATGAAATGTGTCAAAAAGACTATAATGCTCACTTACGTGGCAGTCTTTCTGCTGTCTGTTTATGTATGGTATGGCAATATTTATTTTTTAGCTTTTTATGATTTTACATGTTTCAGAAATTTCAAAGTTGTATAGTAAAAAGGCTTACAGTAGCTTCTAAATATAAATAAGCTTAAAAATAAATCCTGCAAAACTGCAACAATCCATTTAATAAAATACCCATTTTTGTAAAGTCCCTGAAAGGAGTGGGTGAAAATAAGTGTGACACATCATGTGGGCTTAATCTGTTTCGTATAAATTTGCTGTGAAAGCTCTAGTTCAATATAGATAATGTGCAATCTGTTCTAAACATCCAGTTGTACAATAAGGGTAATTTGTGGGAGACAGTTATGGATCTCAAGAGCCCTTTCATCATTCGGAATATTGAATTAATCTCCTCCTAAATGCTCATTCAGAAAGTGCCAGAAGACTGCTCTGTTTGGTTGCCATGGCAGATATTACTCTCCTGGCTCCTTGGAGAGCTAAATTTCTATAAATTGTGAGTGTTTTCAAGTTTATCAAAGCAGTAAGCTGTAGTTACTCCGATTGTTGTTTTTGTTGACAATTTCCTTCTGTGATATGCTTGCATTAATTTTATTCTTTAAAAAATGTTCTAAAAATTCTTTACCTGTTTGCTCTCTCAAATAGAACAATAACTTTCATTTAGGGACAAAAAAGGGCAAAAAAGTATTTTGCATTTAGAGTCTTACGGTCTTTTAGATAAAAATAGAAAGAAATCAGAAAATATAGCACCTGTATGCTGAGAGACTAGAAAATGGCAGAACTCTCCGATAAATGCAGTTTGTAAGCAGGGAAGGGAATGAAAATGCTTTTCTCAAGTCTGTACGGGGGCAGATACCGTGAAGGAGATGGGACTGATTTCTTAGATGATAAACTTTTCCAATTGCATGTTCTCATGTTACACACAATCTGCTTATGAGTAGCAGAACTAGTGAAGCCTGATTTCATCTTGATTTATGTTCTGCCTGTCCTGATTGAACAACTGGCAGCTACTTGCTGAACAGTAGAAGGAATTGAGTTGCAATGGTGTTTTCAATGACGGGGTGTTGGTTCGGATTTCCCTTCATACCAAGCTATTTGGTATTCTGTAGTAATACATCCTGTCAATTCAAGATGTGTGGTTATGCTTGTTGTTTGCTTGTCCAGATGCCTAGCACAATGCGGATGCATGTGTGCTTTGAACACTTGAGCTTGAGATTTTTATTTTATTTTGATGTTTTGGTTACTCAGGATTATTATACTCAGTATAAGCCTATTAGTAGGGAGACTAACTAGGTAACAAGCTTATCAGAGTTTGCAATGAGGTACTTGCCAGCAGTTACCCAGGTACACACATCAGTGTTCAAATTACAGTGTTGACCTCACAGAGAATTCTGTGGTCCTGACATCTTTTGCTGGTTTTGGCTGGGATAGAGTTAATTTTCTTCACAGTAGCTAGTATGGGGCTGTGTTTTGGATTTGTGCTGAAAACAGTGTTGGTAACACAGGGATGTTTTCGTTACTGCTGAGCAGTGCTTACATGGAGCCAAGGCCTTTTCTGCTCCTCACCCCACCCCACCAGCGAGGAGGCTGGGGGGGCACAAGAAGTTGGGAGGGGACACAGCTGGGACAGCTGACCCCAACTGACCAAACAGATATTCCAGACCACATGACGTCATGCTCAGCAATAAAAAGCTGGGGGGAAGAAGAAGGAAGGGGGGGACGTTTGGAGTGGTGGTGTCTGTCTTCCCAAGTAACCATTAGGCATGATGGAGCCCTGCGTTCCTGGAGATGGCTGAACACCTGCCTGCTGATGGGCAATAGTGAAGGGATTCCTTGTTCTGCTTTGCTTGTGCATGTGGCTTTTGCTTTACCTATTAAACTGTCTTTATCTCAGCCCATGAGTTTTCTCACTTTTACCCTTCTGATTCTCTCCCCCATCCCACTGGAGGGGAGTGAGCGAGCGGCTGTGTGGGGCTTAGTTGCTGGCTAGGGTTAAACCATGACGCACGTGAAAAGTAACCCCCTTGTTTGCTACCGTATTACCAAACTCTTCCCTTTCAGAGACATCCAGAAGCAAAGCTGTTCTTGGCGGTCCTGTGTTAGCTGTGCAGCTGAAAGACTCTCAAATCTAACTCCTAATCAACTGTGAATATGTGGGAGGATAACTGCTTTGAATCAGTGACAGTGTGAATGATCGTATGGACAAGCATTGAAGGGAGGAAAGGAAGCTACCCATTAATAATTGGAGTTGTCAGAAGTGTTTTGTTGATATGCAAATTTACCATTTACCTACTTCCAAGTCCTTTTTAGTCTAGCGTGAGGGGACGGGGCATATATAAACTCTTCAGGTTCTGGATAAGCAAACAAGTATTCATGTGCTACTTTGTTATGAATATGCATCCACGGCGTGAAACTGTGTAAGGATAGCATGTGTTACTCTTCCTGGAAGGTGATGTTTGGTGTGTGTACAAAATGTGAAAATATTAAGAACAAACCTGAGGGGAAGGCAGATATTTAGAGAATTGAGAAACTCAGAAAAGGATTATACACCATAAAACACTTGAATTGAGTGTGTAAAATACATTCATTATCACTGCATTTTCTCTTTAAATCAGATCTGTTTCTAGGACAAGATTGGGGAAAATGCCATTCTGGACAGAACCTACATGTAGTTCAGACTGCCAACAAATCTGTTATAGACCATCTCATTGAAACAACAGCTGAACTATGAAATGATTGAATTGTGAAGTGATTAAATGAAGAAAAATGAATATAAGAAGGTTAGTCACACTAATATGAGGGTTTATTTCAATATGTAAGCAATATAGGGAACACATTAAGTGGAGGAAATGAGGTCTGATGTTTTCATGAAGGATTTTTTTTTTTTTAACCTGTCTGCAACAGTCAACATGCGACCATTGCATGTTCTTTCTCTTTCTTCTGTGGTGCATCATAAACACAGTATTTCTGCTGCATTTGAAGTCTTATATGCTTCTATGGAAAAGCAGCAAGGCTTGACATTTGGGAAATGCGAGAGGTTTTGTGTTCAAAGAAAGATGGTTAGGGTCAAAGAGCATGTCAGTCTTTAATTAGTATGCAGCATCCTTTTCAGTTAGCATGAGGAATATTTTAGATTCTTATTGCCTAGTGTGTAGTTAATTCATTACACGCTATGCTGTAAAAACTGCAAGAAATGTGTATTTGTCAAGCTGAAAGTAACCATTTTTAATTATTCGTACAGAGGACAGGATGGTGTACATCTAACAGATTATAATGTATTATGAAATGTATTCTGAGGTAATTTAGAAAATAGACAACAGTGGAGTTCCCTTAACCTTCTCTTCCTGAAACAAGTATTAAACTGAAGTGTCTGACATATATATTTTGGTCAACTCAATATAATATTCTGCTAGGAAGTTGTTAAAATCATGGAGCATACAATGTAGCTTTCTATAGACAGGCATCACTGCATATGTATCAGACTTGGTATTGCTCTGTTACAGAAGCAATAGTATGTTGCTGCTCTGTGTTTAATAAGAGACTCAATTCTCCAATATTCAGAGGGAATTTTCATGAAAACCAGATTCATTTCTGTATATGGAAAGCATCATACCATTATGTAAATAGCTGCATGCTTAAACAAAAGAATAAGTTTTCCTGTATGTACTCTCAGCATTGGTTCTCTCTGATGTGCAGTTGTATGAATTACAGGTAACATGGCATGCAGTGATAGGTAGCTCATATGCAGAAGAGGACACTGTTTAGAGCAGGTCTTTTGGTGAGATAATGTCTTTTTGCTTCTGAGAAGCAGGCTGTCAGGAGGTTTCAGTGGTACCGTTAGGCTCTGCATACCAAGGCATGCTTTTTAAGATGCCAGCTCATATAAAATGGATTAGAGAAGCCAGGAGGAAAATACCTGGCAAAAGAACTAAATTCAGACAGATACTTTTTAAAGCTTTATTGTATTTTGAAGTTTTACTAAAATTAATGAAAACTAAATGGAAAAGCACGACTAGGAACACGTAGAATATTTTATAAGTTAAGGTACTATAGTACTCTTTTCCTTTTTTTTCTTTTCTATTGATGGCAAGTAAAACTTCAGAAATCATTTCAGAGCATTATGCTTCTCTGTAGTTTGCTAGGTTATTCACCCAGTAATAGGTGTAATGTGCACTGCTTATGGCTATGTATGCTGTGAAATGGATTGAAGAGAAAGATTTGCTTTCATAAGCAGCATTTGGAGAACCTAAAGTTCAGCAGTTCAGTTGCCCTCTTTGCCTTTTTTTTTTTTCTCATTTACAGGCTTTCCTGCTGCTGCTTTTTCTTTTTTTTTGACACTGATTTAGTTCTTGAGTCTTTGTTAGGGCTGCATAGCCAATCTATGAATTTTTTGTCCAATTCCCTTCTTTTCTTAGGAGAATCTTTTTTCTTTTTATCTGCTTCCTCAGATGATAATAATATCATTCATATTCCAGCATATTCTTTTTTTTTTTCTACTGCCTCAATTTTTGTTCCATGTGGAAGATGTAGTTGGAATGTGTGTGGAGAAACAAGCGGTACGTGGTAGGTCATTTCTGCAGAGGGGGTTGCCTTTGGCCCAGCCATAGTTGTACTATCTACCTTGTTATCTCGGAGCAAGGCTGTCCAGAGCAATATATACTGCAATAATGCACATCTAAATTGAAGAGTCTGCTGCAGTTCGGTGTCTTCTCCTTGGTCCCTCAGAGCAGAGGAGGAAACACTCAAAACATGTCTTGTTTGGACAGAAATTCTTACCTTGTCAGACACTGAAAGTTTGGTAGAGTATTGGCTTATTCTGGTAGAAGATTACAAACTAGAAAGGAACTTCTCCCAGATAAAACTCCAGAATGAATCAGCGGGGCAGCTGAGCAGAAAGGATGGAGAGGTGCAGAGAGTAATTATCTCTATCTAGGGGAAAAAAAGGAAGAAAAAACCCCACCCCAAAATCCCAGGGAAAGCAATAAAGGCATTCAAGATCAAAAAGCAAGGATTTTTCCTTTCAAAGATGAAAACCAGGTTTTGATACTAGAGCAAGTGCTTTCTTTGGAGATTATTTTACATAAGGAGAGAGTCTGATTACACTTGATACCCAGGTAAATGGAGATAATACTAAAACCATTTCTAAAAAAGCTAGGCAAAAAATGCAGTGGTATTTTGAGTGGTATTACTCTAATGATGTCCAGATTGGTTGATCAAACTTTCAGGGATGTGACCAATCATAGTTTCTTCAAAGATGTGTTAGGAGGAGTTTAAAATTCAATGCAAAGAAAATATTTTGAAGGTTTAGCAGACGTGTGTGCATGTTGACTCCATAGCTTTTGATAGGAAAGAAATAGGAAAAAGTTGCAGGATTTTAAACATCTTCATAAGTATTTTGGTAATTTTCATGTAGGAGATGGTACATCTGCCAGAATGGCTCACCAAACACAGGTTTTTAAGATTCAGGTCAGATACCGAGACAAAAGAACTGTGTGTGGTAGGTAACTATTTATATTGCAGTGTTTATATAGTTGTAGCACTTAGAGGGCTTATGCACATTAGGACTTTTGTTGCCTTAGCTCTATAAAAATGCACAAGTGTTAAGTTCCTGCCCCAAAGGTATTTTGGATGTCTGTGCTACTTATACAGGTCACCGTCTGCTTGGCTTTCCAGGTTCCAAAAGCTTGGTGCAAGTCTGCCTGTGAACTGCTTTTGGTTACCTAGGAAGAAAAAAGACTTGAAAAAGCTCTGGCAGCAACACAGCCCTAGATGTTTAAGGATAATTTCACTTGCCATTGGAAGAGCAGGGCTGCCTGAAACAAAACAAGGATTGCTGGATATTTGTTGAAGAGAAGCTCTGTGTTGGTGCCCCCTTTGCTTGAATAGTTTGAAATAAATTGAAAAATAAGGAAGCCTGTTTCCCTGAAGGGATAGGGTTTCTTACCAGCATTTTCTTAAGCTGATGAATTTTTTCAAAAGGTAGGAGTACTTCTATATGTATATAAAGAAGTAGTAAATTTGCTGGATAGAGAAGTTTCTTGTGACTCTTGGTCCTTCCTGTTTCTGACTTGAGACATGCTATCAAATTAATCAGTCTGTCTCTTGAAAAAGGCTTGGTCATCTTTGGGGAGATGGAGATGTGGTTCTTACCACAGTGTAGCTAACATTTGGTAACTAGTGCTGAGGTAAAATCTTAATGAAATGAAAGACAAATGGGTTTGGGTTGGTGGAAGTACTGTTGAGCAAACCCAGAATTTAGCTGGTCTGCCAAGTTGAGAAACTCTTAAGTGACTAAATGAGGCTTACATGTGGCAAGAAGACACCTTTATTCTGCAGGTGGGACACACCCAGAGTTTCCCTTACTTGTTTTTCACTTGTTGATGTTGAAATTATCAGACCAAACCATTAATTAGTTCATCCAGTTAACAACTTCTCTGGGAGTGATTAGTCCTGTTGTTTCCATGAGAAGTATACAAAGTGTAGTGAACACAGTTAAAACTTTGGAATAACTATTAATAGCAGCAGTTGCTTACTTTCTGTATCAATTAGTATTAAGCTTATCTCAGGAATCGGAAGAATTTTCATATCTGCTTCAAAAACAAGATTTCTAATGTGACTGTGGAGGTTCCAGTTTATTGCATAAACATCTAATACAAGAGCATTTATGTGGATCTTAGTAATTCTTAGTTGTATTTTCTTTTCTATTTTTTCACTGATCAACAGAGATCAAGAAAAGAGATTCACTCATTCACTAACACAGGACAAAGACTTCTTTTCTTCTTTTTAGTCGAATCCCTGCAGATTTCATAAGAGAAAATTTTGTTAAGGTGTTATTTATGTATTTTTCCCAATATTCTTTGTGATTATTCCCCTGTCACAGAGATCAAAGTCAAGAAGCAAATTCAGCAGATGGCAGTTTCAATGGGATATATTTCTTTGATCAAAAGTTAATAAGATTGCAAAATTCATATATAGCTATTTATATGAGATTAATACTTAGTAACATAGAGTAACATATATAGTATATATTTTAAATTAATGTTAAATGCTAAGTAGGATATACCGTCTGCTGAAAAACTCCTTTGCTGATCTGAAGTGTGAATTCCACATACCATTATGGTAGCAATATTGGCCAATTTCCAGATTTCACAGGTTACAAATGAGGAAGGTGTCAGGAGGAGAATTCTCAAGGTAACAAAATCCAAAAAAAACAGCACATGGAAACCAAAACCTAACAGCCTCCCATTAACGTTGTTGAGAATGCCCCTTTAAATACAAGCATTATACTGACACTGCTCATTCCCTGAAGGTAGCATTGTTAAAATCTTCTTTATTTGTTCTTCTGTGTGTGTGTGTATGCATTTTCTTTGTATTTTTTATATATGTATAGATGCAGTATACGGGGGGGAGAGAGAGAGGGAATGAGAATCTGTGTGTGTGTATGCTGTTGAGTTCCTTTTGTAGATGCACTCTCTCACTGGCTTATTGTAAACCACAGCCTGTAATTCCATTTCTTTTTACTGGGCATATTCTTTTCCTTTGATGTATTTCCTTACACCATTAATAATTACCGTTATTTCCTATTAATATGGAAAATGGTGCACTCTGTATGTGAGAGGCCTTTACTTTAGATTATCAAAGAAATCTTTTGCTACAGTTGTAAATTATTTTAGGAAAGAATGTAACTGACTGCCAGGGGTTTTGCAGTCCTTTTGGTCCTATAATGGTATATGGAATTTTCACTCTTTGCTTTCTGATTGTTTCCAGTTCCAAAAAGAAAACATGAGCCTGTGAGCACTGACATATTACCAAGCTCAAAGTGCAGAAAATGGATTTCTGCAGCTTGTTAATATTTTGTAATTATTTGTCCTGTCCCAGCTTGCATATTTGATTTGCCCTGAAGGATCTGTGGAAATGTGTGTTCACCTTCCATCTTATACCATCACATAAATTTACAGTGAATTAACTAGGTGACTCACTGGATAATATTAACTCACTTTACTGATGCAAAATCATATGATGTCTTAAACATTTATTTAGAGTCCTTTGACAGCACTTACTGGCATGTTTTTTAAAATCTGGTTTGTTTGACAGATGTAACAACCTATTTTATAAAGGTCTTACTATAAAGTTTATAAGGCAACATATATTTTTTTGACAAATAGTAATGTTGTACAGTGTTTCTATAGCTATAGGGCAGTTTTAATGTGCTACAGCTAATGTGTTGAAGAGAAATTATTTTAGATATTTGTGGTTGTATGCTAGATAATATATTTATTGTTGTGATAGATTAAAATTGAGAAATAGGAATGCAGTGGTACTGGTAACCCAGGGTACCCAGTAAAAGCACTTTGCAATGTATAAGAAACATTTCAAAGCAAAGCCTTGAGGTCTGATAGAATTAAATTAGTGTGGCAATTTAACATGAATCATAATAGTTAATCCCTCAGTGCATGCTGAAGCTGGCACCATTAGCTCTAATTTCCATTGAAGCAAAAGAAGAAGGTCAGTCTTGAACAGTGGCTGGACTGAAGCAGTATACATCTGTTCAACACATTTATTTCTAGGATTCGGTTTGTTGCCAGGCTTTATCCAGCCCCTCAGAGCAGAGCAAAGCTGCAAAGTGGGGCTGTGCTAGTGGTACTTTGTTCTTCCTTTCTTTCCCACTGCTCCTGAAAAGTGGAGCGGGGTGATGGGAGTGGGAGGAGGAGTGCAGCGCTTTTCCCACCAGGGAGCTGCCAGCCTCCAGGGCCAGTCCTTTTGGCAGTTTTTCTGCCAGCAAGTTTGACTCTTACCGACCAGTGAATTTAGATGCAGAAGGGAGCGATTTCTCGGTTTGAAGAAATTGGAAGTAAAAACCTAAGGGAGAGGCTTGAACTAGGACAGTAGAACACAGGACAGGGAATCATCAAGGAATAAATAAGGGAGTAAAATGCTTTAATAAAGAAAGCAAAAGTACTTGACAGAAATGAAAAAGCAGAAAAAAATAAGGAGGAGCGTTACCAAGGCGTATGAAAATTGACTTACTCTGTGCATGGAAAGGCTGCAGAGACACAAGGCTCATGTTGAAAAAGTAAAAGAATAATTTCAGTGTGCTTACCCTTTTTTGCAATTATTCAAGTTTTGTTTAGAAGGTAACAGTTTTCGTATGAAGTTCTAAACCTAAAAATCTACAATGTTATTAAAATAAATTCTTACAAATTTACATGTATTTAATACAAGTAATCTGCTTATGCCTTTATGTATTGTTTTGTACAAAAATGAAGTTAACAGAGAGAAACAGATTACAGGGTTGGCAAGGCTTGAAAATAATAAAATCAAGTAGTCAGAAATAATTTCTAATTTTTTTTCCAATCTAAACTTCATCCTAAAATCTTTTTCTGTAACTGCTCAGTTACATAGTGTAGGGTGTTCAAGGCACTAAAGCAGATCTCAGAAAGAGAGCACACAATAATATTCAGTATAACTACAGATTGTTGTTTGTCTTCATGTTACAAAGCTGCTTAAAAATTCATATCTCTTCAGCCTGAAAATAGTAGCTATTATACAGCTTTAATTTTTCATAGCTTGCTCTTTATTACAAAATAATTTCATAAAGCTATGCAAAGAACTTGCTGATAGTATTAGAAGCAGAAAACCACAAAAATTTGTTAGGGTCTCTGATAACAATACAGATAGCTCTGAAAAGTGGGCTATGGAGGAAGAGCACCTAGGGCACAGCAGTACTGATGAGTACAGCAGTGCATTGATGTAACGCACAGGAATGCTTTGTTGTTCTAGTGAAAAAGCAGACAGATGGGCAGGAGCTTTACCGGTCAAGGACTACGTCTGCATTTCTGAACAAATGCGGTAAACAACCTGTGGCAAAGAGGTTTTCTTCCCACTAATTTGCTGGGAAAAAGGAAAATCATTTTGTTCACTCGTAACCTAGGAAGCACATAAAGGGAAAGGCTGGCTTCACTGAAGTAAACCAGAACTTCGCCATTGCCTTCAAGGAAACCAGACCTTTACCCTTTGCTAGGTTGTTTAAAATTACTACAGGCATAGCAGAGTAATTTATAAATATTGTTATACCTATAATTTAGGACTGTCAACTGTTACAACTTCAGTCATTTTGAAGAAATGCAGAGTTATAAAGTACCAAACCAACTGTTTACTCGTTTTCAAAATACCTGTGCAAGCTAATTAGCTAATTCAAAGTTTATTCTGACTCTCCTACATGGTTATTAGACAATCCTTTGTAGTTCTCTAAGAGTAATGCTTCGTATCCAGTTGTGCTTCTTAAATGAAAATGGCAAGTTTAAGAAGCTATACATGTCCTTTGTGTATGTGTGTATATCTGCATAAAGGTTGTGAAATCAAGGGTTTCTCTAGCCCAGGCCCCAAAGTGGCAATAAGCAGGTGCCTAGGATAGAGCGAAGAGCAGAGCTAACATATATTTCCCCATAATATTTTCCCATCCTCTGCCTGTGCTTAGTTCAAGAACTTTCTGAGCCAGATCAAACCATAAATCCACCATAACTAATTTGAGTAATTGACTTTATCTGAAAAGGTATATGACTTTATCTGATCAGATAGGTATCAACTTAAATATATTTTTAAAAGCAAATCAATACCTGTAACTGATCAATACTTATGCTTAGCCCAGTGTTTAACTAAGGGAAAACAAGTTGCCTCTTTTTCATGTGTGCATAGTCTTCCCAAGGAGCAGGGCACTTGGCAGAAGGGCAGTTTATTTGCCTTGTCACAGGTGTCTTTGGTGGAAGAAGGAATTCTGTCAGTGGTGCTGTTGCCATTCTGAAAGTATTTGCAAAAGAACCTTTGATACACTTTAAAATTGGTAGAACTGATTTCTTCAGAACATTTATAAAATTACTGTAACTAGCAATTGGTTACCAGCTCTGTGTTGATTATTTTTTACTGGGCTGTGAATAGGCAATAGCAGAGCCCCCACAGGAAGTAGAAGAAAGCTTGTCTTTGGAGAGAAAGACAAGAGTGAAATAATACTGGAAATTATGTTGTAAGGACAAGTACTTGGGGCAGGAGAGCCTCTCGAGGGGAGGAAACCAAATAAGATGACCTGGCAGGTCCCTTCTGTTGCTGGTTTTGGATTCCTTGCCTATTAAACTCTTGAGTAGAATTCAGAATAGTTCTTCACCAATAATTTAAACAGTGAGTAGTTTTTCCTACTTTACTGCAGTGAACTGTTATTTTTTGAATACTGTGGTAACAGTAACTTTAGAATTAAACTCACTTTCCATGCTGATATGGCAGATAAATGGAGAGGCAAATTACTTGCTAGGAAAAACTTCAAAAGAGGGGTTGCTTTTGCTGTGTGTCTGCCCAGTACTTAGTGTGGAAGTCTAATTTCTAAACACGTGGTTTATACTTCAAGTATATTTTAATATTTTCTACTTATGCTGTTCAGTTGTTTGATTTCTCTGGTGTCATCTCACGTATTTGTCAGGCTGAAGTTTCTTGCCCTCTGCAAGAAATGTGGAAATTTTGTACTTGTAGCATTGTGGCTGGTGTGTGGTAGCAGGACAGAGCACAGCTATGCACTCCCTGTGTTTATCTGCTTTTTCTATCAGATTTATGTCACAGATAGAAATTTCCAAAAATAGTGCCTGAAGTTGGGTTCTTAGTTTCATATCTGGAGTCCGGTCTAGATTACCTAAATAATTCCCTGCGTAGAGCAACAACCTTTTTTGTTATTACTTGTTTTTTGGAAACCAAGTAGGGCTCTGTACAGATCCACAAATTAACAAATCTGGAAAGAAATGTGAGCCCAGGTTGTAACTCGGGCCAGCTGGGCTTGGGCTGGGGCTGGGCATGCCTTTGTGTCCGCTGGCAGAGCAGGGGGTGGACAGGGCACTAGTGCTTTGGGTGCTTAGGTGTTGGGCTTTGGGTGCCTGGGTTCCAGTGATGGCCAAATCTGTGTCCAGAAAGTAATGGCATTATGGAGTATTTCTCTTGTCTTCTGAGGGTTGGGCATCATTCATTTTGAGAGACCATCTCTGCTTTTCACACAGTCTATTCCCTGCTGTTGCACGGATTACAAGGAGACGTGTTCGTGCTCTTTGATTTTTCTTCTGTTCTTTTTGTGGCATTAAATAGTTTAAACTAGTCTTTTGCCTTTCGTACAATAGAATTTGTTAAAGGATGTTGGCAAAAACTCTGTGGGTTTTGGCATGTGTAATACCGGAATAGATGTTGTGTGGTGTCCTCGGGGCTAAACCTCTACTACTGCGTGGGTTTATGCACTTGAGGGAGGCTTGTGTCTATAACCCACCAGGTCCCTTCGAGTCTTAAATTGGAAAAAAATGGAAGCACAGAGCTCACATAGCTTTGCTTGTCTTTAAAGTGTTAGACTGAAACATATATTCTCTCAGAAGCTGTGTATTTTGACATCACCTGAGCACGTTATCATTCAAGCAGAAGTGTGAGGAGGGAAGGACTGTCGGCCATCTCACTGCAGTGCCACTGACTGCCTTCGAGTCCGTCGCCACTGGTGCTGGCATTTTTTCAGACGCTGTTTCGCTGGTTTTGCTATTTCTCAGCTGTGCCTCCTGCGTCATGAGGCAGGGTGAGCGCAAAGCATGTGAGCTTAAGGAGTAAATTAGCATATACTGAGCAACCTGGTTCTTAGCAAGGCTGTTAACTGCTATTATAGTTGGTATAAGGCTAACTCAGCTATGTATGCAGTTACGCTTCAGTCAGGCATATCTATATCCATATATTAGGGCTTTGTGTCCAGACACTTAGTTAAACTCTCAAAGTGCTGAGTATTTCTCTCCCAAAGGGTAAGTGCCTGCTCAGGAGCATCCTACTTACCGTATAAGCTTCTTAAACTTCAGAGAGGAGGAATGGTTTGTTTTACCCATTTTCTCTTGATTGTAACTAGTAACTGAAAACTGGTAATTAACATTATCCAAAGCTCCTGAAAAAATGAACTTTATCATAGCTTACCCTGAAATCATTGAAACGTCGTTGACGTGCTGTTAACTTAGGGACAAACTGCACCCTTAAACTGTAGTGAAGTCTGTTTGACCCAGGTCACAAAATCAAAGAAATACATGACTGACAGGCATAGATCTGGAAGGACTGTGCAGTCTGCCCCCCGGCTCCGAGATGTGATCAAGGTCATGTCACTTTGGGTATTTTTGCATCATTGCTTTCATAGCTGGTCAATAGTTTCTGACTCCAAAATCTATTGACTGGCTGCTTATTGGATGAGAGCTAATTGCATAAGCTGAAGGGGAGAGCATCTGCTAGGCTGGTCTGGCATCCTGTGAGAGTGGTTAGAGTGCATGCTCTTCATTAGGTATTCAGACATATTGTTTAACGTTATGTATTTATGTTTCACTTTGCAACTCCATGGTCAGTTACAGTGAAAGAAGTGAATTTTAAAAAGTAGGAACTAAACCAAGATAAAAATAATTTAAATGTTCTGAGGGTCAGAATACATAAGCTATACTTCTGAAAAAAATACTATGATACTATCTAATGTGGCTTCTATTATTTCTACACTTTTGTTCTATCTACTGAACTAAAATAAGGTTCAGCAAAGGGTGACTAATACCATAAGAATATTGTAATGAGTATTAATTAATACTTTGCAATTTAAATCAGAGACAATATAAAGTAGATCAGAAAAAATATTGGAAAAAAATCTACTACAAATGGTGTTGCTTTGTCTGCTATGGCTCACAGCGCTATTAATCAGGCCCAATACTCCAAGGCACATATTATGTGATTCTGCAAGTTTTCCTGAGTCTGCACTTAGTAATTTTGCAAACTTACTGTTTCATTAACACTAGGTTTTGTACTTGGTATTCTGTCATGAATACATGACATACATCCTTTCATACAAGAAAGGAAAGAAGATAATTACTTGTTTGCTGTTACCTGCTATTTGTTCTAGCAGATTCTTACTCTAGATCTGTAGAGTCCAGGCAAACTTCTCTGTCAGAATTCCTGTAGGAACAACTATAAAAATCCCTCAGCCTAGAAGGGTCCTCAGAAGGTCTCTAGTCCAACCCCGTGCTCATCAACACCAAATTCAGACCAGGTTGCTGGGGGCTTTTTCCAGTTGGGTCTTGAAAACCTCTGAGGACAGAGACTGCAAAACCTCCCTGGGCCTCTGCTGCAGTGCTTAGTTATCCTTGCAGTGAAATGTTCTTTTCTTTTCTTTTCTTTTTTTTTTTTTTTTCTTATTTCTTTATAACCACTTTGTTTCTTGTTTTCCTGCTGTGCACCTCAGCAAAGAGCCTGGCTCCATCTTCTTGCTAACCTCCTTGCAGATATTGGCAGGTGTCTCAGCCTTTTCTCACAGGGCATGTGGATCACCTCCCTGCCCATCCTGTGTCCCATGGCTAGACTTGGTGAAGGTGATCAGTATTCTTACATTGGAGGGCCCCAAACTAGACACAATATTCTAGGTGCAGCCTAGAGGTAAGGAGAATAATAGGTGCAGTGCTTGGTAACATTTCAGTCCTCAAAAGGTTAAATTATTGTAATTGCTTACAGAGTCCTTCTTATAAGAGCTACACAATCCAGCATTTGTTTCTTTGTTATCTATCTTCCGTTTAAAATTCTTCTCATCAAAACCCTGTATTTTCGCTGTTTAATGCTCATATCTGGCTTTTTTTTAAAGAGAGTTGTTTTTGCTGGTTTGCAGCATCATAGTGCCATTGGTCTTGGCTCTGGTAAATAAGGAAGTTGTGAAATTATTCCTACAAGTCTTTTATCATATTACTTAAGTAGGGGGGGGGGAAATGTATTCTGGAAATCAATACCCTTCCAGAAGACTTAGGGGTTGTACTGGATGAGTTACTGAAAATAAGCATTCAGTGTCATACTGTGGCTGCGTGGTATAACACAGAAGTCCTGGGATTTATAAACAGGAGTATACTAGTATAGAAGCTGTTTATTGCTACTGTAAACAAGCATCAGTTATTATCTCCAGCTACGGCAACTAAGAGGTTGCTGAAAAACTGGTCAGAATTAGAAACAAGGCTTAAAAGTTACCCCAGACCCAAAGTCCTTAAGTTCCATTCCCTGCAGAGAGTGTTCAACACCACAGTGCAAAAACTTTGAGGGAGGGTTTGTGGTTCTAGATACAAAGTTACACAACTTTGCACCATTATAATCAGTGAGAAAAATTTGCCATTAAATAAGTTTTTACACTTTTACACAGAATAAAATATTGGATGTGGAAGAGGCTTACTAAGTTTTGAAGTGGATGTTAATTTGCCTCTTTTGTAACTGGCTGGTACTTACAGGGTAAGCTGATATGGTTCTCAGAGTTTTCAGCAAACAGCTCAAGGCCCAAGAAACTACTTTTGTTGTGACTATACACCATTAGGAAAGAATAATTTTAATATATATCCATCACGTTTTCATATTATAATTAATTTGAGAAAGTGGAAAGATACCATGTAACACTACGGTTTCTTTAAGCAGTAAACTGCTAATGAGCCGTTCTACGTGGTGAATACAGGAAAAGCAGAAGATGGAGTTGCTGATTAGAAACATCTGCCTTCATGTCGTCTTGTCTTTCACTGTATGGCTATTTACATGTCTGTTCTTCGTATATGCAAACATATGTGTTCATGGAGTATGCATATGGAAAAGCACCAAACCAGTGAGTCATTAACTCCTGGTTTCATTGATTTTCACTTTTAAATGCTTTTTATTTTTTAAAATTGTTTTCCTCAGGTTGTGGTTGAACTGTCAGTTGGTGTTAACACACACAGTAGTAAAATTAAAAGTAGTTAGAGGCTGGCTTACCAAGACCAAGCATAACTGGAAAATAAGCACGTTCTAAGCATTTGATGCAGAGCTCAGCAAGTACAAGAAATCAACATTAAACAGACAGCCAGAAGTGAGGAATGCAAAGACTGTTAGCCACCTGATAAAATGTTGGCTGTCCCATAGAAACCATACAGGAAAGTTGAGGGTGTTGGATTAGATTATGAGTGTGTGTGAAATGAGCACTGGTAACAGCAAAAATGCCGGGTTATCTCTGTGATCCTCCCATACAGAAAGAAGGTCACAGATGGATTTGCAAGATAGGGGTTGTGAAAGGCAGTGCGTGCTTCTCAGCCACAGGGGCAGAATGAAGCTCCATGCTGGGGCATACAGTGTCCTTGCTCAAAGCAGCCCTACTGCACAGAGCAAGGTGCAAAGCATCTCGTCATCTGTGAGCTCTGGGCAGAGGGTTTGAAAATGAAGGTGGGTCACGGTTCTCCTGTTGCCATGCAGAAGGGACCTGGATTTGCAGTGAGGCTGTGGCTTGAACAAAGCCCTAGTGCTGCTAGTGGTAAATCCCTTGGCAACTCAACTGGTTTTGCTTTAGTCGAGGGCTGTGGTGTTACTGTGTGTTTCTGTTACTTAGTGTTTGTAGCTATTTCTTTTACTTGCATATATTAAGTAGCATTGTTTGTAGTACTAAATCAGGAGATCAGACTTCTGTAGACCCTCTAACTGGAGAGTTACCAGTTGTTGATAACTACAGTCCATACCCTGTGTACTAAAATTTGTGTTCTGGTTGTGAACACCAAAGGAAGTAGCCTGATTTCCAGGCTTGCTATGCAACTGTATTTGTGTTGTGAAAGTATCTGTCATGTTTTATTAAAGTGCTTTTAGGAAATTTAATGTTGAAATGTAGTGAAATCTAATTAAGTGGTAAAGCCTATTTGTAAACCACATTGAAGAATTTTTGCTGTTTCTACTGAAAGTACTGTCTAATTATATTATGTGTGCTTTACAAAGAAATTTAAACTTAATAAAATGGAAATAGCAAATCTATTGAATTACAGCAGATAAATATTTAGGGCACTTCCTAACAGTAGAGTTTTAGAATCAACTACACTATAGCCCCACTATTATAAACTAATATTAGTTTAAACATATGCTTCGCTTATGTATCGCATACATAGGCTACTGTTGCTAAGTGCGCTGTATAAAACAGACCATTGAGTTGGTTCAGCCACGCAGCCGGAGAGAGACATGATCCCAAGTGCTGTGCAGAGCCAGGCCTAGCTTGTTAGGGAGCAGGACTGTATGATCAATTGTCATGCACCAGCCACCTATTTTGCAAAACAGAGGCATAAACCTTTCACTAGTAACTCTCAGCTGATAATAAATGAAGAATGGTTTCTTGAGCCAACTCATTTCTCAACTATGCCTCTGGTTAGTTTATAGAGGCTTTTACTACCCTCAACTGAGCATTGCTTTTATTTGTCATTAGGTATCTAGTAGGTTTGAAAAATAGATTGAGAAGTTTTTAATACCTCTCTTTCTGTATTTTTAAAATACTACTTAAAACTTACAAAGAAATGTCTTTTTGATGGAAGAGTAGTTAATTCAGTCCCACAGGTTTGCCAATGAGCCTGTTGGGGCCATCAGGGAAAAGGTGATCTTAAAATGTACCTTGTCAGTTCCTTTTGTCAGTATCAGAAAAAAAATACACTCCCTTTCCCATAGGCTGTCCTAGAGAAATATTTTCCTAGTAAAAAGAAACATTTCCTTTCACAATAAAAGAAAAGAAAATTTAAAAATTCTTCAGCCTGAACTTGGCAAAGAATTTCACTGTCTAATGATGCCACCACATGTTGCTTGCCAAAGTGATAGCTCTTAGGGGAGCCTGGTGCTGCCAGGTACTGCAAAATATGTTCTGGTATTAGAAATTATAAAGAAGAAATTAAACATGCAGCTCTTGGGGTTCTTACATTGCTTATGATTCATTTCCCGAAATGCGTGAGTGACTGCATTTGGACTGGTTTTGCCCAGGCTGTGTATGCCATGGCAGCACGTGAAGCTATTTTAAGAGTTTTTCTACTCGCTGGCCCACTGAAGAAGCTTGGAAATTTGTTTGTTTGTCATATATTTTAAATATACTAGCATAAGATTGCCAGCATAAGAGAATACTAGCCTAAGATTAGCTCGGTTAAAATTAGGAGGGCCTTCAAAAATAAATGACAGTAGTCCCGCTTGTACAGAATTTTTGGACAGATTACCATCTAGTCACCATTAGTAGTCATATGCTTGGTTTTCTTCCAGACTTTGGCAAGCCCTGCAGAAATCAGAGAGTAAAAATACCTTTCCAGTTTTCTACATTCCTCATCAACCCCCATATAATTACAACAACGCTCAGAATTTAAGAAATCATTCTAAAATAAGAGAATAAGGTTTGAATTTGATGAATCCTAAAGTGAACTAAGTTGCTGTCTTCTGTATCTTTTTTAATGTTTTTACAATAAGGGTAGAAGTCACTTTAATGAAGATGCTGTAGTTTTATACAGACATTTATTTAAATAAGTGAATCAGGATGCAGAAGAGGAATCTGTATTCCAGCATTTAGCTATGGCTTTTTTTCTGCACTGTTGCTATGGAGAACCATATAAATATTTGTATCACAAACTAATTTTACTTCCCTTATAGATGGCATGGCAATACAGATAAAAATGGTAAAGAAGAGTTATTGTAGGTGGGATTTATCATGCAGAGTAGTGTTTCGGAATGGGTTCAGGCACAGACTAGCAGCAAAGGGAAGTTAGAAGGTGCTGCATTAAAGCAATCTGACATCTTTATGTTACGGGGTAGAAATTGAATGCAAGTGTCCGTTGTATTTGCAGTTTCCCCTTTTCCAATTTTTTTTTTATAGCATTATTAGGTATTTGTCTTTCTACTAGCCCGTATGTACTAGCCATTTGTATAAAATCAAACATAAGCATAAAAGAAAGAACTTTAAATTTAAGGAACTTAAGCATGTGTCCATAGCACCCACTGGATGGATGATATGGAAACTACACAACTGCTTAGGAGTTGGGAGCTGCATAAAATCATTTCTTCATGTGATCACTCACATTTTTCATGTTCAGCTCTTTTCTTTCCTTGTCTGCCAAATTGCCTCGAAGGTGGCAGTCATGCTGGACACCAGCCTATGGCCTCCTGAATTCCAGCAGTGCTGGGCTTCTCCTTGCCTTTGCTCCTCACCCTGTCCTTTGGGCTGGTCTCCATCTATTCTCCTTCCTTGGACTGTTGTCTCTTGGTCATGTTCTTTGGGAACTTAAGTCTCTGTGATTATTTCTTAGTATACGAGGGTGGCTTCCAGCCTTCCAGACATTGAAGGACCCTTAGCTGATAACCCCGGGTGATGTGTGAGAGATGCCTTTGGCACAGTTTAAACTCCGCTCTTACTGCTTCTTACTGTTAATTCTGTGTTACGAAACATCCTCTTTAACAGGAAGCTTCAAAGAGTGGCTCTGGTTTCTCTTACTTAGTAGATATTTTCAACGCCTGGAATTGTTATTCTGGTTTCACATTGAGATCTCTCTGGTGACATCCTAAGATAATGAAAACAAAAATGGTTAACAACAGGATTGGAAATAACATGTATCACCATAGCAGTCTGCTACCTCTTTCTTATATCACAGGATGTTTTCGTTCAATTCAATAGCAAAAAAAAAGGGCAATACGGAAGTTCCGAATAACAGTTACAGCTTAACATTCATGCAGTGGGAAATCGGGGCAGCATTGTGTCAGTAGTTCATTGACCTTTTAGGATCCCTTAAAAACTTAAAAGGCTAAATGACTTTATGATTTTTCTAAAAATAAAAAAACCCTCTACAGTATCAAAGACTTCACAGTGAACTAAAATACTATATCTGTAAAGAATGTACCTTAAAGATGTGCATACCACTTGGCCAGTAGGTAGATTGTCCCACGGACTAAGCAAATTGCATTCGTGTCTTCAGAATTAATATCTGCTATAGCTAGGAATAATTAATAATTTTTTTTTAATTCCCTTTGTGGCTGAGATTCTGATATCGCAGTCCTTCACTGTGCTGAGCATTTTGCTTATCTGAAGTTATCTCAAAGAACTATCCTGTATTTTAATAAATAAATCTGTGATTCAGAGATAAGGATTCTTAATTCCAGCCTGGTATTGATGCCTTCCTAAATGGAAGAGCAGATTTCCAGCAAAGCCCATCAGCTGTACCTGTCTGTGCTTACTGCCATTGTTTTAGGTAACAGCCAGTGCTGCCTAAGAGCACACAGGCATGACCAGAGATAGAGGGGTCGGGGATTTCCAGGAGCAGTGATGGCGATGCCAGCTTAGACGGTGCACTGTCATGAGCACAGTTATTGCCCAGGAGTGGCAGAAGACAGTTCCAATACAACAGTAATTTCCCCCAGCTTTTAATTTTGCCGTTCTTACAGCAGTTCCCCCTGGTCATGAGTCTGAGGGAGAAGGTTTTTTTTCTGTATCTGTTGGGCCCAGTAATTTCAGCATAAGGCATTACTCATCATGAAAAGAATTAATTAACATACAAATTGCATCATCATTTACTGAGTCTTTTGGTGGGAAAAGCAATACCTCTGTTAAAACTGTGTCATTTGGAAAAGTCAGGCATAACAGACTTGCGTTTTTGTTTTTAACTACCAAAGCTTGAGTTAATTTTTTTTGTGTCGTTTTATTACTCGGTTGGATTCAGAAGTGTCCTCCTTTCAGATTTTGCTGTTTTGCGTTAATTCGTCATGCTAGCACTGCACTTAGTGTACCTTTTCTTTTTTCCCTTCTCTCACAGCAAATGAAGCTTGCGGCTGAGTCACTGAAGGAGTAAACATGAAGGAACGAGGATGACTAAAGCAGTCACATGTGAATGCAATGCGGGCACTTCTTGAGCGTTTGTTTAGGGTGATGTGTAGCTCTCAGAGTGTGCACTCTACCATCTATTCAGTAGGTGGCACCTGCTTATATGATACTTGGTAAATATTCTTTGCCTGACACTGTAAAAAAAGATATTTTCTCCTGCTCTCTTGCTTTCTTATATGCAACTGTTGATGAAGTTAACACCAAATAACACTCCAGCTTATGCTAGGTCTGGTTGAAATCTGCCAGACTCACTGTGCTGCAAGTGATTGAAAACAGACCCTGTGAGTAAGCATCCAGAAGCTAACAAGAGTTTTCAGCTGCAACTTTGTTAAAGAAAAAAATAGAAGGTAGACTGGTATTTAATTCACAGTGTACAGTCCCCTTTGGGCTCATTGCCCCTTTTGTTCCTTTATTACAATAGCTAATCAGTCCTGTATTATTTCAAAGACTTGCTTATTAGCTACTCTTTGCACATAGCAAATTAATTTAAGTATTTTATGGATTGTGTAATGAAATACATGGTTGTTCCCTATATGATCTGAGAACTAGTTAAATATTATAAAGTATGCATTATATACTCCTGTGTGCTAGTTAAATAAGCCCCAGCTAAAATCTGTTCAAAAGCTGGGTAAAAAGCATTCAGTAGGAGGCAGATTGCTGATCAGTAATTTATGAAGTGTATTTATTTTTTAATTTACATTAGATTTTGGTATCACTTCCTTGGATCTCAAACTGCAGTATTGTATGAATGGATCTTCTGGTTAAATGAACTGATAGTAACAGATCAATTAAACTTGATACTCGATACACCAGTACTCGTGTATGTAGTGAATATCTGATTTTTTTTTCTTGCATTTCACAAAAAGGTAGGAGCGTTTCATTGCTTTCTGACAGTAGTAGGACCAAAATCTACAGTGTTTGTTCCTGTGACCTTGAGACAGTTTATTTTCTCCTGCTGTGACCTTCATCTTTGGTAGATGTAACTTACCTATATGTGATACTTGCTGGAATTCTGTTTGGAAAAATCTGTTGTTACAATAATTAAGGTATTTGCCTACTTTGCACATTTCAGATTTCTGCCACAGGGCCCCCACAGCAGAGTAATAGAACTAAGCCAAAATAATGTATTCTGCCTGGAATTTAAAATTAACATTTCTCAAACTCTGCAAGCGTGACCCAGTAAGAAACGACTCTGTTCCCTTGGGAAGAGGAGCAAAAAACTGTGCTACAGCTGCTGTCTCTGTTCTTGTTTCTCCCACTGCGCATCCCCCACACTGCTGCTATTTCAGGGGTATCTCACAGGCTGCTGCTGTTTCACAGCCTGTTCCTGAGGTGGCGGTTGCAGGGTTGTGGCTGCACAAGCTCTGCCCTGAGCAGCCAGCAGGGATCTCTGAGGGGAGCATGTCTCCTTTCCTATGGTGCTGTAGAGATCCCAAAACCGAAGCTTTTTTGAGGAGGGGACCACCACGTTCTTCATGAAAGCTCCCCAGCTTTGCAGTTTCTTGCCCACTTTGATCTGAAGTAGCTCCTGTTTGTTTAAGTTTTACTCATGCTGCCTAGTCAGTGTTTTTGAGTGAACAGTTCAGAAGAAAAATCTGTGGGAGGGGTTCCTGGTGGAACATGTTCTTGTGAGCTTGTCACTGCCATTTTGAAGGGAGTCTGCTGGTCTGCTAATTTGCGCTGGTTTGTGAGCGTAAAGTTGGTGTGTTTGTTTTGCTGATGGCAACTGTATCAGGTGTCTGGAATAATTTTCTAAGATGGGTTAGAAAAGGAATAGAGTCGTGTCTCAACTGTGATCATGTGAAAAAAATAAGTAGACTTCTGCAAAACTGATGTTGTGGTTGTCCTCGTGGTCCCTTCATTCTCCTGTTTTCTGTAGACTAACAGGAAAATCTCTAGTAAGGTTTAAGTACCTGGTGACATAAGTAACGTTAGCTGTTGCCCTTGCCTTGGGCAAATCTTTCACTTCTGCTTAGTTTCCTTACCTATAAATGGGGGTAATACTGTTCTTTAGGCAGATTCTCCACCTCAAGCTAGTAGGTATGGAAGAATTATGACCTTCCATAGTGTGAGTGAGTAAGAAGTAGGGGAATCCTTTGTTGTATAGGGATTAGAGTTTGTTCTAGATACTGGGAGAACTCTTGTTTTAGCATCACAAATGCTACACAGTCATGACAGAGAGTGTTTCTGTCCTAAAGAGCATACACTTTAGCTTGCTGAGAAATGTTACCTGTATATTGCCAAGTAATACTTTGTCACCGGACTGAAATTTAGCTCCTATTCCTCTGTATGCTGTTCTTTGCCCTTGTACTGGGGGAGTGCTGTGTTCAAAACATACAGGTTTAATACTGGGGTTTGGTTTGTTTTTTGTTTTTTTACATTGACGATGTCATCTATTTTCATTTCTCATTTGAGAGAAAAAATGTTTCTGTCTATGCTTCTGATTGTCTTTGTATTGTTTTCTTTCTGCTGTAGGTGCATCTGTAAAAATTGTGGGATGCTAGGGACGAAGCTTACTGACAAAAATCTGTTGTCAGATGAAAATATGAGAATAAATAAGATCCTTACCAGTAACTGCCATTCACAAGCTGTGTAATCTGTATGTCTGTTCCTAGTCTGGGTAACTGTGTCCCCCAGGCACACAGGAGTGGAGACTTTACTTTCCCATTGTTCTCAGGCCACCCCCCAGCACAGAGCTGGCATACAAGGCCAGATCCAGTTTTCTCAACGTGCAGTTGAGAAGGGCACAGTGGGCTACAGGGGAAAGGGGCAAGTGCACTGAAGTGGAAGGAAACAAGGGCACCTAGATCAGAGGCGTCTGGTTGCCAGTAAATGTCTTCTGTCTCCTTCCTTGGGGTCAGCGAGCAGTTTGTGTACAGCGATAGCTGAAGCTGCAGCTCGGGCCCTTCAGGCAAACTGGTGGGTTCATGCAGGGGTTGTGGAAAGTGTGAATGGGCTGGTTTATGAGCGTAAAGCTTACGCTCTACCTGTGCCCCCACTACGGGCAGCGAGTCTGTCCCTGGAGGTTCATGGCATGGTCCATTACCCAACTAGAGAGACCCTTAGACCTCAGAGACAGCCTTGGCTCTGGACCTTTCAGGAGTGCAGGCAAACAGCCTTGGGTGTGGGGCAGTTCTTCCAATGCCCGAGCCTAAGAAATAAGTTCATCTCTGGTCTCAAGCTTTAGGGAGGAGCCTAGGATGAGTCTGGAGGCATCCTGTTTGGGAAGTCAACTGTGTGGGAGTAGCCTGTACCTATCTGTAAGGCTTGAATTTTACACATCACCTTAGCAGCAGCGGTAACAACCAAGACTGTTTTTAAGGAAAAGGCCAGTCATAAATAATTTACTGGTAATACAAAAGTTCTCTCATCAGGTGTGTTGTGAGCCACAGGTCTAATCGTGTGGCCCAGAGGGATCTGCTGACTCAGGATCTCTACTGTACTTGCTGGACTGCAGCAGCTCCCATGAACTTAAGGACAGTGGAAGAGGAAAACATGGGAATCGTTACATGAGGAGAGGTTCCTCTGTAAGCAGGCAAGCAATTCTGGGTATTTTTGCTTACCTCGACCAGAGGGAATCGATCTCGAATCTCATTCAGGAGGACTTGCACTGACTGAGAGTTTACTTCCTTATTCAGATAAGCAAAGCCAGTGGGAACCATGCCTACTACCGCCAAGCGCTTTCTTCAGGAAAGCTCTCCCATCCATGCCTCATCCAAGAGTTGGAGGGGTGAGTGCCAGCATCAGGCTGGAGCTGACAACAGGGCCTGGTGACTCATCTGTCAGCCCTGAAGACTGATGCCCTTAGAGAGGAGGGATCTCTCTGCACTCCGCTGCTCGATATAAAACACAGTGGTGACGGCATCTGTCATCACTGGTGTGATGAGGGTGATCCTGGGTACGGTGTAAGAGCGCTCATCAGCCCTTCCTGCTAGCTCCCGGCTCTGCAGCACTGAGCCGAACCTCTCCCAGGCCTTGGGCACTGAAGCGGAGTGCGTGCAGCACACAAGAGCCCAGAGAGAAAAACAGATCCTTCCCTCCTGCCTCCCCCAGCCCTGTATTTCTCAAGAGAGAGTAGTGAGGGGGAAGAAGTTACACAAGCGTTTGCTGAAATTAATTGCTAAGGAGATCTGACATGACACGTCTGAGAGCCTAGTGAAGTCCTTACAAAAACCCCAAGCTTTTCAAGTTAAGTAAGTCCTCTAAACTTGCATTTTTCATATGACATAAGTCTTCTACCATCTGGGAAAGTAAATAAGAGATCATCCTTTTTTTCCCCCTAGTATAATAGACTTTACTTCGTCACTAATTCAGGGTTCTTGACTTCTAGAAATTGATGTCATTTGTAATACACACAGATAGGCCAAACTGAGTCAACTTGTTACAAGTAATTAAAATTGTAAGCTCAAAAAAACCCAGTAGCCAGAGCCTCTGCTTCAAGAAGGGAGCAGGCTAAAACAGCCACAGAGACATTGCCCTGGAGAAGGGCCGCGCGGCTGTCCCTCAAAACACCGTACTGACGTGACTTCAGTGAGGGAGCCTCACTGGCCTCAGTCAGTAGGCAACTAAACGAGTGAGTCACTGTTACACTTTCCCAAGTACAGTCATGTCAAGGTGTTATTACTCAAACACCTTTTATTGAAAGCAAGTCATAATCTGGAATTTGCGACAGACAGATCTGTTCTGATTCATCCACATAAACTTAACCATGGGAAAGGCTGTTGGGGTGGCTCGGTTGTCTCTAATGTTTGGGATGTGCCAAGCTGCCCCGTTCTCTGTTTATTGCCAGCCATCCACGTTGGGATTTCTCTATAGCTGGCTAGCCCATTTCTTTATTAGGTAATGAAAAATTCATTTAAAAAATCAGACCTGTGAGTACTGAGATGTTATTGCTGGGCTTTGATGTCTTAAGAAAGGGAGGGTAGTACCAGATTTGTAACACTGTTCCTCACTCAGGCATGGTCACAGCTCCCCCCACCCCCCCAAGTTCTTTGGCTGTTCCTTGCCTCCACCCCATTGTGCATTAACCAGCACCAGGAAGCTCACCAGCAATGGCAAGGTCCTAGCTGCAAAAGTCTGTGGGTACAGCTTTGCACAACTAGCCAATCATAAAGTAATCATATGTTAATTGCATATAATTACATAACCTGTTAAATGCCATTAATCCCTGTAAGTGTACCAAACGTCCTGGGTCCATACCATCTCTGCCTGGTTACAGCTCATGTTTCATGAACAGTTAAATCACAGGCTCTGTGTTAAATCGCTGCAGAAGGTTGTGCTGACCTGCTCCAACCACAGGTCACCAGAGACATCTCTGAGGGTAAACTGGTAACATGTACGAGAAGGTAACAGAAACCACCTGCTCTCAGGCAGTCCAGTATGCGTGCTGGTGGGGCAAAATGGACAGAACATGTTCCAGAAGCACTGGCTAGCGCTGCTACCCCTCCTCAGCCTGAGCCGCTTTTCACAGTACCATGGGAAAAAGGTAGCAGTAAGAAGCGTTACTCTCCCAACTACACGTTAAGGTGCAGCAGTTTGTAAGTGACAGCAGTGAGAGCACGTGCCTGGATTTCAGCTTAGGTATTTCAGTTGTTCTCTTCCTTCTGTACTGACATACATACATACGTACTTTTAGACTAAATGTTCAGGAGCAGATGTTTTCCAGCACATGGCAGTCTAAACACTGCAATGTGGCACAGAATTGTAAGATGTACTCTGTGAAGCACCTGCAGTAAACACATGGAATTAACTCCTGGAATCCTGTTACTTGTGACAGCACAACCAGAGCAGAGGATGCAGAGCTGTGCCTTGCACTGTGGTTTTAGATCTTGGGTGGTTTGGGTGATGATAGCTTTTTCTTAAGGCACCCATCTTTTGGTGCGGTCAGCATGCTCCAGTCCCCACTGGTGATGTGTATCAGTGCTGTTGCTAACATTTTTTTTTTACTATTACCCGTTTTACATTGCAAAGAAGAATAGTACTGGGTTAGGTTTGGATGAAAAACATTCAATCTATACTGGTGAAACTTCCAACTCACATACATACACCTTCACAAGAACAACAACAACAAAATACTAGTTTACACACCACCTATGCAGATTTGCAAACAGGTATACAACCGGTTGTTTCATCTAACAAGAAAAAACCTGAGACAAGTAAAGCACCTTACTTTCCCCAAGAGTTACAGCAGGGCTGGGTGAGGCGTCCCTCCCATGACTGTAACGGACAGAGGTGTGGCCGAGATAAGACTCATCTGACTGACTTGGGCACACACAGAGCAAATATTTTAACTGAGATTTTTGAGACCCATCGTATTCTGTATTCCAGAGCTGCCAGGCACCAGCTGCCAGAACAGCACTGGGTTTGCTCAGATGGTAAACCGGACAAGTGTATCATCAAAAGCATTCTCCAGCTGAACAGCGGCTTGTAAAGTTCACTAAACCACTTACTTAAATTAGTCTAAGTTCTGCCCCAAAACCAGCAACCTCAACCTTTAAACAAAAAGCTATTCTAGTGGATGACAACTTTTAAGCCCAAATGAACAAGTTTGCTCTATGTGAGAGAATGCCTGGAAGTCTGCAAACCAACATGCATCCACACACAAAGTTGTATTTTTTCAAGGCAACCGAGCTTATATTTCTACTGCTTTCTATTTTCATTTATTACTCTACTCAGCGGGGGCTGCAGCACAGAGAACACACGCCTAGCAAGCATGTCTCCAGAAGCTCTGGCCTCCGCTGCGCTGCAGCGTGGGGACGGGGCCGGGAGCTTGTGCCGCCCTTACACAGTGAACACCAGGAGTAACAAGCCGCATTGACATGCAAATCATAGGTTATGCGTCAATCAAGATATCACTTTTATTAACTGGATTTTCCATTTCTGTCGCACGCCATGAATGTTTATACAATGAAAAAGCCAAACATTGCTGGAAGCAATAAGATCAGCTGATATTTCTGTACCCTCTTAACACACACACATGGATTCTTTCTTGGTGAGAAATTTTTATATTTCTGTTCATTAATTCTGTTTATTTATACTGCTACTCTTAAAATTCTGTGTCAAGATTGTCACATCTTAAATACAGATTAAGTTGCTAGAGGTACATTTTTTTTATATATATATTTATATACACACATACAGAAAAATACAAGACTAGTTGTTTTTCCACAATATTTAATTTATACACTACTGTAACTATATGCAACTTTTAAAGACACGTTAAGGGGTACAAGAAACTGTTTACTTGTCTAAATAGTTTGGTCCAATATTATCTTAATGTAGTGGTTATTCTCGCCCTTCCTTTTACGTGACAACATAATACAACATACACCACATGCACAATCATTCACCTGTCAACAGATGGAGAAAGGACACCACTCAGACTAACATTTGTACACCCAAAGGTTCAACCAACCACACACAACTATAAGGCTATGATACAACTATGCAGCATAAATGGTCAACACTGCTGTTCTAAAGTGAGCACCATATATACAGTTGTATATAAAAACATTGGAAACAAAATACACCTGGGGTTAGTTAAAAGGTGCCATTCCAAGGCTGTACATAATATCAGGAAAGAGTATTTACACTACTTGGAAAAAAGCTGCAACAAATAAGTTTATTGCCAATGCCCTTTATAAACTTGTCTCCTACTTGGATGTTACGCTCACTGTCTGTGAACCACACATCTCATTTCTGGCCCTTGGTAAGATCCCTGCTCAAAAATTTCAATCAATCAAATATGTTCTATGGCTTCACCCACACATCTATTCTTGTAGCTTTTGATTTATAAATATCACGCTGACTAAACTGCAACTAGAGTTTAAAACTTAAAGAAGGAAAACACTTATCATTCGCCTTGTTTAGAAAGCAGAATGTAAAATCCCCGACTAGGCTAGCCAGTAAGAATACCCCATGCAATTTAGACTCTCTTAGTAAAGTCCTTCACTCATCATCAAGAAGAACTGTCATGAGCTGTAGAAATTATGACCAAGCGTAACGCCGTTCTTTGGTGCTCTGCTCACTCTGCGGTGGACGTGAAACGCATTGTATTTGACCATTCTGCACATGTTACAAGATGCTCAACAGTGTAAACTCCTCCCAGACAGCCAATGTCTGCCCAGGGTGCTGCTACATAATACCACCAGTTTCACTAGCATTGCTTAGAAGACCCAGTGCACAGCATGAAAAAATAAAACATTCTTGCCCTTCCCAAAACTAGGAATCTGCAATATATTTTATTCTAGATAATAAAATTCCACAAAGTTAATTCATCTGGTCAAAAGTATCCTTTCGTACAGAAATACTCTAAATCAAGACCTTGCCACGGCAATGGGAAACCCGACAGAAAGGCTAAAAGCTGTAAAATAAATACTTTCCTATATGCTATTTTAAATTGACTTCATGAAAAAGCATTATGACTGAGGGAAAATAAGTGGTGTACATGTGGGGAACAGCAGTATTTTAAGTCTTAAAAAGAGTAATAATGAGAAAAATGTAAATGACAATAACAATTTCCATTTGAATCCAATTACCTAAAGGTCTTCCATCCCTTATTGCCTTTTGAAATCTCAGGGAGGGGAGGAAAGGATACGGGAGAAGGTTTACAAGGTAAAAACCTAAAATATTAAGTGTCATGATATACTAATAACAAAAGTAATTCATACAAATACTTTATTTTCAGTTACCATGTAAAAACTCAGAAGTAGACTTAATAATTTACCTTTGTTATATTAAAAAAGAAGATTGTCTGCTTGTAATATTAACATATTTCTATGGGAGAAAGCTGCCTTACAAATCTACTTGCCTTTTTTTTTAAAAAAAAGAAAAAAAAAAAAGAAAGAAAACTGCCTCTAGCAAAACAAGATCTTTTCAGTTTGATTTTTGAGCCACAACTTTATCCATATTATAGCTTAAGACAAACAGGTGTGGGTTTAAAATCATATTTCAAGATCACTAATTTTCAGTGCATCTTTGCTTTGTACAAGCCTTGGAACATCTGAAAGCTCCCTGAAGAGTTTTCAGCATCAAAACATTATTGCTTTGGTTCTGTTTCAGACACATAGAAGTATGCCACATATCACATATTTTAGTTATCACAGAAGGTCAGAACAAGAATTAACATTTCACAAGCAAACAAAAGCTTCTCTCTCTAGTTTAAGTGCAGAACATGAAACTTCTAAGTGCTCCATTTACATTAGGATCCAGATATTTATTTTAATTTAATCCGGATCTTCCGTAGTAAAATTATAAATGTAAAAATTACACAATAAAATATTGTTTTGTTGAAAAAGAAAAACATATCGGCTAGCAGCATGCAAAGACCATGCATTGTCATACCATCAAGCAAACACAAAATTAAAGTGTAATAAATAACTGCTCAAAGCCCACTTAAAAATCTTAAGACAATAAAAGGGGTTCTGTGACAAGGTGTGCACAGCTCTGAACAGGAAGAATGATGCTGTCAAGTAGATCGAGCTATTAAGTCGAGTCGTTGTCAAATGACATGACAACAACTGGTCTGACTGGAGGTACACAGCAGCCCCTCCTTTGGGTTCCGCTGAATATTCACAGATATCGTCTTTTCACAGAGAGGTAGTTGTAGCACATTGTTTTTCAAGTTCCTGTTCTTTATCCGTTCCAATTCATTTGCTGTGTCTGACATTTGGTCAGAAAAAAACTTTAGGTTGCCCAACGATGAAGCCTGGTTTGTGCTTCCGCTGGAACTTATACACATTTTCCATGTTGACTTCTCCTGTACTTTTACACTGGAAAAGGACAGATTGTTTTGAGGATCAATAATGTATTTAGTGCTGCTGTGAATCTGTGAACCTAGGCAAAGGCTCATTAACTTCAGGCTTTCAACCAGTTCCCCTGCACTTCTAGATGATAGCTGCATTGAGTTCCCGGATCCAGCGCATCTCCGAGTGGAACCTGAAGTGTTGTTGGTGCTACCGCTGGAGCTACCGGAGGGACTCCCCCCACCTTTGTTGTTATCACTTGGGCTCGTTTTGTCTACCCCTCCGTTTCCATTACTTGGTTTGCTTTGTCCACCACCATCTCCTTGGCTGCCAGGTGGCCCTTCGCTGCTATCCCGCCTATGCCAAGAATAAGTAAACCCACTATCTTTGTCTAGGCGTCTCCTACTTTCCGAGTCGTCATCGCTTGTTTCTGAGCTACTGCAACTAGAGCCCCGTCCCTGGCTTTTCCTCCTGTGATAGCGTTTATGCACTGTGCTAGGTGAAGCAATATTCATTTTTAACCTGCTGAGCTTTGGGGGTAGGTTCTCATCCATGTCGAACTCATCATCTGACTCGCCCTCCTCAAAGATTTGATTGAGGACCGGTGCACTCTTTCTTGAAGTAAGACGATTTGTAACTGAAGGCTTACGGCGCAGAACAACTTGAGTAGAAAGAGAAATAGGTTTCTTATCTTCTTCATCCTCCTCTTCATCTTCCTCTACTCTGAACAAGCACTTGCGGCCACTTGTAGTGGGTTTTAAGCTCACCGATGGGACTGCTGAAAGTGCCGGTCCAGCTAATTCGGGGATATCTTCTTTCTTTGCTGAATCGCCAAGGGCCTTGCTTCTGTGGCCATTGAGAACATTCTCAGCCGTGCGAGCCGGTGACTGAGGAACAGTTGCATGGGAGAGAGGAGAAGCTGTAAGGTCATCCTCCAGATCTTGGGGTACATCGATTTTTGTTGGCCACGACTGCCTACATAAACAATTATAAAGGATAAAAGAAAAGTTAAATCATGGCAAGCATTTCCAAACATGTAAGAAAACATAAGATCTGCACAACAGAAGCACAAGTACTGTCACACAGATTGGCCTGCTGAGTGGCATGTTTGTAACAGTACTAACTAAAGAAACAGAAGCATTCTCAGAGAATGTGCATTCATTTAGAAATGCTGTTATTTGAAAGGAAGATCATATATACAAAAGCATAGTTTAGAAATTATGTTGGTTACTGTCAAATGAAATCTTAAGATTTCACTGCTCTCAGAAAATGAATTAAGCAATAAAAAACTTTAAATAATTGTGTCTCAGAGAAAATAATCTGAAGTAGGTATAGAACCACCAGCACCTAGAGGAAGATACAAGCTGACTCAAGCGTACCTTAAATAAGATAGTATTGCAAACCTCTTTTAATCTAAAGCTTCTGTTATTTTTTCCCAGTATTCTTAATATAAAAATTAGGTTAGAATTAACATGAGCGAGACTGAAAAGTTGAGTCAGAAGAAACATTCTCTCATTTTCAGTAAGTCTCATGCAGACTAAGCTCTATTCTACAAAATCCCCTTTAATTTTAAACACACATGAATTGAGATCATACATTTATTTGTCCTTAGCTGAGCAACTGGAATAATACAGCTGCATGAATTCAGGACTCAAGCTGCTTAAGAATATGACACTCGACTAAACTGCAAATCCAAGTTCAAAATATATGACTGTGTACTAGCATTGGCTCAAATCAAAATGAAAGTAACACCTGAGTGTAAATCAGTTTTACAGTTAGCATCTGATGCCTTATCTCCAGTATCTAAGCTAGTACCTATGATTTGTATTTTACTTTAAATCCTAATATATATTGTAATTTTCCCATAATGCACACCAAATAAACTAAGAACAAAGACTGTCAGTCTTTCTTCCCTCTCTGTATTTTGAAAGCCTAATCCAAGACCAACACCTACAGACCAACACCTTAACACTGAATAATTCTTCAATTGCTTCACTCAGCATAAGCCCCATATTTCTTGTGGAGACCAAGAAATTTTTTCTAACCTCTCAAAGTAAGAGTTAATTTTTAATTTAAAAAAGTTTGCCAGTCATTTAACTTGACATAACTAAAATACTCTTAACATACTGCATGAAAAGCTGTAGTAGAGACCTCTCTTCACATATGGATAGCATTACAAGACATTCCCAACCATATTTTGGGTGTGCCAAAAGAAAGGGCTGTAGCCCAGTTTAGAAGCAACGCGTAGGAGGAAAGTGGGAAAGGAAGCAGAGAATGTTTCACACCAAGCGTGACCCCAGATATCTGCTTGGACAGCCTGCATACAAAAACGGAAGGATCATACCAACTTCCTGATCTCTGCTGTGTTAAGAGGTCAAGCTGAAGAAACAAGGAAAGCTCGCACACCTCTTTGCTATTACTCTAAATGTGTTCTTTTTAAGGTTTAAAGTTAATGGAAGCACCTACACTAGGACTGCATTTGCTCAAGGCTCCCTCTGTAACAGCTAGATAGAAAAGGATCCTGAAGTGTGAGATGCCTGTCTACACAGGTAACAATTGACATCTTCCCAATTGTATGAACTTTGAAGAAGAGTACTTTATTAAAGCCAACATTAAACTCATCAAGCCTAACTGCAGACTTCGTTTTGAAGTGCTAGTTTCAGTTTTGCTTAACAAACCAGTGATACAAAAATCCACCAGGATCCTCTTAGGACCTGGCTGCCAACACACCCGTGTAAGCCTGTGTAGTCCGTTCCCTAGGAGGAGCTGCACAGGCTCCTTCCTGTCTCCTGGGGCACTGGGAGCTACCGGTGCCCTCCCACCAGTTTCCCTCCAGTGAGGGGCTCTGCCTCGAGGGAGGCCACACAACCAGCAGCTCTGACCCAAGCTGTCCAGACAAGAAGCGGAGCTCAAGCTGTGGTCCTCCTGGGTTTGACACTGGCATCCTCACTTAGGCCCCAGCTGACTCCAGAAACACTGGGAACCACTGACCTAGTTTTCTGATGACTTGTGCTATGCTGGGTATTTTAAACACAACCAACCGTCTGTGATTAACAAATAGGACTTAAATAAATTAGAAACATAACTACAAAAGTGACAGAAAACAAAGATCTAAATCTTTCAAGAATTTACCATGCTTTAAGAACAGACTGGTTTGTCAGCAAAAAAAAGGAAGAGAGTTCTGTGGCTGTCACAATAAAGGGTAAATATAGTATCTAACAGTACTGTAGTTTCCAGGCAATAAACCTACCCACTACAGTATGTTTATCTCTCATAGCAGCCCATGTTTGCATCCCTTCCCCCACACCTCCCCTCCATTCCCAATAGGCCTGAGGGGAGAGTGAGACAGAAGGGAAGCTCGAGGTTGCAAGTAATTTTAAAAAAAAAAAAAAAAAATCTTTTGAAGTCTCAAAGTCAAAGTAATGCAGTACTTTGTTGTCTCTTCCATGAGGTCATTCTATATAAACACTTTGAATTTAGAACCACCATGAAGACAAGGAATAGCTACCTGAGACCATTAAGGGCAAGAGTTCCTGAGTTTATGCAGATGCCCTTCATCATGATTCGTACTCATAAGGCAGGCTTTAAGTACTCCATTCAACTTTACAAATTCATAGCAAGATTTAGATGGAATGAACTTGTTTGCTCCAGTTCCTCATATAACTGGAGCAGCTCTTCTACTGCAAGAGCGACACTGATGCAGAGAAAAAACCAAAACAATTTAAAAGCAGACTTTGTAGTTTTAGAATTTTCATTTGAAGTTTTCATTTCATGCTCTGCTTGGATTTCTTTTTTAAAAGAAATTGACATAAAAAAAGAGGATGGTCCATTAAGAGAACTGCAGAGTGAAAGTTACAGTATTACCCTTGAAGAGACCTAAGCTCTGTAACACCAAGCTCCAGGCCATTTAGGTTCTGGAGGCAACCCTTAGTTGCCTGCAACAATAACTCTTTGAAAGTACTTGTAACCACACAACATAAAATTTCCTACATAAGTGACCATTGAGTGAATGACCTTTTAAGCACAGCAATAAAGTTTCAGTCTACTCTAGTACACAACACAGGCTGCAGTCTCATCTGGAGATGACAAAGATGTTGAGAACCACTGTAAGGTTCAGAGAGAAATAACTCATTATTCAGGTAGACAGAATGGTGTTCGGAACAGACTCCTTTAAAAGCCTCCAAAATCTCAGCCTAAATCCAAGGTAACAACCAATGGAGATGATGTATCTTTAACCTATTTTCCAAAGTGCATGCCCTTAATTTATAACTTATCCATTTTTTTCCTAGATTGAAATTGAGGTAGTAGTATCTGACTTTTGTCAATCAGGCCAAGGAAAATATAGATATGCAGCAGAAGGACACCATAGCATTTATGTCCCTATTATCATTCCTATTAAATGATTTCACATGTGACCTTGCATGAAAGTTGCACAAAGAAACCTTTGGAATGAAAAAGCTATTTTGTCTTTTTCTCCAAATCCTATAGACAGATCAACAACACTGAAGGTAAGCAGCAACTCTAAACATCAGCACAAGCACTTAATATTCTTCTCTCATTAAGAGATTAGCTACCAACAATTGTTATTATTGCTAATAATAGTTACCAATAATATTTTGCCAAAACCTAAAAGGCAAATTTTGAAGAGACTGGAGGTTAGAGAACAAAAATTAATGGAAATGCCTCAGCACAACCTCCGTCTTCACTATAAAGATTGTCAAGATGGGCCAATAAAGATTTTTTTTCAATACCAGCAGATCCCTAGTTGTAGTCTAACACTTAACTCAGGAAATTAAAAACAAAATGTTTAAGAAAACTAAGTGTTCAAAACACGTATCCTCCAATATCAATGTGTGGGTAGAAACTATACTATTCACCTTGTGTTTGTTTTGTTAAAGCATATGCCACTGTAACTGAAAATATGGGATGCTTTGCTAACTGGTTGCAGAGCAAATGGACTGGTTGAACATAGCAATACCAGCTAGATGCCAGAACCCCACTTCCCCCTTTAGTTTTACTGTGTCACAAGCTGAAGCTTTGAAAAATCTCAGGGAACCTTACTACGCGTTTTTTTAAATCATGTTTTTGTCAAACTAAAAAAAAAAAAAAAAAATCTATTGCCATATCTTTAAATGGGTGATTAAAGCAATTAATTGAACAGTTTTCCTTAGACAACAGGCATATCAACTGATATTAAAAAGAACACAACCTACAGATGTTTGCTCTAAGCTTGATTTAGCGGATGTTCAACCCATTTAAAAAAAAAAAAAAAAAAATCAAAGCTAACAACTAAACCTAACATCAAATTCAGAATGATTTCTCATTTACAACTAATTCCCCATCAACATGTTTATGGATTATGCAACTAATTTTTTTCCAGGGATTTATATACACAGTTTGTATGAGGAACTGAAGGTCAATGAACATGCCCTTTCCTAGCAGGTGTGAAAACTTACTACTTCAGATACAGCCTTCAAATTGGTTAGGCATTTCCTGAAAATGGTAGGAATTGAAAATATTATTGGTAACTGATTTCTGAACAGCTTCTGAAGCACCCACAGCACTTTAAAAACATTTAAAATTTGCAATGAATAAGTATTTTACTGTTTTTTAAAAAGAAGTACTTGAGCAATTCAATAATATTCTCATTAAGCCAGCTTAAAAATTTAGATTCCTAAATTCTCACCTGAACTGAGCTTTGATGTTGCTAGGGCTTGCAGATCTGGTCTGAATTTCTTTCTCTTGTTTTTCTCGCAGAATCCTTTCAGCTAGTAAGAAGTAAGTAGCAGTGATGTGATTGTATTTGTTAGTTTCCAATGCCCTAAGAAAAGTACAAAACATGAAATAAACCATACATCAATGGTTTTCTAAAAACTGGACCTGCATCTCGCAAAACTTGCTGTAATTCTCATAGCAGGAAGAGCGCCTGAAAGCAGAACTGTGTATTTTTGATGTTTGGACAAGCATGTCTTGGTTTTACATAAAATAAAGAGCCAACAAGTCTAGTAATTTCAACTATAGTTGGATGAGGACATCCTCAGAATATCATAAAAAAAAAATTAAAGAATTCTTACTTTACTGAACATTCTTTAAATGATAAAATTGTATTTCATTAATATTATGCACCAATGATGGGCTTTCCCACTGGCACATACAACCACAAAGCACTAATATTTGTTTATGCAACAAATGGAGGAAAAATGTTCATTATTTTAAGGCTGTCGCATTAAGTTTACAGTAAAATTAAATTCATAAGCTAGTAAGCATCATTCAGACATTCTAACAGAAAGGATGCCACTGTTAGACAGCTAAAAGCTTAAGAAGCGAGACTGCTGCTTTCCCCCCGCCCCGCCAATGGTAAGCTAGTAACAGTTTTTCTAGCTTAAGCGCAAGCAGAAAAAATAATTTTAAGTCCTCTTTCAATTTTGGAAATATTTTAGAAATTTGGGAGTTTTAATCTATTAGAAGAAACTATGTAGCTTTCTAGCAAGCTTACTCAGTGACAGTTACTATTTTGCATTATATAGATAAAAGGAATAATATTTTAAATTAACAAAGATTCAGGTATACTGGAAATGTACTAAGGGAAAAAATGCTAGAATTTATCACCTCCAAATATGCATGAGAGATGAAACACAAATAAAAGCATGGATTTCAAAGTAGTTAAATCTACTTAAGATGGCAAACTACCACAGGAATCAAACACTGTTCCAACACATTTTCTTGGAAGTTTTTCCTAAGGTTGGGTCTACTTAAGTATTTCTCATCCTAGAATATCCCATCACAGAGCAAGACTGTAATACTTTGTTTGTTAACCGAAAGGCTTGATATTTAAACACTGGAGTACCCAGGTTCTCATGACATTCTTTAATCAAAAATGACAGATGCACAAAACAAACTGCATACAGAAAATTGACAACTTACTCCACTATTGTATCTCGGTCTGCAATATCACCAAGAACCATGCGTTGTATTATACTGTTGTGTTCCTCCTCAGACAGATTTTTATATGACACAAGAGGAATATTGTACTTTGTTGCAGGCGATGGGTCAACTCCTTGGAGCCACGCATGGTTTTCAATCTCTTCCAAAGATGCTCTTCGCTTCGGGTCTCTCTGCAACATCCGTGTAATTAGACTGTGAATAAAAAATAAATCTAAACAAAATGCACTCACATGTTTAAAAAGCAGCCATTGTAAGAGCAACGTTAGGAAAAAATTTTCTGCCGTTAGTCCACATAGATCTTTAGAAGTCTCTACAGTAAACAATGTGATGGGAAATTATTTATTCTCAAATACATTCCAAATATTGCTGAACTGAAACAAACAATTTACTTATTAAAAACTATAAATATCATAAACACTGCAGTTTTCATTCACTATGCTTAGATTCCTAACCTGATTTTGCTAGTTTGTTTTTAGTAGGTCTTAAAGGGCAACTGTCACAGATGGCCTAGGCTGGTCTGTAAAGTAATAGAAGTATAACTTTCTATTATTGCTGCTGTCAACAAGAATGCGGAATGGCAAGATAAGTAGAAATTCTTTATTCTAAAATAGCTATTAGACATTTGATTCTTCAGTGTCCCTGAAAGAACACTGATCTGTTCTATCCATAGAGGAAAAAAAAAACCAAAACGAAACACTATCTGGGATGATGAAGTGACAAACCGACTAATAGGTTGATACTGAGTGTTTACAAGTGCTGGAAAGGAAGTGCATAAATTCCCCAAATAAACAGAGAAAGATGACTTGATTAGCATAGCACATCTCTGTTCACTTACTAGACAAGAAAAATTCTTGGAGAAGGTATTTTTGGCTTTGCACAACAAACAGAACACGTATATACAGTTTTGGTGCCAAGGTTTCAATGAAAATTTATTGCTCCAACATGTGGAATGAAAGTTCTGTGGTTTTCACATAATGCTTTTTATTGCACTAACTATACCACACCATGCAACTTCAAACTGCAAGGCCACACAAATCACAAAGGTAATCACAATTTATTTGTATTTTTTAGTGTAAGATTATGTATGGAATTAAAAATGGAGCTTAATTCAGACTTCTTAAAACTCTACTGTAAAAAAAGAATGTCACATACATAGTTAGTAGCTGTGGCTCTGCCTTTACCAAAAGGAAAAGCAGGGTGAGACATGGGAGCCCTGATTTTCTTTGCTTTTGTTAACATTATGACAGAAAGGGAACAAACTATATACTTCGTCTGACTTTTTTTAAACTACACCTGTAGTAAAACCACACGAATGTACCACATGTGCCTCCTGCTTTAAGCTTGCTTATGCAAACCACCAAGAATGCTTTTACTCCAGGCAGGAAGTTTAAACATTCCCAGAGTCTTTTCCCTAAGAAAACCTAACCTACAGAGGACTTGGGTAACTGATCATACATTGTTGATGCATCATGTAGAAAAAGTAGATCTACTTGGGCCTTTAAGCAAATTAGCATTAGCCAATATATTAAGCAAAAGGCTGCAAAAAATAAGTTTCCTGGCTTCAGCACAGCATGCAGCGTCTCAAGAGATTTACTTGATACAATTCACTGATAAGAGCTCTCTTTTAAACCTCTTCCTGTATTGCATTTTAAACCTCTTCCTGTATCTAAAGCTCTTCAAGCTGTTGAGAGCACCGATAGCAGCTTTTCCATGTTACTGGAAATGCTAGACACTAATGACAAGGCATGAAAACCAGAAAACCAGCTATGGCATCATGTTATGCATTAGATTCCCGGACCATACAGACGACAGGTGAAGAGAGGAGCAGTCATTATGACCACAGCTGTAAAAATTTCATTCTGTGTCAAATAACAGAATCCTAGATGCTGCCGTAGTTTTTTTGACTGGACCAAATGCATTTTTCAAGCATTTATAAAGGCATCTGGACTTTCATATTGAAAATTTAAAGATAGTCTATTGCAGATTCAAGAACCCTGCCAAACATTGTAAAATACTCTAAGTGATACAACTGGGGTATATATTAAAAGGAATGAAGAGGTCATTAACCGATAGGGAAATATGGAAAATATTGGAACATATCAAAAAAATAAAAAAGCTGCAGCGAACACTGCAGAAAAACAACACATCAAAATGACTCATGATTCCCAAGTGGCATATGGTATTTGCAGACAGAATATTTTTCTCCCTTGATTGCCTGGAATGTTGATTTGGAGTTGCAATTTCAGTAGGAGATGAGCAAAACTTGCTGTGATATCCTCGGGTTTTAGCAACTTTGTTTTGAACAAAAACGTATCAGAGTCATTACCTTTTTAACCCCTGCCACAAAATACTCTCAGCAACACTTTGTAATTTGTGCAGCAAGAGTGGCGGCCAAAGTCAGTCAGTGGTGAGCAGCTTCTTCATTTATAAAATGCATGACAACTGAGACACATGAAAGATACATTGTGTAAAACCAAAATGAAGTTTCACACAAGTGTGGGAAAAACCTATTAGCAAAAAATCATCATGGGATTAACCTTTAGTAAGAAGAGACACAAAGAATAAAAAAATGCAATACTGAAACTACTCAATCGATGTGAAGAAATATTAACTAAGCAAAAGCAGTCAGCAAAATATCTTATTAACAGCCAAGGAATATTCCACATGCTGATATGGTGTGGGGAACTCCTAAAGGTAATGAGAATCCACTTCTATGAATGCTTCAAAGTTCTTTAGTACTCTACTTACTCTTTACATTCTTTGGACACATGAGGTGGCACTGTGTATTTGCAGTCCATTATCATAGTCAGTGTTTCACTGTCATTTGCTTCTTGAAATGGTGGTTGTCCACAAACCAACATGAAGAGGATGACCCCTAAACTCCATATATCTGTAAATATATAGTACATATTTTAAAATAACTGTTGAGGAAACAGACATAATTATCATCAAAACCGAGAAATATTCTTGAGGTGCATACTGAAGTTATTACTGCACTCTTGATTATGAGCATTACTTACGGAATTTGCAATTCCACTGAAGTACAAAATACAGTCATTTCATTGTTTGACAGCTTTTATAGTTTTAGAGGAAAAAAGAATCAGAATTAATGACTTCAAGGATGCGTAACAGTTTGAGATGCATAACACCTTTGACAGCAAAGTGTTAGATAAAGCTGAAGATAATCTGGTCACTCAGAAGACAAGAATTCATTACCCTTTTCTTCATAGGTAGGCACAGATTATTAAAGAGATTCATATTCAAAGCACGTTCCTTTTTGAAGGACTACCATAAACTGTTCTCAATAGTGTTTACATGTTACTCTATGAAGTAGAGAAATTACAAAGAAAGTCACTTATTTCAAGGAGACTGAACTAGTTATGTTTTTCCTTTAGTAGTGTTGCTTTAAAAAATTCTTTGCTACCTGTAACGGTAAATAATAAATTACATCATTTAAGTAAAACTACCTTCTTACACCAATCATACTACAAAGTGTGGGGTGTTTTGGTTTTTTTAAATATCCAAACATAACAATTAACAGTGATCTCTACTATGCCGTGGGAGACTTCTTGTTTCCTTCTAATTCCTGCTTGTGTAAAATAAAAAACATTTAACAACTTTCTTGTTCCCCAATAAAATGACATACCAAGAGACAAAAAAGAAGCACTGCTGGGCATGAAGCCCTTTAGTTGGTTTCTACTTACTGTAAAAGCTAATATTTAGTTCAAATCTTTATTAAGAGTTTGCCTAGAACAAAATACTTCACAAGTCTCACTGCATTCAATACAGAAAGCTTAAATATTGAGAAATATTATATTTCATATTGCATAAAAATAAATAAATAACTCCAATATATGCTTAGAGAAAAGACCATGCTCTTAATCTTCAGCTACAACTGCATGCTCTGGAAATTTCAGTGGCAATTTAGGGTCTTACACCCTAGCATTTCACAGATCTGTACCCAGTAAAACCAAACAAACAGCTGAACTGAGAGAAATGACAAAAAGAGGGGAGAGCAGCTGGCAGTGGTCCTAAGAAGCAGAGAAACCAGCTCTGTCCTGGCAGAGTTTGCAAGAGGGAACCACACTAAGTTACCTACCCAACTGCATCTTGCTTTCTGTAGCCTACTCAAAATACTTGACGTGCATTTAAAGCTGAAGGATGGCTACAATTTTATTTAATAACGTAAATCACACACATTCATCCCTAGAACAATCACTCATTTTGCTAGTTACAACCTATTCTTCATATGGCTTAGCTGACAGAGGAACAGAAACACTACATGGTAATTTTCTTTAGAGCTCTAATTTGTAGTAAGTGTATGCTATTAACTCAGACAATTATTTGATTTCTGTTATGCTTATTAGGGCTTCAATCCTGTAGGTATTGAACATTTTGAGGCCAGTACACCATATCATGTATACCTGCAAATTCAGCATGACTATTCACATATTTAAGATTCAGTATGTGCGTTAATACTTTGATAGACTGATGCCAGAAAGCTGAATGTTCTGGAATATAGGATTTTAAAAAGCCTCACAAGACAGAGAGGTACCTAGGAAGTACACCTTTAATTTTGTGAAGCTACTTACATCTTTGTCCTACTGTTTAGTTTGAAAGCGGCAAAAAGTTTTGGTGCATTATCTCTCTCCCACCATGCAACAGATTATAAGAACTCATTTTTTGCAAGCGCATAAAACACGTGAATACGTGCATTTCTGTTAACAGTCATCTTTTAGAAATCAACATCCTTCCTAGATTTTTAACTTTGCCTAAACTCTATTTTGTGATACGATCTATCCTAGTATTCTGGTTGATACTGCCCCCGCAATAAAATGCTTCATGTATCCTTTCAACATGAAGTATTTTAGAAGAGTCCATGTAGCAGCTTATTGTAGGTGTTTATTTGAGAAAATGAAAGCATGACACAGCACAGCAAAAACTAAAATAATGTTGATAGCGTGAACACACAGAACTTGAATGCTCCATTTAAACCAGCACAGGGTTGCCTTAGCTCAGCTACAAAACAAAATTATTTTTCACTTCTCACACCAAACACAGTGTAAAGGATGGTAAGTGTGAAGGAAGTGGTAAAAAAAGCTGACAGAAAACAGGAAACATTAAACAAACTTTCAAAGTAACTTCATTTGAAAGATACAAACCCTGAAAGAACAATGGAAAAAGGGAACTGGTTTATAACAGCTGGATTATTCACTAGTATTTCAAACTACAGATTATTCACCCAACAGCTATGTGCAATCCTAAACAAAATAAGACCAGTAACAACAGTATCTTGCCCTGCCCAAACTACCACAAAATTTCACATTGGCGCTTTTTTTAAGACGCATACAATACTGTATGAAATAAAAGTTAGGATTTTTACTGGCAGATCTCTGCAAAAAAAAGTTTCCAGAACAGACAACAGGAATCGCTGTGGGTTTTGCATTATAAAGCTTTTATTTTGCATGTGTATTGGGTTTGATTGGCAGGGGTTTGATGGCAGGGGAGGGGCTGCAGGGGTGGCTCCTTCAAGAAGCTGCTAGAAGCTTCCCAGGCTCCAAGGCTGAGTCCATCAGTGATGGTGGTAGCATCTCTGGGATAAAATATTTAAGAAGGGAAACCTGCAGCATAGAGGGGAGCGGGATGTGAGAGAAACCCCTCTGCAGATACTGAGGTCAGTGAAGAAGGAGGGGAGGAGGTGTGCCAGAGGAGGAGATGCCCCTGCAGCCCATGGTGAGACGGCAGGCTGTCCCCCCCCAGCCCGTGGAGGGGAGCAGATGCCCACCTGCAGCCTGCAGAGGACCCCACGCCGGAGCAGGTGGATGCCCCCAAAGGTGGCTGTGACTCCATGGGAAAGCCCATGTTGGAGCAGGCTCCTGGCAGGACCTGTAGCCCCGTGGAGAGAGGAGCCCATGCTGGAGCAGGTTTTCTGGCAGGACTTGTGACCCTGTGGGGGACCCACGCTGGAGCAGCGTGCTCCTGAAGACTGCACGCCATGGAAGGGACCCATGCTGGAGCAGTTCGTGAAGGACTGCAGCCCATGGGAAGGACCCACGCTGGAGCAGGGGAAGAGTGGGGAGTCCTCCCCCTGAGGAGGAAGGAGCAGCAGAGACAACATGTGATAAACTGACCCCAACCCCCATTCCCCGTCCCCCTGCGCCACTGGAGGGGCAGAGGTAGAGAAAATCAGGAGTGAAGCTGTGCCTGGGAAGGAAAGAGGGGTAGGGGGAATGTGTTCTAAGGTTTGAGTTTTACTTCTCATTATCCTTGATTTGATTTGTAGTAAATTAAATTGGTTTGTTTTTTCCCCAAGTTGAGCCTGTCTTTTGCCCATGACCATAAGTGGCAAGTGATCCCTCCCTGTCCATGTCTCGACCCACAAGCTTTTCTTTATATTTTCTCCTCCCCATCCCACCAGGGGGGAGGATTGAGCGAGCAGCCTCGTGGCACTTGGTTGCCAGCTGGGCTTAAACCACAACAGCATGTTTTGAAGCCACTCATAGCTTGACATAGGTAATAGTACCAAAAAGGGGAAATCATCTCCTCTTTGTAAAAAGGATACATAAACTTAGGGTTAAAGGTCTTACTTATTTGTAAACATCTGTTCTAAATTTAAATACGTGATCTGCACTCCCAACACGCAAGTAAGTTTAAACATGTTGGTTTGCTAGCCTTCAGCGTAACTCAAAATCCAAGGTTTAGAACCTGAAGTCTTCAAAGCAGGTATTCCAAAATAATGAGTTAATACCCACATATCATTTTGAAATATTTAAAAGATCAACAGTCAAATGACTATAGGGTACATATGGAAGAAATGCTAAAGTTTGTACCTGATTTATTAGGTTTAAGCCATTTTATACATGCAAAAATCAATCCTGTATCTGTACTCTCCACTTTACTGGAGATCCATAGCTGCATATTTTTCAGTCAAATTCAGAAAATATACTGCAAAATATTGAAAGAAATGAAAATGCTTTCTTCCCTTTAGAGACACAATTTTTGTTCACCCACTTAATGTAATAATCATGGTACATTTTGGAAAATTCTTGGTTTCCAGAATAGTGCCATCTGGCCGACAGAAGCAAAACTCAAGATCTTTAAGCACAGCTGTCTTTGAGAAATTAGTAAAGGAGAATCAATCAGAGATTATTTTATTATAGTGCTTATTTACCAGATTTTATTATTTCCCCAAACAATACACAAAGCCACACACAGGAATGTTCTTTACCATACTGGTTTGTGCTGCCAGAATCAGTGCTGCTCTATTATTCTTTCCTATTAATAAAGAGAAAACTCAGCTGTCCTCTGGATCCCAAGGAACCTAAGGAAGATGGAGACAGTTTGCACTCAACTGATCAAGTGCTTTGATCAACACCTGGTCCATACACACTGCTCCTTCTTGTGCTGTACGCTGCTGTTGCCGATTTCTGCTCACATGCTAGGTGTAGCAAAAGGGGAATAACTGCTTCTGCTGGGGAGATCACTTCAACCAGCAGAGCAGACAATGGCACCTTGATCTTTCATTTCTAAATCCCAAAGAGCATTCTTACCCTATTACAAAAGGGGGTGAAAGTCTCAGTCAAAATCTAGTGACCCAATTTGGTCAAAAGCATCATCAATTTTGACAAGACAGTTGTGTGAGCAGATTAGAAAGATGTTGGAGCAGCAATGAAGAGCCTGACATCTCATCAAAGCAAGGCTTCTAGATAGAATAGCATCTCTTACTAGACCAGCTAGTAAATGGGGAAAGGGGGAAGAAAAACAACTCAAAGTTTAAAGGAACATAAGTTTTTCTTTAGATCTCCACACACTTGGGAAAACATACCTTTTTTTTTTTAGTGAAGGCAGCCCTTTTAGTACGTTCTTAGTTTGATATACCTTATGTCAACTCAGGGGAAAAATCCTAGCTGAGACAGTTTCCTGCTTTCACACATTATTAGAAGCTGTAGATACACATTTAAAAACAACGACGACATCTATTTACCTTTTTACCCATTCACTGAATGGCACTGGTTCGCTAAAGGGTTGCACAAGCACTAGAGTAAAAAAAAACAAAACAAAACACCAACATTCTCATGCAGAACTATATGGGTAGGATCTGAATACAGAGCAAGACTGCTTTTTTGAGACCTGTTAAATGGGCTGCGCCATTTAAAAAAAAAAATCTCACCTTCAGTTCAATTCAAGTATGGCTTGACATACAATATACACAGTGAAGAACTCTGCAGAGATCTACCTCTCCTCCACCTTCACGCCCCTGGCATACAATTTTAAGATAATATATTAGCTATGGTGCTATGTTAATGCCCCCCCCAAAATAATCAGGTTTTAGACAAAACTTTTAGATATTGTAATAAATGTACTGCTGGATAGTTTAACCAGATAAAGGAGCAGGTTTTGTATGCAAAACTACTTAGCTTGGGCCAACAACTCAGCATACATTTTCAGCTATGTTCCCTTATCACAGCTCAGAACTCAGGTGCCAGTGCCAATTCTAGATCTGAGACTCTTAACTGAAGGAACATAGGGAAGAGAAGGGTTACAAAAACCTACCTTTAGAAGAGCAGATTTAAACAAGAATTTATTTTTCACAATTTTTTACTACTCTTAGTAATTAGCAGTTGAAGGCTTTATGGACACTTACTTCTCCTCTCCTTCCTGCCAAGCATCATCTAATTTGCTCTCTTCAGAAAATTGGTGGAGAAGTAGAATTTAGGCCTGACATGCTGCCTGCATTTAGCACACTTATAACTTGTAAAATTCAAATCATTATGGTGAAGGAAGGCACACTCGTATACTGGAGTGGCCAGAATCAAGGTCTCTATCAAAAGCACAGTGAAGATCTCAAGATACAATTAGCCTTTAAATTGGGCACTAGTAACTTGAAATTGCCATTGCTATAACAAGACTAAAATGAGAGAGATGAGGACTTTTAAAAGCACTAGTAGCTAGCTGCAGTAGAGAATATTTTATTGGTTTTAAAGCCATCAAATAATGTTGATCAGGAAAGGACTGTTCAAGCAGGATTCCCAGAACCATGACAACCAGGGCTGTGTATACGCAACTTCCTTACATAACATGAAGTCACTGCCATAGAAACCAAACTACATCATTAGCTGTCTATGCTGCGCCTGTCTTAAACACAGGGCAAACATCTGTTATATTCAAGTTTGTACACTGCACAACAGATACCCATATTCATCTGCTTAACCACCGAGCTGGGCTTCACAATTTCATTAGCCATTTATTGCTTTCTGAAGTTCCCGATTTACTCTTAAAATAAGCACTACAGGTTTCAGACAGTTACAATTTATGTGACATAGGGTATCGTTATAGCTTGAGATTTGCTCAATTTTCTACCATTCCTGAGAAGTCAGACACTTGTTACGCTTTGTATATGCTACGTGAATTTGTGATTTTAAGCAGCTAAAAATCCATACTCATTTTGGAATAGACACATTCGCATTTAACTATGTAATGTAAATTGAGTCTTCTTATTAAAGTCATTTATTTCAGACCTTGGTGGGAAAAAGACTTTTTTTTTCCTCCCAACTTAAATGTAGAACTGCTTAACAGTTTACACAGTGTTTACTCAGTTGATAAGACAGAACTTTCTACAGAAAGTCTGCTTCTTCAGAAGTTATTTGTAATATTGAGTAAATTTAGTCAGGTTTTACACATTTCTGATTGCAATGTTTACTATAACAGCTCAATATTACAGTTATCTTCTACTAGAAGCCACTTAAGCAAAAAGAAAACAAATCAACTTTTATGGAGATGACAAATGTTTACATGTTTATTTTGCCACTGCAGAGGTATCAACGGACTGTGGATAAATGAAGGATGGAAATGGACCCCAATTTCCAGCATCATGGGCAATTACTCTAACCACTATCTTAAGACATTCTCTTTAATGTCATCAACACTGCTGCTACAACCTCTTCAGAGCAGATTTGTGGAAGAAAGCCCAGTCCATAGAAACCTGTTGAAGACAAGCCTTGAAAGAGACTCAACACATCAGCACTTCAATATCAAGTTCTTCTATGCAGAGCTAATTAGGAAAATCTAAGGTAAAGATCATCAGCATCTCTGCACTCTGGGCATGTTCAGGGCTAGGCAGCAACTGGGCAATTTGTGAAGACGGCTGTTTTGAACTCTGACATGAAACCCCATCATAAACCACTTTATTTGGATTGGAATTTATGGGTGGAACCTTCATTGGGCTCAGGAGTAGGCACAGGCTGATAACTCCTGAGGGTAATAGTGGTAAGCGTAGTTGTTACAAGTTGAAATTTAAGATCCTGTCTGCAGCTTAGGCTATGGAAAATAGAATGAACACTCAAATTTATAGCATAGCTTCACATAATTGTCTGAAGAACCAAAACACAGTTTAAGAGTAAAAATTCATATGACAAGTCAAACACTGCAGAAAATGAGACTCCTATTAGAAACGATGATGAAAAATTACATACTACGGTATAAAAGGATAAAAATTGGTATCATACTGCAGAATTGTTTGAATGGTGCCTGTTATATTGCTGATATACTTGTGCTTCAAACGAAGAAGAAGTATTTCCACCCCTGAAGAAGCTAAAAAGCTTACAAAAGTTGCATCCCTTGCATAAAAAGTCAGTAGCAAAATAGTATAGAATAATTGTGTAAATGATTTCACCATTTCTGTGCATCAAGTATTTTTACACTACCATGTGCACAGACTGCTGGCAAATCTGGAAGATGCTCAAACTGGGCCAGTTGTAAAAATTGAAGAGTATGGGTAAAGAACAAAGATTACTTTTTCATAGACACTCAATTTTTAGCTGATTGAACTAGTCTTCCATTCTTTAACTTTTAACGAAAAAGGTTTTGAATAAACTTCTGTACTGACCTCTCTAGTTTTCAGAGATGCCATCATCTGTTAATTCAGCTTTTTTTTTTGGTCTTTGTCAAATGAGATTTATATTTCCCTTGCAGAAGGCTGAGGAAGAGATCATCCACAATCAATGCTAACACTTTCAAAATTAACAGGCAGAACTGGGTTCTCCCCTTGGTTTAAAGCACTACAAATCCAATTAAAATTACTATTAGAACACATAGACAAGAGAATTAGGAAAAACCTTTTCCTTCCCCCATCTCTCCAAAAAAGAGCATAAATAGCAAATGGCATTTAGCAAATTATTTTTATAATTAGCTTAACTGTCTGATGAAACAGTCTGTTCTATATATGTTATTTTATTTGACTAAGACATGATAATCAGTAACTAGTAGTATCTTTGGAAGCAATTCTTATTTTCATTCAATCTGGCAACTAGTACTTATTTTTCCCTGAAGACAATAACATGGGTTTTGCTGGTTGCATAAAACTATTAAAATACAAACAGTTGTTCTTTATTTTTTAGAAAATACTGCATCTCAAATTTCAGTAAGGATATTTTAACAAAAAAACACCACCATTGAAAGGTCTTACTGAACACATGCCACTGCCTTTATTCCAAAATAGCCTGTTTTACTCTGATTCATCAATTCTGCATTTAGAAATGCATTCTTTCTCCTTTGGTTTCTGTTGCTTAGCCACATTTCAGAAGTTACTGAATCTATATTAAAAACACAAACAAAACCAACATTTTCTGCATGAATTCCAATACTACTACTTGAGAAAATAATAAGCCAGGATAAAAAACAGTATTAATTAGTTACATGTAGAAGTAAGTTTTCCTCTTTATAAAACATGTTCTCAAAATCATTGGACATATCAAAGTCTATACAGCACATACAGCTTATGTACATGTTTCACTGCAATGGTTTTGGTCTTATTTTGTATACAAGTACTAAAGAATTTTCTCCTGGTATCTAAGAAATCCTTCATATTTTCTGACTGACTATCTTTTCCTAAAGGTTTTAGCTGTACAATGTATAATTTGTACTTTATTTATAAAAATTAACATCTTAGTACAGCTTTACACATGAATGCAAAACTTGTGCATCTGGTTTATAAATAAGTAATACACCATTGATTTAGGTCCCACCAGATCTGTGTTGCCAAATTAGTCAACCATGGGCTGAACATAAGTAATCTGAATATTTGTTTGCAAGATACATGAAATGAAGCATCCTGGCTGTGGAGATGTATTTATCATAATGAAATCTTGCTCCACAACAGCCATCTGAAGTATTATGAAAGCAGTTCTCCCATGAACACAGCAAGATGACTAAGAAACATCCCTATACTTAAGTTACAGTTCAGTTGATATTGTAGTAACTGAAGACTATCTTGACAGCTTCTCCTCTGTGGTTTCACTTGGATAAATTCTTCTTTGATTCACCCAGCAGTTTACTGGTGAACGCATTAAAACTTGTGCATAAAGCAATCCAGAATGGAACATTAATTATACCTCATAAATATTAGCCAGCAGAGGTTTACTGAGAAGTCATCACAGACTCTCACCCTTCATCATAACTTCACTTCTAGCTCTGAATACAAGGCTCTGATACCTGCAACACAACACCCTCCATTTGAGGCATTAAAAGTATTTTCTTGTTAATAAATAATTAGTTGGAGGGGAAAAAAGCAGAACCAAAGGATAGCATACTACATAAAAATTGGACTCCCTTTTCATTAAAAATAAATTTTATGACCTGCATACAAACTGCCACAGAACATAAAAATAAATTCTTTGTTAACATGACATGAACATCCTCAAGACTGAAACTTTCCAAAAGTATTCTACAACCAATTCCTTACATTTGCCCCTTCTAAAAAGTATAAAAAGCTCATTTCTGATAATTTTTCAAATTTGACTCGGTTTTTCCAGCAGTGTGAGATACACAGCACAGCAGGGAGAAGGCAGAAAAGCATGGCCACTAACACAGGTACACAGGAGAGCGCAGCATGGAAATACACAAGGTACTCCCATCAATTCCTTCTGTTTTGCTTCAAAAAGCATTTGAAGCTGAAAAGTAGAGTGCACAATTCTCCTAGAAATATACTGGCAATGATACTTGATGAATTTCAGTCAAATTAGTTTCTCTTACATGGAAGGTGAAGATATATGAGCTAGGCTGAGTTGATCTAACCTCAACTTGCTAACACAAAACAGGGGCAACCCCTATCACCCTTCCCCAGGGCTCTACTCCACACTGCATGCTCCCTTCACCTCCTTTGCACCAGCTCTTCCACTCAATGCTAAGGGAACAAACATCTCTGCTAACCTGGCAGAAGTTAAGCCTGCAGAAAAGTTAACAGTTTTCTGTCAAGTTACCTGATAAAATCAGTTCATGAAATGGTCAGCTATGCAATAGAATGCAGCACAAGAGAAGAGGTAGCTCTGCACTGACGCAAGCAAAACGGAAATGCTGGAAGCAGCTAAGTATTATACTTCTAGCTTTCTACACCCTTACATCTTCAAGCTCATTCTATAGTATGTCTCACTATAAATCTTCTAAAGCGCTGCAATATAACATTAAAAGGGGAGATTTTCAAAACAAAACAATCAGTGAATCAGTCCTTTTGTACGACTTCTTGCTTTTCATTTCTGTCAAATTTGGCTATAATCTGATTTTGAGGATACTGAATCTCCAAAATGCTGTCAGGTATGCTAAATGATTCAATACCATATATGGTTTGCAAGTATCTTACCATTTTATTTTTTTAACTCAAGTCTGTCAAATCTTATATTCAGCATATTTATAGTGTGAAAGGTTACTGTACATACCCATTGGCCATTATGCTTACATTAGTGATTCAGTTTGTGAATAAATTGCTATACACATGCAGAAACATCAAAACTAGCTCCACACAGGCCAGACAGGGTCATCAGGGCTACTTAGCTACGCTTAAGCACCAGGTAAACATGGCTGAAGCTTTGAAAGACAAAACACACTCCAGCAACACTATACACAAGAAGCCCTTGCAAATGCTTGATGCAAAAAGAAAACAAAAGAATTTGGGATCATTCCAACAGAGACAAAATGTGTCTAAAGCAGTATCCATCTCGGGAAAGCCAAAGGTATGTATGACAAATCCTCTGTTTCCCTTAATAATCAAAAAATGTATGACTAGATAATGAAGCCATGTATTCATTATTATCTTACCATATTGGCAGAAGATATCCAGGTCTGAGTTGTGCAAGAAAGCCATCAGCCATCATCTAATTACTAAAGCAATGGATGTTATCCAAGTGGTTAGCCTCTGCAACTTCCAAGAAGGCAGCAAGTTGGATTTGGACTACAAACTGCCAGTTGACTACTATTTGGTGCACTGAGCTACAGTAACCATAATATTCTTGTTAGTCACATCTTTTATGAGGAACATCTTGCCACCATTCTCTTGGTGTTGCTGTGACGACAGACTGCAATGCTAAATAATTGTGACAGTACCTACAATGTTGTTTGTGTATTACAGTACCATTCTAGAGGCCTGTGCTCAACTGTGCTAAATAGACAATCCCAATCTTACAATCTGAATTTGCCCATTTCTCATCCCAAAAGGATGAATTTACTCTGCAAATGTTTCCATGCATCTATGAAATCACATACAGAATACCCAACTACAATAATAAAAACCTATCAGAAGTGTCAATGTCTTCAGAATTACTGTACCCTACAGCACACTTAATACTTTGTAGAGATGCCAAGCAGTTAAAATAGAATTTGCTCTCCTCCGAAAGAATCAACTAATCTGAAAAACTGTAATTAAACTTTATCACCTAGGAAAGAGGCGATTTCTATTTATTTAATGATCCAATCTCTGTTGATGCTGGTAGAGCAAAAGGAAAAGCATTATCAGAAGCATACTTTATTCTCTCTCATCTGTAGTTATCCACTTTTCAATACTGCTGGAGTTCACTGGATTACACCACTGCTCTAGACATAACTGTCTGATCTAAAATAGTATGTCCATTTGATTTACAAAGTGAACTTTATGTGCAACAACAGTCCTCTCACTTTCCCCTGACTAAACCAAGTTTTAATTAACAGTCAAAAAAACATGGGAAACTACAAGCAACAGAACTTCTCATTATCTCACTCAGCTTTTTGAAAAGCCCTGGGAACATATGATCATTGCCTAATATTCCTCTTGCATCATTTTAACTACATACAGGCTTAAACACAAAAGGAAATGAGACACCTAAATTAACTAGTCTCTTTTCAAGTGTGAAAGCTTTTAAGCAGCAGCATAAAGGGGAGTTTAATCCCCAAACTAGCTGAAACAGTTACATTTTCATAAAGCAAGCTTTTCCATGATATTTATTAAGCATATAACTTAACAAAAGACTTGCCCTGAGTATTTCAGATCTTTGTAGAACAAAAATGTAAAGTCTTTTCCTCCATATACTCATTCTAATATTATTCATAAGACATGAGAAAAGCCATGTTTGTGGCAAAGGTCTTTGGCAAAAAAAAAACCAAACCCACAATACACCTTGATTAATTTTTCTTGCAATAATTTTTGCAAATATAAGAACAATTTTGGATAAATGAAAACAGGTGTGGGGGTTTTAAAATATTATAATGAATGCAAGTGTACCTTAACATGCACTGAGTATAAGCAGGGCAATCCTTTTTAATTTGGCATTTTAGTAAATTGAATTGGGTTTCAAGTGGTCAGATGCTCACAAAGGGGCAGAACCATGTAGTTGCACATGACCACCTTTCTCAAACAACTAGCTTTTAGATTGGTTCAGCTCTAATATAATTTCATCCTAACTGGCAAAAAAATCTTTGCCATCGTCAGTCATTATTACTGCAATATTAATAGCCCTATTCAGCCAACAGCTGAATGAGTTCACAGCACTTCACCACTACTGCAGGCTAGATATACACCTTGCACATTACTAGCATCAAAATGTAACTGATTTAATTCCTCTTCTTTTGAAAATGTCTACTTCTGAATTTATACATACTTCCAGTCCACAAGTGTGACCTCATCTTAGTGTGAAAGTTTATCTTAAAGGTTAAGAAAGGTTTACACAAGCTGATTTCTCAGTTGCATAATTATATGGTTAGTGATAAATTTCCTAAACATATATTCTTTTAAGATTCTACATTTAAGATTCCACTTGGGGGAAGGAGGGCTTTAAAGAAGTCCCTAATATTTTTTTTCCCCCACAATCTTTGCATTTAAAATACATGAATAAGTTGTATTTAGAAAACTTACATAGTGTATCTTACCTTTTTACCCACAGTTAGAAGAGGAAAATGCAGACTCAAGGTCATCATCTTATTGGCAACTTGTAGTAAATTTTGGTATTTTTATTCTGTAACTATTGTACTGACAGTACTTTAGAGATTTTGTAGTCCATTACAAAGTGATGAAAACTGTGCCACTAAAAAAGTGAGAATACAAGCACTGCAATCTGTCAACTAGGATAGGAGAACTTCTAGTATGCAGTAATTGAGACAGCATACTGGGGAATAAGTAAGCAAAAACTAACCACTGATGTGTATTTAAATATTCTCAGAAATAAAACTTAACTAGCATCCTTAAACAGCAGCTAGAAGAAATTCATTTTTTCTAGTTTTTCTACTGTTCACAGCAATCCACTCTATATTAGCCACACCTCCTCGTCTATGAATCCATTCAACCATTTTCTTCTAGTACTGTTCAGAAGTTTACCTACCTAATTGCTTACAAGGTCCTCTAAGAAACATTTTATGTGATGTCACCATTCTTACATTTATCATTAAGACGTCCAAAGTGCGCTTTGTTAACTCTGCAATTCAATTTTGACCATCTGGTCATAGTACTCCTAAGAACTCCAGGAGAACTCAGGAGTTAGGATCTCTAGGTTGCCACTAATAAAACCAGGACCAACTCATCTAAAACATTTGACTCTAAATAGAAATAATTTCATCAAGCATCACTGTAGCATCAACATGGATTTGCAAAACCACAAATAGCATAGACATCTAAAATTCCCAATTATAGCACACTTGAGAAAGTACTTTCAAGTCCAGAAATACCACAGTAAAATACCTATTCAAAGTCAGAAGCCATGAAGTGACATTGAAATGTTTAAGCAAAGACCATATGGTCTGCTAGCTAAAAATATTTATATTAAAAATAATGCAAGAATTTTAGTTCAACAGTGTGCAGGAATACCTTGTCAGCATACAAAATTAGCTGATTGTTTACCTCAGGTAAATTAGCAAAAAATTAGACAAGTCAGTCTTAATTTAAACCATCACTACAGCCACTACTATAACCATAGCAAAACACATACACAGCCATGTACAGAGTTCTAATGGGTATTAATAAGACAGTAAAAGTATCAGATACTGAGCGCACAAGAACAAGAGGCATGTTGACTACAATAAGCTGGTTTTGAAGCATCATTTGGAATTATACGTACCTAAGTTTGTTGGACAACTGAGCTCTACCTCAGTTAACAGATGCGAGCAATCTGTGTGACTACAGGACATTATTCAGTGACTCTATCAACATTTACAGCTATTTTAAAAAAACCCTCTAAAGTTACCTCTAAAAGCATATGCAGTAGACCTAACAGAGAGAATAAGAAGATTATCTGTATTAGTCTGTCTAGCACACTCCACTTTCCAGCTAGAAACATGAAGACTAATTTATACATTACTACTTCTCTTAACCTTTTAAACAATTAGGAGCAACTGGGAACTCACCCCTACTTTCAGTTCTCAGACAGGAAAAGGGCGGAGAAGAGGAAGAGGCAGTTAAAGCTTTCCTTAATTTCCAGTCTCCTTCTTCGATAGCCAGGTTAGTACTTATTAAAAATGGAATCCTACGACCTTGCAGCAGAACATGTAAGCAGCCTGGTCTCACAATGTCATTCTTATATGGCTAAACTGCGCAAAGAAAATCACTGGGTGGTTGGAGTTTTTCACAGTGGTGGGCAGGGGGACAATGTTAAAAATAAATTGAAAACAGGCACTTTTCTGAAAAAGGGATAGGTCCGCTAACAAAGCAAGTACAAACATACACATAGCATTCATATTATTGTTAATAGGAAAGTTAATTACAATGTACACAATTGCATCATTTAATACAAAAAGATCTTTTAAGCATTTTTTGAGAATGTTTGAGTATCTCCTCCAAACAGAGCTGCTCCAGCATTAACTCATCCATAAGTCATCCAGGTTATAATATTATTTCTTGCCAATTAGCTAGCTTCCATATATGGCATTATCTTGAAACAGAAAACAGTGGTACAACATCATGGTACTTAAATTTAGATTACTGGTTGAATTCAAAGAGGACATACCAACTGCTGGTGCATCATATTCATCCCCAAGTAAAATTTCAGGAGCAGAATATGCAAGAGATCCACAGCTTGTGGTGAGCTTCTTTCCAGGCTGGAATTTGTTGCTGAAGCCAAAATCAGTCAATTTCACAAGTCCTTGTTTTTCAAAGAATACAACATTCTCTGGTTTTAAGTCTCTGTGAACTACATGCAGTTTATGGCAGTAGGATATAGCATGAACTATTTGAGCAAAATATTTTTTTGCCAGATCCTCATTCAGACCTTCTTCATGTTTCATGATGTAATCAAACATATCTCCTCCATCACCTAGCTCCAAGATAAGATATAGCTTAGTCTGGGTGTCAATCACTTCATACAGCCGTACTATATTGGGATGCTGCACTAGTTTCATGCATCTAACTTCTTGAAAAAGATGTCCAGTGGCCAGAGTGTCCAGTTTGGTCTTGTCAATTACTTTTACTGCTACTTTTTCACCTGTGAAGACATGCCGAGCAAGTTTGACCACAGCAAAATGGCCTCTGCCCAAAGTTTTATCCAAGTCATACAATCCTGCAATTTTTCCATCATATCCTCGCTTGAAGCCTGCCATTCTGTTTCAGAAAATGAAATAATATTTAAGCTCTTTGGAAACGTGATCTTTTCATATAAGAGTATCTGATGCAAATAAATAGTCCATTGTCACTGCCAAGCATACCTAAAAATAAAGATACAAGTTTATATATTTGTATAAAAATAAGCAAAATTACTATCCTATAATTCTCCCAAAGTTACATTGGCACATTATTACAGATTATTTATTAAATTCTTCAGGGGTTTTTACAAAGGGTTTGATAAGCCATGCTTCAGTAACAAACAGATTTCTGAAATCACATTATCAGTATGCTTGAAGAAAGTGAATTTCAACAGTGCAATAATGAAAATTTCTCTGAAAATCACTGGCATTCATGTTCTTGAGTCAGAAACCTTGCAAGCAACACTTGAAGAAGTTAGTGTTACAAGGACTGTTAAAATTGGCAAAGCTGAAATCTGTGACTTTTCCGGCTACATTAGAAATGCACTGGGCAGCACAGAATATTGACAAGAGGAACATGCTTGATTTACCTTATTTTTGGCATATTCCTTCATGTTGCAGAATGAAACAGCTCTAATACAAAGTTCTGATGGCATGACTTTGGACTTTTACCTTCTCCTTTTTAACAGCTTCCTGTTTAGCAAAGCTCAGACTGACATACAAGACTTAATTTTGTAACACTAATTAGTTTGAGCATTATCAATCACTACTTTAATTACAACAAATGAACAGCTCTACAGGCTGAAATGAAACATTTGGGTTGGATGTACTCTTAGTGCTAAATAAAATGTCTTGTTAAATATTTTGACTGGAGTTATAAAAACTGGTGATAAAAAGTTTGCATGTAGGCTGCATATGTTCAGCAGTCCTGGGAATGAGTCAGGAGAAGGGGAAGAAGAGTGGGAAGGAAGGGGAGAGAACTCAAGACTTCAGCCTATTTATGCTGAACTCGTGCTTACCAGTTAATCTGACATTTAAGCAAACAAGATTCAATTTATAAAACATTTATATTCAAAACTGGTTTTGAAGGTCTTATGTCCCATTGCCATTTTTTTCACACACAAAACCTCCCAAAAACTTTTCCTGCATCTTTAACTTCGACTGATGTTTAAATAAAAATTTGTAGCTATCAAAAAGCTAACCATTTCTCCCACTTTGAGTGCAAAGTAGATAGAAATAGGAAAATTAGATGGCTTGTTGCCAACTCAATAAAATACAGAAAACCCAGCTCTTTAGAATATATTTTCACAGTTTCAAAACTGAACTTCAAAAAGAAAATCTTTGAAAAGGAAGCTGGCAAACAAACAGCTTCTTACATTAGCTATTCTCAAGTCAACATGTAAGCATTAGATTAAAAACACTCCCTGCTAAACAAGTTATTTCACAGACAGTGAAACTAATGAACCTGGTTTCATATGGATTCAATTACAAGGTTGGGGGTCCTGTGAGGATTCTCTGATGTTTAACAAGCTCACCTTACTGCTTTTCTCAGCTGGAGCCATGGTATAACCTCTTCTCTATCCAGCTGTCTACTTCCACAAAGTCCGTGGGAATTCAGTTTGAGACCTCCACCCCTGTAAAATTTGAATGAAATCAATCAGCTTCTGAAATCTCATAACATAGACAAGGAACAGGGTAAGTGTAACAATCATATAAACATTGGGGTTTGGGTTTTTGTTTTTCTTTCAAGATAATAATCAAGCTTTAAAAAATTTCATTGGGTTTTGTGTTACTATACCCTTTCATTCTTCTACTAAGCACTATGCTTCAGATGCTCTTCCAAAAACCATTCCACTTCACTAGAAGATACCACAGTATCAAAACTGGGGTTGGCATATCTGCTTCCCAACACATCCTGTACTGCTCATCTTACAAAGTTTCCCCTACCACTCCCAATAAACCATGTAATGCCATCCCATCCTTATTCCAGAAAGTACAAAACTAGGTTAGAGCATGCTACATTAAACCAAATGCCCATGTCAAACACTTTCCTACCTCATAAGTAACCATTAGAGAATGCATAGGGAAGAACATAGTACAACGGCAAATGTAAGAATAAATAACAAAACTCTCCTTATCTTAAAGAGTTTCAAAAACTTCTTTACATCAGAGGGCAGTGGCTTTGTGTTTAATAATGCTTGATAGATTCCACCCCTCCCTGTGAAACTGGGCAGGTGCTTTATTAAAGCGTGTGAATTTTTAGTATCAAGAACATCCTGCGACAAGGAGTTTAATAGCTTAACTACGTGCTGTGAGAAGAACCACTTCCTCTTTTTTGTTTTTAATCTCCTGATAATTTGTGCATCTTCTCATTCACCATCTGTTCCAAAACAAGAACTATCATACTTTATTTACCTTGCCTCAAGCAACTCACAGTTGTAGCTTCCTCCCTTCCTAGCTTCAGTTCAATCTCGTTCAAGTCCTACTCTGTCACTCCTTTTACAGATGTTATTCCAACAGGCTCTAGCATTCTTCTCACCTGTCTACACATTTTCTGGTTTGTTCTGTACTACTTTCTTAGGCCAGTTTAGGGGGGTTACTAATACTGAGCACTGACATAATGTTTTCATGTAATGCTTTATTATAGTTGTATAATGTCCCATCATACTGACCTAACCCCAAAAATGCAGGCTAATGAAAATGTACACACATAAAACACCTAACCTTAACCTGTATGAAGCAATAAGGAAGATACTAATCAGCTGTGCCCCATATGGTTGTGCGACTCCAGAGTCTCAATCCTAAAAGGACTGCAAACATTTGAAACAAAAAAAACCACCCCATGCAAACATGTTTTATAGAACTGCTGTCTCCACAGCACCCTAATCAGACTCTTCACCGCTTCTAGATTAAAGAAATAAAATAATCAAAAAAGCACACGAACTTACAAAGACAACTTTTTTAACTGCCACTAGGACATCACCCCTCCTTACAAATCTTTTTCACCCATAATGCATCCTATAGTCAATACCTTATGCTAAACTACAGTTTTAGAACCCTTAAACTTTAAAAACACAAAAGTTGTATCAAAAAACAGACAGCCATTCCCTATGCAATTGAAGTTACCAACAACACAAACTCCAGTGCTCAAGTTTTTACAGACCATTTCTTTCTTGAATGTTAAATCAAAACTCAAGATTTACATCTCTATTCACACGAATTCATCACATCCTACAAATCTGGCCCAGATCATGAAACACCTTTACTCTCTAAGGGGAGATGTGGCTTTAAGAGATATTTTCTGTTAAGTCTTGGATTCAAAAAGAACACCTGGAGACAAGACGGAGCTTTCTTAGTGCGTGGCAAAACCAAAGTTTCATTACTGGAAGAGGTAAGGAAGATGGAGGTAAAAAAGCCTCACTCCATTTTGACTTAGCTTTTCTTTCTTAAATTCAGGAAGGTTCCATCCCTGGCAGGGCAAAAGGGAGAAAGCGATCCCAGCCAGATGTAACAGAATGTAACTTGTCTGAATTTAAGTAACTACAATACTCAGCAGTAAGGAAAGATTTATACTAATTATTTTGTTCACTTGGCACATTCTCAACCATCTTCATACAAACTCAACAAGTGATTTATCTCTAAATGACAGAATACACATAAACATCAACCTGTCAACAAAATTCCAGGAAAAATCAGTTATGCCTAAGCTGTGGAGAAATACATCAGACAGTAATCAATAGGATAAAAGCTTACAGAAATGGAAGATGAACTACGCTTACTAATGTTGCAGCCCCATTAGCTGAAATAAAATTAATGCAGATTCATTAACAGTTTAACATTAAGTCTCCGCAATAACAGACCAACTAACTTTTAATTCTGTGGGTTTAAAATAAATCTTCAGAGATGAAGCTCCCACAGCTAAACACAAGGATCTTAGACACACACACGTGGTTTGAAGTGAACATACCAAAATAAAGAATTGCTCAGTAGTAGGAAATGGATGTAAAACTGCCATAGTGCATATAGGTACAAACCTTCATTACAATTTAAATATGCTGAAGGATCACAGTTGCTATACCAATACTTTTCAGAGAAATAGTTTCTTTTTCTCAGTTTCTCTCTAGAGTAAGAAAGCAGAATTTTGAAAGCACTTAGGGATCAACTAAGAATGCAATTTCACAAGGTACCAGCTCTCAAGCTGAAGCCTCTTTGTGACCCTTTCTTTGCAGTTGTCTCCTTAGTTACATCAGTAACACTTTCGGGGCTAACTATAAATGGAATCACCCAAAACTTCCAGATTTAACACATCTACTACCATCGTGATCCAAAACAGGGTTAGTTTTAATGACAGATCATTTCAATGACCCAGTTTACAATGGGACCTCTTGAACATTTTTACCAAATGAAGGAGCTGCGAACTGCAGCGCCCAACAATCAAAATTTCAGCCAGCCATATTTTGCCAGCAAGCCAAACTACAGCCTGAGGAAAAACATTTAAGAGACAGTTATATCACAGAAAATATTTACCTGTCTTTCTTTTAATTCACATTATCTCAAGTCCTTTATTATAAGTTCATTTTTCAGCATTAGAGAGTTCGGGTTTTCTAGCTGGCGAGCTTACTAACCATTAGCAGCATTTAATCCATGTGGCTAATTATGGTTTTAAAAATGCAGTTTTCCCTAACTATACCAGAATTCAGCTACGCCCCCGATACTCATTTTATGTAATGCAGACATTTACCAGTAAATAGATTCAGAACAGATCCTTCCTTCCATAGAAGCTCATGTATCCTATCCCACAAAATACTGCAAACAGCCTCTGTAATGGAGATCTGCAGAAGCCGTTTTGTAATATCACATGCATCCTATTAAGGAGCTTAACAACAGTACTGTGATTCAACTACCTCTAAAAGATGGATGAATAGATCTCTAATAGATGTGTTTAGAAAAACAGCATGCTTCAGAGACACCAGTTTTTCTTTAAGCAATTCATCCTGTCCAAAAAGTTTCATTATATTATACATTACATGCAAGACCAGCCCAGTTCATCTTACCCTAATGTGTTTATTAGCTTCTTACTTTAGAAGATGAAGAGTCAAAGTTCCATTTCAACAAAATGTTATAATGCTATCAATGCAAAAACTTCCCTGCATTATCAGGCTAACAGACATAAAAGTTGAAGTAATCTTCACTGGGACTCCCTCGTCCACAAACAGCTAACCATTCCTGTCTCCCTTCACAATAAATGGGAGGTTCAGTCAACACAGATAAGAGCCTATGATAAAACAAATTGCACCCTAAAGCAGATAGCTAAACACATCACATGAATCATTTCTTAAAAGCACACATTTTCATTTTCTGTAGCAGGAGTTTAGGACTACTAGTTCAGTGGATGTACATATTATACACACCCACAAGACAGATTAAATAAGTTTCACCCTGTTTCCCCTTTTGATCTCTTTTGTCTCAGATGAATAACAGTATATATACCAATTATTTATTCACTACATAATTTTTTACTGTGAAAGTGATTTGTACCAATCATTAGAATCTGAGAGCAAACTGAAGGAAACATCAACTCAGTTACAAAACTGTGCAAGTATAATTTTTCACTTTTTTTCCAATATTTCCTATCATTTTTTTAATCTGCTATCCTACTGTAAAATAGCTTCACAGCCTAATCCATGAGCCTTTAAATACAGTCTTTGTTACTACAGGAGCCACTACTTCTATGTGATGATGTTACGCCCGTATTCTCCTTTTGTTTCCACACAGAGGTGTCAGAGTCCAGCAAAGCCCTTCCTCCCCAACCTTCCTGTGACCTAAGCCTTCACAACTACCAAAGGTACTCGAAGAAAGGACAGAAAGGACAGCAATCTATACCTGCCCTACAGCCAAACACCTTGCAGATGCGGCATTCCTGGGGGGTGGGGGCAGCAGTGTTACAACTCAGTCATCATATACACAACGCTATCTAATGCTTTATTTTCCACTTTGTGTGACTGCACCACAGCATACATGCATATCTTCCCCTTCACTGATGACTAATCCCATAAACTCTCCTGCTCCTGACAAGTTCCACAGTAAAACACTACAGTAGATTTTTCAAGGTGTACATGTGCTTTTATTTTCATATTAGACCTCATTGTCATCTCCCACAGCATCAGCATCCACCTCGCAGTGCATTGCTAAAATGTCAAGATGTATCAGCAAATCTACCATTCCGCATGGCCACACCTAAAACAATGAAGATAAGAGTTATCAAGTAGTTCTATGTTCCAAACATAAAAAGAAGAATTAACCTGCACGATTTAGTATTATTCCCTGAATTTTGCTCTGAAAAGATACGAGCTGCCAATTGCTGATGAAGTTTTGCCATTAAACATTTGGGAAGTCTGTAGTGAAACGCTAGTGTTTTCATTATTTTAGAATGTATTGCAGGCATCAGGGCTACTGGTGCCTAGCCTTAACTCTTCTTAGAATCCAGAAATAAAAACAAAATGCCAGCAAGAATGCTTCAACTCTAAGGTCCATTATTCAGCGAACAGCCAGCAGCAAAAATATTTAGCAGGCCAATAAACTTAAAACATTGCTCCTGAACCTATAACAAAAGGTTGGAGGAGGGAGAGGTTGCATTATAGATTTAAGAAAAAAGTTACTAACATTATTTTGTAACAGAAAATTACAAGAGCCTGCATGACCTGAGATCTAAGAGCAAGACTTTGAGGCAGCTCCGATGTATGAGAAAAATCAAACTTAAAAAATATGATGCACGATTCAGGATACCATCAATTAAAGAATACAAGTATTTCTTAGACAAGAAATTCCCAAACTTTTAGACCTACAGATTTCTGTCTGCCATCCTATTTTCTAAGTCACGGTACAGTCACATCAAGCATGGAATGTTTAAGCTTTCCTCTTTCACACCTGTTTGTAAAGCTGTGGTGAGTGGCTTGCAAGAACACTAGTAAAGAGCAAAATAAAATTTGAGAACTGTGTTGTAGATACCCCACTATAGTTGACATCTTTGTAAGAATCACCTTCAATACAGACAAGTGAAAAAAGCCACTGGATCTGAATTGGTCCTTCAAGGGGGGGTGCCTTTAAAAGTCAAGAATGTGTATTTCCTTTTTCTTTCACAACAAGTAGATGAAAGAGGAAAAAAAAAAAGATACAGACAACACCTAAGTAGGTATATATTGCAAAGCAATAGCAAGATAGTAGTAGTAATAGCAAGATTATGATTACAGACTAGATGCCAAAGCTATTAAGAGGACAGATGTGCTACGAGTGATCAAACTACGATCCATTGTCAAACTCATCATTAGTAGTCACTAGCATTGGTTCCAACTGCCTCTAGTTGTGAAATGTGTTAAAAGCCCAAGATACTTTCATAACCACGCTGATAATCACTGTAGCTCACAAGACACTTTCCATTTCTAAGAGGAGGTATTACACAAGACAAATGCAATCTGCCCTATGGATTTGAGAACTCAGCAATAGCTTTGCACCATTTAAAGTCCTCACACCAGCCACAGCTCCAAAAGCAATTAATTTCATATGGTCCCTGTTTTCCTCTTGTGCCTACTCTCAAAGTCCAGTATGTAGCTAAATAAATAAAAAACAGTAATACAAACAGACACCACCACCCCATTCACTTAAGATGTAAAGCTGCTCTTAAAGTATTATTGCAGAGGAAGAGAATACCAGATCTTCCCAAATGGCCGTGTCCCCTAAATTGTCTTCTGCAAACTGGTATGTGATAACATCTTTTTAAAAGGACTTACTTCAAATTTTGCAATATCTGCTAGTACTTTCTTTTTGTGTCTGTAAATCAGTTCTAAAATTTTAAGGCCCTGTGATGTCATGATATACAAAAAAATTAGTTTCAACTGAAATGATCCGTGTTTTGCAGTTCCCACTGAAAGAAAAATTTCTGCTCAGCTACAGGAAATTAACATGCATATCTGTTACAGACATTCATAAACCTAACCAACCTGAAGACCACAGAAACCAACAAGCTTTTCAGTTGACCATCTTATAAGCAACAGACATAGCTCATGGTAGTTGAACTCCCTACCCCAAAATTATACTTTTCCAAGCTTGATAAGCAGTATCCTAGTAGCTTCTCAAAGGCTTTAATATTCCAAATCTCATCACAATTTCCTTTTTTTTGTTCTTCCCCAGGCCCCCAAAATAACTGGGAACATGAAACTGATGAAGAAATACTTTGCATATCAGACAGAAGTCATATTATTGTGATTCATGATGGCATCACTATCTTTTAGACAAGACACTGCATCTTTATTTCCAGAAAACCTACTACAGGAACTTTGCAGAAAACAGACAACTCGGATTTCTATTCCACCAAGCTGGACTCTTTTAGAGGAATTGCCTCATCTACTCCACGTTCATGAATTCTCAGAATTGTTTCACCTTTTCCAAATGTCTATTTTTTTAACATTACCACATAATTTTCTCACGCCAGACAGTGTCGCAAAGACCACTAACAGGAGCTCTAAACATTCCACTGTTAATCAATGAATACTTCAGTGTGGCTTAACATTTTAATAAGTTGCCACTGTTGTAAGATCTAAAATCATCTTTGTTGTACAAATTCAAAATCACAAACATGATTTTTATTCTGTATCAAGGGAGGTGAAAGCATCAACCACTAGCTCAAATGGGAGTATTCAGATGCAAATATGTGTACATACTGTTAGTACCTATGACAAGCAATAATGATTGCTATTAAATTTCTTAAGAACAATCTCTGAGCTCAAATGTCAGATAGCTTCATTTGTTTAGCAATACATCTGGTAACATAAAACTTAAGTACTGAATTGACTTAAGTTGCCTCTGAGATACTGACATTTTCCATCTAGGATACAAACTACTTAAACCTTAAGAAATAGATCGACCACAACCTCCAGTTACTCAGTTTCAATATTTTATCCTCATTTATAGCATCCTAAATTAGTTAGGAACTGGCAGACACCTGAAATTCACCATGCCTCAACATGAAATAAAACTATAAAAGTCTAGGCTATCATCTTATCTCTCAAGTTGGTTTAAGTCCAGTCAGTAACTAGATAGGAGACTACTGAAAAAAACCCACAGAATGATATGTGAAGAACAGAAGTAAAAACCAGTCTGTCAAATTCAGTGCAACATTCACATCCCAACACTGCTGTAGAAGATCACTATACAACCAGGAGATTCAGCTTTTCAGAAAGCAAACACGCTCTTATGTATTTCACAAGTGTAAAAACTACATAGCACTTTTTGCTCATTAAGTTCTTAACATTGGTGACTTAACTGACATGTACTAGAACTCTGCCAGGGTAAGTTATCCTAGAATTGTAAGTGAATACACAGTTTTTCAAATCCTCTTAAGCTCTTACATAATACTGTTATGTGTATTAAAACAACAGCTACTTTACATTATTACAGAAGCTGTAGCATTCCAGTTAAGTGCTTGAGAGTAGTGTGACAACGAAGATGCACAGAACCTCGTAGGTTAGTAAAGTTAAGAGCTTATGCAATTTAACATCGGTATATTCATCATAAACTGCAATTCAGCCCTATATGCATAAGGCAGTGTCCCTGATCTGAACCATGTTTCATTGGTTTCTTATTTTAAGACATAATCAGAAAACACTATAATGGACAGAAGTTCACTGAGAAGTTTTACAGCTACAGCATTTCAGTGGAACTTTGAAAGCAGACAAAATCCAAAGAAGTACATTTTTTCATGACACACACACATTCTGAGGAAAAAAAAGCTACCTGCACCAGGATACTGTGCCCTTGAAAGCAAGGCAGGCAACAAAGCAAGACAAAGGCGCTACTTTGGCATTACAGTTGCTAGTGGGATAAAAAGGGCAATGATACACTGAAGGTGTAGACTGCAAAAGAATTACTCAAGTATGATATTGAAGGCAGGGAGTTGGAACCTTAGAAGAGACCAAGTTGGTCAGAACAGCGCACAAGGAAGATGACTACCACAAGTACAGGAATATCTGCAGTAGCATCTTAACATGTATACTCTTAACATGCTATTTGTTTAAAATAATCAGAAATCAGACTATGTATCTGCGGTGCAACCACCCACACCACATGGGAATATTAGTTCTCATAGCAAGATGATTCAAGGAACATCAGTAACCTGTACAGAAATTTCAGGATCCAAAACTCAATCTGTACTTTCTTGCTTCTCAATTGTGTAAAAGAAAAAAAAACAAACAGTTTACCACTAAGTCCACTTAAGATGTCATCTTCCCTTTTCCTTGTTTTTGTTGGAAGCCTCAGGTGTGGATCACAAAGATTCCCTCAAAAAAGCCAGATAAAGTGCTGTCTTGGATGATACCTTGCCTACCAGGCACCACTCCAGCATTCAGGTTAGCTTCTCTTCCCAATCACTTCAAAAATCATGCCATCATTCTACCACTTTTCTGGTCATTTATAACATTCAGGAAAAATGTGAGACAAGACTGGACTTTCTCCTCAGATTTTATTGTTAAGACCTCAAATCTCGATTTTTTTTTTTCCATCCACTAGAAGTAAAAGGGGCAATTATTAGTCTAATTTAAGTTAACATTTCAACATGTTCCACAAAGTAAAATTTTATTGCCTTATGTAGCAATGACTGTTAGTTCTTGTAAGTTTGTTTCAGATTCCTTCTTTCTAAGGGTCAGCAATAGTACAAAAATAAGTGCTAGCCGAATTCCCACTTTCTGTGATACACTTACAGCTATCAAAAAACCCTACCATTCATTAACCCAGTTCCTAATGGTACATGCCTTGCAAGAACTGCTTAGTTCTAACATAATAAACATGTGCTTGTAAACATTTTCGTATAGATTTCATTTTGCTGAGTTTTATTAAACTGGTCCTTCCCCAGAGCCTAAAGATCTAAATATATCCGTAATAAACAACTGCAAAAAGCAGCCTATATGACTAAGTAGTGACTGCACTACAGAGGGCAGGCGTAAGCAGATTTGCATGCAATTCATTCATGCTAGATGGCTGTAAATCATACAATACACTTCAGCTGCTCCAGGAACTGCAATGGTACCGTTGAGGAAAACACTTCTTTGCATATCTACTCTTAACAAGCTCCTGAAAGCAAGATGATCAGTAAGGAACTATCTACACATAAGCAAAAACCCAAAGCATTTTATATTTCCATATCCCATGTAAAGCTTTCTCCTTCACAGGTGTTCCTGCATCACTTACCAATAAAAATATCCAATTTGAAAATAGGTCACATTTGTCGCCAACCATCCTCAGGCCAATATAGTCTTTTTCCCTAGTGGATGTGCTCTGACACTTTATTCGGTCTACTTATTAAAAAAAAAAAGCACACCACCAAAAACAACCACACATATCTGTCCTTCAGCTATTACCAAGACGGTATGTCAACCACAAACATCTTTAAAAGTCATCTTCCATAAATTTAACTAGTGGAGTACCATCTGGGTGCCAAAACCCACCTAGCAAAAAGCACAAAGACCTCTACCCAGGACTTATCTACTTATCCGGCCGATTTCTATAGTAATCTAAAGGCAGTAAATTCAACGCGGTAAGTGTACTGACAGAAGCAACACACGTATCGACAAAGAACAAGGGATACTTGTGCTCCCAGCCTCTGCCAGGGGCATGCTCCAGCCCTGCCGGCAGAAAAGACGCCAGCTTGCATTCTGAGCAAACCTGTTGGCCGCGCACCTGGTTCCGAGGGGTAAGATGCACCGTCATTCCCCCAAAACGCACCCGTGACCGGACCGACTCTCTAACCGCAGGGCTTTCGCCTCCCTTGTTTATCTGCTTTCCGAGCGGCGGAGAATACGCGGAGGAGCCGGCGGGGGCAGCAGGGCGGAGGGGCAAACTCGCCACCGCTCCCCCCCCACCCCGCGGTGCGCGGACACTGCTCCGGAGCGGCCGGCGAGGGCACGCACCCGGGCGGACACAAACACGCGCGGGGTCAGATGTCAGTCGCGCGGCGGGGAGCCGGTCACACGCGCTGCTGGTGCGGGGACGCGTCGCACGGACCCCGCCTCGGAGGGGGCGAGGGGCTGGCGTGGGGCACGCCGGGCTCCGCCGCGCCGGTGGCGGGGGGGGGGGGGGGCACAGGAGTCTCCCGCCGGGAGCCCGCCGTAACACCCGCTCCTCCCCTCCCCCCCAAATCCCTCTCCTCCAGCCCCGGGCGGCACCGACCTTCGGCGGCCGGGAAGCGTCCCCCCGCCACCGCCTGCCTCCTCCTGGGCCGAGGCCGCCATTGGGCCGGCCGGGAGGAGCTCGGCGGGCGAGGCCGGCTCCGGGAGAAACGGGAAGGCGAAGGGAGGGGAGGAAGGGAACCCACCACACCCCACCGGGCCGGCCCCGTCCTCACCGGCCCAGCCCAAGCTGGCAACTTACTGCCTGCAGCAGCGGCGGCGGCGTCTCCTCGGGCCGCCGCGCCCCGCGCCGCCCCCTGCATGGGCAGCGCCCGCCGCGACTGCCCTCGGGAGCGGCGGCGGGAAGGGAGGGAAAGGGTCGAAGACCCCAGCGGGAGCAGCGGGGAACCCCGGCTGAGCTGCGGCGAGTCCTGCCCCGCGCCTGCCTGCCCGCCTGGCGCTCCGCCGGGCCCTGCCGCTGCGGCGACTCCGAGGCGCAACTGACAACAACGGCCGCGGCGGCTCGCGGAGAGCCGTTGGGGGGGGGGGGGGGAGTAGGAGGAGGGCGGGTGGGAGGCGGGGCAACGGGCACCCGCGCGAGCCCGCGAGCCGGGCGCCGCTGCGCCTGCGCGGCAGGGAGGCCACGCCATTGCCGTCACGGCGGGCCAATGGGGGAAGGGAAAGCGCGTTGGGGGGGGGGGGCGGGGCAGCGAGCGGCGGGTGGGGAAGGGGAGGAGAGGGGGAGAGGCTGCCTGAGGGGAGGGGAGGGCAGGGCAGGGCAGGGCAGGGCAGGAGGGGGCAGTTCAGGGGAGGGGGGTGGGTGGGCCGGCGGCTCTCGGGGACAGCGCTTGCTCCCGTTCGTGCCCTCCCTGGGCTCCGGCTTCCTAAAGGTGCCCGGCAATTCGCCCTGGAAATGGCAAAAATAAGAGGGGAGGGCGAACCGTTGAAGGTCTGAGGAGAGGGCGAAGCCCGCGGGCCTGCCTCCTGGGTGGCGGCCACGCTGCCGCTCGTTCGCCGCCCCTCTCCCTCCGGAGGGGACGCTGCACTGGAGGGCTAACTGAAGTGGTGGTGAAATGGCCACGCCTGTGATCCCTGGCTGATCGGATCGCAAGTGAGGGGTGAGGGTGGTAGAAGTAATAGCGTATTATTAATGAGAGTATAGAGGTGGTGCCCCTTGTGTCCTGGGCAGCTCGCCGAGGTAGCGACGGTGTGCAGGCAGCGAGGCACGCTGCCCTTGGATTCCCCTGTGGTGAGGAGGACAGGATCAAGATGGATGGTGGAGGTCGGCTGGAAGTAGGGGCAGTGAAGGGAAAGGGTGACATTGAGGCTAGGAGGAGAAAATAGGCCAGGGAATGAGCCTGGCAGCCGTTTTGGAGGGAAACGGCTGTCCATGTAATGAAGGGGAGGGAAAAGCCTTGAACAGTTGTGCCACAGAAGCTTTCAGGCTGCTACGTGCTAAGGGGTATGAGCAAAGCGGTTGCTTGGAGCATCAGAAATAATGCAAGACTTTCCTCCAAAGATCAAGGAAAGAAAATCTTTGAATAGCCAGGGAGAGGAAAGACTTAAAAGTGTCACTTTGCAAAGTGCCCTTTTTTTTTTCCAAATACAAATGGCCAATCAAGATATATGGAGAGTACAAAACCTCATTATAGTGAAGCCCAATGTTAAGAAAATGTTTGATAAATGCTTTTTGGTTTTCCCCATGCTTTGACAAAATTTAGATGTCATTCCTTCGTGAATGGCTTATATTACACTGTACAGCAGGGGCTATTGTATTAACCTGGAATTTCTTAGGCTGAAACCTGTGAATAATCTAAACTAGAAAATACAGTTCAGGAGAAGACTAAACTGAAATAGTGTGATCATATGTAATAAAAAGGACCTCATGATTTCATATTTTAAGGTTTCAGAAGAGAAATAGAAAAAAAAATACATCAAGATTTCAGGTTATGTTGATTCCGATCACTGCTTGCTGATGAGAATGTCTTCATTTTGTCATCATTTAGACCATTCAGTAGGCCTGATTCTCCACTCTTAGACCAATTTGACACCAATAAAACACAACTGATTGCTGAATTTACAAGATGGATCTGATGTAAGAGATTGCAATAGCCAGCCCATCACCTCCAGCTCCCTGATCATCACTGATTTCTCAAGTCTGAGTTTGCACCGCTGTGCGGCACGCACTACTTGGATTTCTGAGCCTACTATGATCAGATGACACCTAATGTTTATTGTTCTGTAAAAGTCTAGATTCTGTCTCTCACTTTCTAGTTAATAATAGCTATGATTTCCACTTGTTTTTCTGTTGAAGTTTCATTTGCATGTTGGAGAAGGCACATCTTGCAAAGACCATATACGTATGAAAGTTGTAATGATACTTCAGTTCAGTGCTACTAAGTCTCCCTTTGCAAAATATTTTGGCCTAAAGGGCTTTTTTATATTTGCTAGAAAACATTATCTGTTGCGCTGCCACACAGGGTATCGTGCTCAGATGTACTCAACCATTCAGTGCGTTTGCATGTGTGTTTGCTTATGCGGGAGAACAAGTGGTTGGAAAGGGATACATTTGCAGAACAAAAAAAGAATATTCTTACCTGTGATACTGCTGTTGTGAGATACTATACTTTGGGTCACTGGTATAATACAGCAGTTCTTTTACTCAATGTGATGAGTCTGTAGATGAATCTGTGTGAGACTAAAAAGAAGTAGAGGGTCAAGGATATGTACAGCACTTAAGGGGAGACAACAGGGACTGGGAGGAGTCCGGCAGTCACAGTGGGCTGGAATTCAGTACAGGCTGGTTTGCCTTTTTTCAGGCAGTTTTATTACTGCTTACACTAGATCGCATGCTGCTGGGATGAGACTGATACCATTCCCCCAATAGGCTAACGTGAATCTCCTGTCACATATACAGCCACTTACACTGGGCTTTTTCTTCAGTGGCATAGGGCCTTGTTTTGGTTTTGTGAGGCTTTTCACAGTGAAAACTTAATTAATGTGGTAGCTACGTGCCTGTAAAATCAGACAAGCTGCAGCTAGGTTGCTAGGGGAGGTCAGCACTACGCTGCTGCTTTTGGTTGGCCTCACCTGGTTTACCTCGCAATAAAAGTGCTGTGCCTTGTCTCCACGTTGGTTTTAAAACAAGATAGCTAATACACATTAGCTATGCCACAGCAAAACACACCTCATCCGTCAGTCATTAGCCTGACTGTATTTGTCTAGGAAAGGTGACAGCAACAGCCTCATGCATCTATTTGAGAGGTTGCTCATGGCATATATGCATCCAAATCAGACCAGACGACATTCCTCTTTGCTAAATCCAAGCTTAGTCTACTGTAGAAAGAAAATGGTAGATAATATTTGTTTTTACAGAAGTCTTACTGGCACACATTCGAAACAACCTTATTTTATATAAGATATTAAATGTGTAAGCCATCTGTGAAAAGTATGGAGTATATAAACACATATGAAATTGTTAGTCTACAGTATTTGAGAATGGGTATGTTTTTCAAAAGATGAATCATTACGGTTCACCTGTTTCAAAAATTAGGCTAATACTTAATGTAAATTATTTTGCACCTTTCCAATTAGATGTGTTTGAAATGCAAAGTAGTGAAAATGTTCGGATGTTTCAAAGTGCATGAGGCTTAAATAATGACCTTGGACCAGCCTTTGCCAGTCTGTCCATTCTCCCTAGTAATTTCCAAACCCACTGGTCATATCTGAATTAAAGGGGTAGCTATCTCCAGAATTACATGTTTTCATAAGTGTCGTGAAACTAGGGCTAGGTACTGGAGAGTAACCTTACCTGTACTCCCTGTACAGCAAAAGCTGCAGTGTGAGCTCACCCTTTATTAGTCAAAGGACAATCCGCATGGATGAGAGTGGCTTTTTCCCCTCAGGGTGGAAAAAGCTTCAGTCAAAATTCACACTTCGTTAGACACTGGATAATCTGAGCATGAGGCTCAAATCCATGGGCCTCATTAGTTCCCTTTCATTATTAAATTATTAACATTTTCCCTGACAAAGCAGAACAAAGCAGCTGCCTTTGGACAGATATAGAAGAGTACAATTTATACTGAAGCTTATGCAGGACATTCAGATATTACATTTCTTAATAGCCTCAGTACTTGCATTTGAACGTTCCGTACATTTCCACCATCAGAGTAGCTAACTCAGGTTTCTGGGCTGATGCAGAAACTGCTGCAAATGTCCAAAGGAATAACATACAGTCTCTCTTCTGAGGTCAAAGCTCAACTAGAGTTACGATTTGCAAGGGATCCCAAGGACAAGAAGAAGAGCTTCTACTACAACTCCAAGAGTAAAAGACTGAAAACAGAAAATGTGGGCTTGTTCCCGAATGGGGCAAATGACAAAGTAACAATGGAAATGGATAAGGCTGTGGTACTCAGAGCCATCTTTGCCTCAGACCTACCATCAGGGTCTCCCAGCTCTCTGTGCTTAGGATTCAAGGAGGAGGACTACCAGCAATGGGTGAGGATCAAGTCAGGGATTACATGGGAGAACTCAACCGATAAACATGCATGGGATCAACTGAGCTGCATCCAAGGGTGCTGAGGGAGCTGGCTGGTGTCACTGCAAGGCTGCACTTTTATCTTTGAAAGGTCACAGAGACTGGGAGAGGTCCCCAAAGACTGGAGAAACACAACTGTAGTGCCCATCTTGAAAAAAAAGCCCAAAGGGAAACTGTTGGCTGATCAGCCTCACTGCAGTCCATGTGGAAATCCATGTCCTCTTGGAACACATTTCTGGGCACAGGAAGGAGGAGGTGATCAGGAACAGCCAGCATGCATTTACCAAGGGTGAATCATGCCTCATCAACGTGATTGCCTTCTGTAATAAAATGACTGGATTTGTATGAAGGAAGAGGAGTAGATATCATTTACCCTGACTTTTGCAAGGCTTTGGACACCGTCTTCCACAATCTTGTATCCAAATTAGGACATTATGGTCTGGACGGATGGACAACCACATGGGTAAAAAACTGTTTGGGTGATAGGGCTCAGAGGACAGGGGTTAACGGGCTGTACTCTATCTGGAGGCCAGTAAGAAGTGGAGTACTGTAGGGGTCTATCCTGGGACCTGACCTGTTTAACGTCTTTATCAATGCCTAGAGGAGATGACAGAGTGCCCTCTCATCAAGTTTGCGGATGACAGCAAATTGATGGGACTAGTCAATATGGTTAAGGGTAGAGCTGCCATTCAGAGGCACTCAGGCTGGAGGAATGGGATGACAAGAACTTCATGAAATTCAACCAGGACAAATGGTATCTGGGACATACTAACACCCTGCAGGGTAGTGGGGTGGGGAGCAGCTCTGAAGAGAAGGCCCTGGTGTCCTGGGGGACAGCTGGGTAAGCCCAAGCCAGCTATGAAGGCTAACAGCACCCTGGGCTGTGTCAGCAGGAGCACAGCCACGAGATGGGGGAAGTGATTACCATCCTCTGCTTGGCATTCAGACCGCATCTGGAATACTGTGCTTTTCCACCACCACATAGTTGCTCCACTGTGCTGCAGGTCTTTGCAAAAGGTCCGTCCTCCCTCCAGGAAGGAAGAGGGGCACAAACACCCTCCCACAGCCTGTACCAAGGGAGGAGAGACACAAAGCAAGGCCAGGGGTGCTTTAGTACTATGGAGGAAGAAGGTGTGTGCTTCCTGGGATGGGCGGAGAGCAGCGTTTTCCGCCGCTGCCAAGGACAATTAGAGAGTTGCTGTGGAGGAAGCATGTATTGCGTCCCCTAACTCCTCGCTTGCTTTTTAATCAAAGCAACCAATCCAGCTGGTGACACAAATAGCAGAGGCAGTGATGCGGGGGACCCTTGTACTGACAGGAAACCTGGGATGTGGCCCAACCTGACTTACCCCAGGCAATGGGGGACAAAAATATCAGACAGACCCAGCGTGCAGCCTCTCCAAGTCCTGGTTAGCACAGAAATAGTGCAGAAACTTCACCTTTCATATGATACCTTTGTCCCAAATATAGTTCTGGTGCGGTGACGATACAGTTCACAGGCTCCTGCTTTACTCAGAAAGGAACAGGACATTAAAAGAACATCAGGCATAGAAATGATGAATGAAGTCAAGTATGATGTGGCCTCCTAATGCCTCAGTTCAAAAAGGATAAAAATGTGTGAATCTGGAAGGGAAGGTAGAGGCACAAGGTCTGTGGACATGCCATTAGTGTTTTTAGGTGATAAACTAATTAAACATAGTAAAGTTAGGAGTGGTTCTAAGGCTGGTGATTTGCATTCCTTTTCACTTATGGTTTTGGGCTTGGCCCAAGTTATTTAGGGATTCCTAGTAACTCTTCTAGAAGAGCCAGGGTTGGAAAAAGTGAGTCAGTTTCAGAAAAAAAAAATTCCTTAGTGCTAACACGTTACTTTAAGGCAGTCAGGAGTTTAACTCAGAACTACTCTCTGTCTTTCTCTGTTCTGGGAAAGGTTGGGAGGCCTTCGTGTGGGACAAAGTGCCAGGTTTCCTCATGCAGGTGTCACACTGGCTGGGGAAGACTTTGCCTGAACCAGATTCTCAAAATCCCCCATCACCTTGCCAGGGTAGAAGAATAAAGAATGCATCATTGACCTGGGAGGAAGAAGGGAAGGTAGGGTTTAGAAAAATTGTCCTTCTGAAGGACAAATCCGTGGTGAGAAACTGTCTGAAAATAAATGGCAGAAAGGATCCTTTCAATTTCTCTATAAAATACGGGGTTTGAATGGTAGGAAGTGTAGAAAATCAGTCATATGTTTGCTGCTACAGGAAAAAGGTACACAATTAATTAGTGTTAAAATCAAAATTAGAATTCTGATCATGTGACAGATTACTCAACCCCAGTGTTTGCTACTGAAGCGTAAGTGCTAATGGCTAGGATATGACCTATATTCCACCGTGACACTTTAATGGGTGAAATAAGACTGCCATGTCCTAAAAACCAAATATTTAAAAGCTTTTTACAGTATTATCATTGTTACTTATTTTTAGGTATGTTCAAACATATATTACCTAATGAAGAGTCCTTAGGAATACATACCCCTCATTTAACAGCAATAGTTCCTTCCATGCACTTACAAGAGAACTTAACTGCATCTAGTGCACTGCAGAAAATAACAAGATGCAATGTGGAGACCTGTAGCTGAAGACCTGTAAAACCACATCTCAACGAGGTAATGCCATGGATTTAAAAATAAGCAATTTCTTGGAAGGAAAGCTTGAGAATTGCACCTTTGAGGGCAATTGTAGTCATGGAACAGCAGTAATCATGTTTTACACGGCAAAATGTGTTTCCCCGGAATAGCTGATGTTCACCTAAAAGGCTAGTGTTGCCATTTTTACAAGTGCAACATTTTAGTTTTGAAATGAAACATTTAAAAAAATTCATGTCAACAATGGATTTGAGAGCAAGGGGGTTTTGTTTGACTTTTTTAAATTTTTTTTTAAATTCTGATGAATGCCATGCTAAATACTTGCACATCTGCTTGTAGCGCTGTGGCAAATGCAGTCAAAATGACCTCTGCCAGTGCAGTAAAAGCCAATGGTTAAACCTGTGTACTTAAATTCACCCCCCTGGAATGAAGAGCGAAGGGCAGAGCAGCTTTCTGGGGTTAACAGATTTTAAGCTGCACATTCCCAATAACTCACCGCTCCAGCCCTGGCCTGCACTTCCCTACCAGTGCTGCAGAAACTGTACACCTCATCTTCAATCTGGCCTGTGCCTTAAAGCCTAGAAGATAGTCCTTCTATTTTGTTGGGGGTTTTTTTGTTTCACTCAGTCTTCCTTTCAGTACTCAGTCTTCTTTTTCTTTTCGTGGCCTGAGAAGAATGCTGTGTGTTTAATTTATCAGAGTTTGGATTTACAAAGTTACTAGCAGATGTATAGAATCTCTCAGTTCAGGCTGGAAAGGAAAAAAAATGCAGTTTTCTTATAATGACTTTGCTTTTGACACCGAGTAGGTGCACCAGAAGTTGAGGTCTCTGGGAGAGATAAAGAAAGGAAAGAACCATTTTCACAGAAAATGTATCTTAGAAAAAAGAAAGAGAAGAAATAGAAATGAGACTTCAGAAACTTCTGGTTTATAAAATCTGCCACATAATGTAGTGGTTGGAAAGTCAAACAACGCAAAATAGCTATGTTCATACAATGCATGATTATTTGAACAACTAAGAGGTTTACTATGTTTTAGACAATCTTCATGCTGTTACAGGCAGCTTGTATGTGTTCTTTAACATTCTTCCCATTCTACAAAGAGAAACAATATTGGAGCCACATTTTTTTTTAAATCTCCAGGTTTAACTCCAAATGAAAGGCAACCCCAAACGTAATTGAATGCAGAACTTTAAATTCCATTTCCATGCTTAAACAATGACATTCTCTTGCTCAACCACTGGTAAATAACATTTGTTGTCCATTTACAATTAGGGTATTAAGAAAAGAAATAAGATGTTGTGGTTCCTAATTCGTACATTCATGTGGAAGGGTTGCGAATCTTGAAGATAAATGCATAGATTTCTCTGTGTTCCTGCAGTAACTGCTTTATAGCTGAGATGGATTTGTCACTGACATCTCTGAAACTATGTCGACGTTTTCTTGAAGTCCTACCGAGCCCTTTCCTGCAAACAGTCCGACTGAGAATCAAAGGGACCAGATTCTTTGAGGACTGAAACTGGGCAAGTTACGTCATGAAGCCACTGTTGTGCTTGTTCTCTGTTCCAGAGAAAGGCCAGGATTAGCCTTTCTTTAGACCCACAACAGGAAAATGTATGCTATTTCAACTCCCTTCGCTCCACCAGTCTGAGGACTGGAAACTCAAGGGAAAAAAGGGGGTTCAATTTTTTTCTCTCTGTTTGATCACTGCCTGCAAAGCAGTATTTGTCCCATGGCACTATAACCACATTCATTGTGGGACTACTTTAGAAAGTGATCGAGACTTTTTATTTAATACTACTATAATGTATAAATGAGTCTGTATTACTCACAGTGAAGATATGCTTTGCTGTATTTTACTCTCATGTCAATGCAACCCCATTATTATAAATCAAACCGAGGGTTTGACAGACCACTTCAGTCACATCTTGCTCACCGCTCCCACTGTTCACTGTAACATACACAATGTGCCATTTGTAAAATGAACAAACTCCAACAGCTGATTTTACTTCATTTAACAGTTGAGCGCATGTCAGTGTAACATCAAAGGTGTTTTACCTTTTTTGTTTTGACTAACAAACTTGCTAGCTAGCTCATGTAATGTTTGTGAAATTATAGCGGATTGTTAGAATGTATTTAAAGCAGTTATAATTCACTAACATTCAAGCTCTTCAAAAGGCACTGTACAATCTTATCAGCAAGAACTAAATACTCTACTTGAGAAATAAGAGGCACATTCCTTATCTGTTGCTTGAACAAAGAAAGGGTGGGGACATTTCTCAACCAATCATCCATTTAAAATGTTTCCAGATGGAATCACACCTGTTGGTTTTACACTGAAGAGTATAAATTACTGCAGTGAAGTATATTTCATAATGGAGCAAAACAAAATCTACCTAAATGTAAGCTTTTGTGATCGGTAATACATTTAGTCATAATATCTTTTCTTTCATGTTGATAAAATACAATTGGGGTGCAGCTTGGAGAAGATTTCTTAAAGACACAATTTTCTTAAGGTTTGTTTTAAATTACTCATTGCATTTTTTAGTTTTTTTACTGCTCGTATTAAAATTACTGATCTGTTTGTTTTATCACGTCTCAAGGAAACACAAGCATGTACATGTAATAAAACTGTTATGATACTTGTTTGTGCACTTTGCATGCTAGCTGACTAGGCAAGCAATTATGCTAATGTAGCTGCTAAATTGTATTTATTACTTGTGCTGGAGTTACAGCCACACCTGTCTGCTCTATCTCATAGCAAGGCATGGGAGTTCAGGAACAACAGTCCTTCTTCAATCCATGGAAAATTCTGTAAGAAAGTTCATACGTGGCAGACCCTTTCCACTCCAAACGTCCCAGTCCTCAAATATTGGATCTTAAGGGTACTTGATCCACAGGACATTGCGAAGGACTCACTGCTGAGTCATAGACAGCATTTTGAAATCTCTATGACTGCTTTTCCGTCTTTGGTGGATCCAGGGGCTTGTGCTAAAGGAGTCAGAGAAATGTGACTGGAAAGAAGTTCAGTTGTGTCGTGCCTCCCCTAGCTGCGTGGGAAATTCCACTATTCTGCCCTTACAAAAAGGGTCATCACTTTTTGTAGTAAGAGACAAAGGATCTGCAAAGGGTTGGGAATCAGGTTGTAAAGGAGGGCAAAAGTAATTGTTTTCTTCTCTTCACATTCCCCTGCTGGGTCACACGTACAGTACAGTCTTAACTCTCTCCTGAGCAAACTCAATGAGGGGTTGGAGGTGCTGGGATACAGAAGGAAAACGAGGTTTAGGAGAGGTGATAAACTGTATTTCCCAAGAGATGCTAAATTGGTTATTTTATCTAAAAGTCAGAGGCGGCAAGGTCAAGCACTGGGTCTGTGGGCTTCCTTCCTTCATAAGCACCTTGGAGGTACAGTCTAATCCCAAGACCCAGTTTTGGCAGGACTAGATTCTACATAAATCTGACTACTTAGTGTTGACCACTGGTGGCTCTGTGCTCTGAGCCTTACTCACATCTCTGGAATAATTACTGAGAAGCTTTTGGGGTGCCAGCCAATGGAAAACAGTAGGAACAGGGATTTAAGTGGAATTTAGGTCAGGAGAATCTGGCACTAAGATCAATAGATTCAGTCATTAGATTAATGGAAGGTGTTATTCACCCCCCTCTCCCTCCCATTTTGGATAACTAGCAGTCTCTTCTTTCTTTTAGAGGTCTGAACATTTATGCAACCAGGAACAAATCTATCCCAACCTCCTTTAGGCTTTCCGCAATTAGTCCTACCAACTACACACTGGAGTTGAATCACATACCTTCTAGCAGTGATGTTCAGAGCACAACTGAGTGGCTGTCAGTTGGCCAAGCTTGCACATGCTTTGGAGTGCATCTCTGGTTTCCTAGGGAACCTCGCCCCGGTCCTCCTGTGATGTTCCAAGGCACCCAGGAGACATTTCATTACCACCACTGTTCATGGTTTTGTACATCCCTGAGTAATCAACACATCAAAGGTGCATTTGCATTTTTTATCCTTAAGTTTCTAAAGCAGTAAAATAAATTGCTGACCATACAAAACTGATTGTACTTCTAGCTGTGAAACTCAAGAGCCTTGCTCGGAAGTTTGAAGTTGAAACTCTACCTTATTCATCACACCTACACTGCCAGTATGGGCTACTGACTGGTACTACTGTTTTTCTTATTAAGTTGACCAGCAGGCCACTGTTCATCCAAGCAGCTACCTGTGGCTTTGCTCTGATTTATTTATCTGCTATTGTTCAGGACTAGTCATTCTTCAAGGATCCAGATCTCTCTCACAGTCCATATTTCTGATGTCATCCTGCAACCATTAACAGCTTACCCCTTACCTTCCATGGTAGGCTAGCAGGCTGAACTTTCTCCAGGGAGTCTTTAATGTATACACAGTATCTTTGCTCAAGAATAGGCTATTTATTTCTTACAAGAAAAAGAAGGGGGGGGGGGGAAGCATTGCCTATTGAGGATATTGGCTAAAATCTTTTTGGTGAGCTTTTCCTTCAAAACAGAAAATACTCTGTAGAGAGTAACTACTTCTGGGGAAAGCAAAGGTTTAATGAGAAAATTTTCAGTCAGTCTTCATATGCATTCATTCATCTGTCTCTAGACTCTGAGACCCATGCCACAGATATAGGCTTGATATGCACCTTATCTTCTCTTCTCTGCACATACTGGTCACAGATATCTGAATACTACATTTTCCAGGGCAGGCTGAAGCTTTAATGCTTTCCCCTGGAGGAGAGATAAGAGCCAGAACACATGTAGACTGCATTACATTTTCATTTGTAATCAGCAATGTGTAAAGTTTCTAAAAGTTGTTGACACTCATATGATATATTCTATCTCCATTAGGGGGATAGTGGATGGGGTTACATGGTCAGATACCACTTTATTTGCAAAGAACTTCTCTCCTTTTACCAACCCAGAACTGTTCTCCATCACTTCTGTCTCATGTAATGAAATACACAGCCTTATCATTTTCCAGTCTTATTCCTCTTTCTTATCATTCATATTTAATGTATTTCTACCTTCTATTTTGTAGCCGTTTACATTTTATTGATTCTTAGGTGCAGTTTATGAGTCAGTGATTTATTATCTTTCACTTCTCTTTGTGCTGACAGGGAACATTGCCATTTTTCTACTTCAGATGTAGTGTGAGGTAAAAATATTTGTGGCTGAAACCTGTGAAAATGTAAGGTACACATTTAAGCTGTGCTAATTGTTATTACACAGATTTTTAGAAAAACAGAGAAGAGAAGGAAATTCATGGTTAAGGGTAGCACCCCATTTTCTGCTCACAGAACTTGGTATTGCAGCATATGCAATGTATTAGCTGTCACCATTTAGAGGGCTGTGCAATGTCTGACACGAGAGAGGACATCAAGGATTCAGGCCAGATTTTTTAAACTTAGGTGCCAGAAGGTGGGTATCCAAGATTTTTGAGCCAAGGATGAATTTAAGAGCCTCTAAGTTTAAAAATAGGATACAATGGCATGTGTGTATAAACCCAAAATGTTTAATTTAACAAAAACTGCTGGAAAATGAGCCAGAATATCTCCTGCACAGGGTGGGGTCTGGAGCAGCACTGTGGCCTGTATCACTTTCCAAGTGCAGATGCCATGGAGGGGCGGGTGAGGGGCAGCAGCATGAATAAAACTGCAGGGGGACATGACATGGGACAGGCACCAGCCGCAGCCACAGGGCATTGCTCAGTTCCCTACTGATGGCAGCAGTGGGGAGGACTGGCGTTAGAGGTTTGCCACTCCTTCCACACCAGACATTTCCAGAGCAAGGGGCAGATCCTCCTGGGTGCAGTGCCGTTTGTCCTGCCCTTTGCTCCTCTCTGCTTTGTAAAGGACGTTTTTTGGGGACAGAATAGGAAAAATAGGCCGCGGTACTGCAGCTGTGTTGACAATAACCAGTCCCCTTTCTCTGCCTCACCTGACAAGGCTGGTGCTGTTGAAAACCACACAGATTGTTGGTGAAGGACTGAGCTCATGATGAAATGTCTTGGCAGAAATTACGCCTGGCAAAATTGACTTATTTGCCTTGGAAAAATAGTCTTTTCCACTCCTTGTGGAAGATGTGTGCCTGCCATTTGTTGGTTTGCACATGGAGGCTCTAGGTGGATTCCTGTTGCACAATCCCAAATAAGCAGTTTCTAGAAAGTTTCTCATTTTTGTCTGGACGGGAGGTTGCGACAACGTATTTTTTCCCCATAGCGGGCCTTGCTATTGCAAGTCAGTTACTTGTTGCTTCACAGCTAGATTGCTGCAACATGCTCGTCTTTGGGCTACATCTACAGTCAATCCAGGAGCTGTAGGCAGCTACTCTCTTACTAAACAAGGTATTTTATCATGAGCAGCAATCTTACAATATCAGCTGTTGGTTTTGATGTGAACGGCTTGCACGGGATTTACTTACCACATCTCTTTTCTGCTGTTGAAGAAAAGGATAGAGCACAGATTGGAGCTCAAGATAATGGAAGGACACTTTCTGTGAGGAGCTCTCAGCTTTGGCATTTGCTTGAGGCTGTTCGGGGGCTGTGGGGAGGGGGGTGTTAATGATCAGGACAGGCTGTGAGTCTCTTCTGTTTTCCCAGGATTTCAGAAAGGACGGGGCTAGACCTGACAGCATTCCCCAAATCTGTTGTGTTTGGAAAGATTTTTAATGATATGACTGAAATACAGTCCTGTGATCTCCAGCTGCTTCTCATAAACACTAGCGTGGCTCTCACCAGGATTTTATGCCTCGTCCCCACTACACTGAGTCTACAGGAGGCTTTTCATGTGCTCTACACCTAAGCATATCGCAGTGCTTGCCCTTTTCTCAGCCTCTCTCACACATTGTTTGGCCACAGACTCTCTCTGTCTTTCCCCTAGAAGAAATGGGACTTTGTGTAGAAATCGTATGTCCCAGCCCCACAGCTGTCCTCCTTGGGCTGCCCAGCACCTTTAGCAAATTCCTGCCTTGAGCTCCAGTGCTGCGAGTGCTTGAGGGTTCCCAGCTCACCTCTCTGGCCAGCGGGGACAGGGGAAAAAGGCAGATTTTGTGACTACTCCTAAATTAAACAAGCACGCTTGCCTGGATCATGTTTCCTACTGCCATGATCAGGGACAGAATATGAGTCTGGGCAAGGCATTTCTTGTGTTCTTAGGTCCTACATCTGGCAAAAGAAATATACTGCTCCAGAAAAAAACCACAAAACCCCACATAGTGCCAATATGCAGCTCTACATATTTCCCTGTTTAAATTTCCTCACCACTTGATAGTGTTCTTTGGGTTTAAGGCTTCCTGACTACACAGGATCCTCCTCTCCTCTCTCACTCGTCCCCACAGAGTTCTTCTGCATCCCTTTCTCAGCTGGTTCAGCAGCTAAACCAAATTGCTCTGCTCTTCCTCTTCTGTGTTAAGTTCCCCTGCGTTTCTGTAAATCTCTCTAAGACTCTCGAGCTTTGCAGTATTTAAGATCCCAGGTTAATACCTAATCTCTTTGTCCTGCTTCTAGTGGAAGTCTCCTCTTCCAAACATCCTCCCTGCAAACAAACTTTGCAGGACTAGTTTTCCGAAGTCTCACTGTGCCATCATCCAGCTTGATGACTAGATCAAAGGAAAAGAAAGCTACAGATGGGTGAATTGTCACTGCACCCGACCTAGAAATCTTAAAATGTATTGCCAGTGCTGTATTTCTAACCAGTGGATAAAGGGGGAAAAAAAGGGGGGTTGATGAATTGTCCAGAACACTCAATGAAAAGGAAAAAACAGAACCCACTAGAAACTGGAGTTTGTACGGATCATATGCAATTACTTAAAATAAAAAGAAATGTACCTCCTGGTGCAGTAACCTAAAGACCTTGCCCAAATCCTGCTATTGATTTCACACTCTGAACTGACAGCTGTTTAAAGTCAGTATTGGTCTAGTTCTAGAAAGGGAAGGAATCTTTTGGTCATTCAACAACACCCAGTTAAATCCGATACATTTAGCTACAAACACTTTAAGTAGGGCCCATGTGTCTGTTTGTTGAGATGCTCTTGGACAGCACAAAAATGTGGATTTTTGAGTGAGATGGGAAAAAAAATAGAAGATTCCTTAGGGCATCTCAAGATGGAAAAAAATGAAGAGAATTTCAAGGCCCTGCTGCTCTGTTGCTGAATGAGGTCATGCTTCATGCTGTATGTGGATAAAAGAAAAGACAATTTCCCACTTCCCATTTCTGTTCTGTATTGCCAGGTTAATTGTTGTCATTGTATTCCCCACAAGAGAAGCTTCAGCAGTGGTGCCAAATAAACCAGATTAGTGTTCAGGGGCATTTGCTGGAAGTGATGCCAAATCCATTCTTGATCCTAATTATATGAAATATGCTCCAATAATTTTCCACAAGGTGAATAAAAATAATGCCAGAACTGCCGCTTTCACTAAAGCTCAATTAGGACGCATTCACTAATCCCAAGACATATCATAGCTTTTTCTGTGCAATTATATTCTCCTTTTTATAAACTGATGTTTACCTAGAGAAGATGAATATCCTAATTCCTGGCACCAATACGAGAGTGATATCGGGAGAGAGAGAAAAACATAGACAAGACCTGGCCCATATCCCAACATTAGGCAAGCCGACCTTTGGTTTCGATCTCCACAGACAAGCTGTTGCGTCTGTACAATTTCATGCAGTACACATAGGAGATACACGCTTGAATACAATGTTCGTTCCTGAATCTAAAAGAAGAAATGAAGAGACACTTAACTTAGAAAATAAAATCAGATTAAACAAATTATCCTTTGTTAGTCACGGAACATTTCCTGTGGTGTACAATACCTTGTTCTGCAATGAATTTCCGATTTCATGATGACTGATTTGCAGCAGCTGACTAAGAAAGAGGTATGTGTCAAAAACAGGCACTCACTACCAGCAGTTGCAAATCCAGACTTTTGTTCAAACAATTGAAAATTCGTTGTAAAATCGAGAGGCATTCTGCTAGCATATAAGCACAATGAAATATGTTTTGACTGCATTTGAAAAAAAAATAGTTCCTTTACAGCTAGAGTTGAAAGAGGATGGACAAATATGTTTACTGAAACAGTATGATAACAAATTATGTTCATAGTCTGTGGTTAGCTTATATAATAGTATCATCTTTCAGGATTCTCAAAGCACAAAACATCTTTATTTTCCATTTATTAAAAAACCCCAGCTTTCTCAGTTAGAGGCTTTTACTAATATGTAACCTTCCTGTTCTTCCTTCATGCCTTTGCTTTCATGGAAAGTCTCACGAACACCAAAGCTAATATTACAGAAATAGACGTCAAGTTTCATGACTTCATATACCCTCTTTCAATTTTTGAAGTTTCTTCCACCCCTAAAACTGCTGAAGAGACCATATTTATTGATTGTCTGATATAGAATCATAGAATCATAGACTATCTCAAGTTGGAAGGGACCCATAAGAACCATCAAGTCCAACTCCCTGCTCCTTGCAGGACTACCTAAAACTAAACAATATGACTAAGAACATCGTCCAGATGCTCCTTGAACTCTGACAGGCTTGGTGCCATGACCACTTCCCTGGGGAGACTGTTCCCGTGACTGACCACCCTTTCAGTGAAGAACCTTTTCCCAATGTCCAATCTGAACTTCCCCTGATGCAGCTTCATATCTTATATTTGCTAGCCCAATCTCTGACTAATTTGTGGGATCATATAATGGTTAGCATACGGCAGAGTGAAACCTGACATTTAAAGAGGAAAACAAAATTGTTCAGGTGAGTTAGTGACTTCATGGCCAATGCATTCATATGCTCATGGCATACTCTCTGCTGCTGTCAGAATTGACCTCTCAACTTCGGCTGATAGTTGCAATGGTATCTCCATGGCTCCATCCTCCCCAGTGGGATAATAGAGTATGTTGGGATTAAGGAAAAAGCAGATATGCATCTCTCTTCTCTCCATGTATGCTGAATACTGATCATACTCCCCCACCCAGCTCTCCCGCAGGATTTGGCTAAGCAGATGCACAATAGCTCGCACCCATTCAAGCTGAAGTGCTCGAGCAGGCTATTGTTTTGCCCTTGGCAAAAATCCAAAAAAGATTTCATTAGCAGTTGCTTATCAGGAATAGGGACAGGAAATAGTTGTGTCTCTGCTTGGAGACTGGTCCCTAAAATTCAACATGACAGGCAAGCCCTTATACATACACTGCAGAGGTTTACAGCTGCGGTGTCTCCTGATACTCAAAGTGTAAAGGCTTTCCGGATTGCTGCTGATGGGTGACATAATGGGTTTTGTTCCATTGACTGCATTATCTCCTAATACAAACTAGTACCCTTTGTTTCCAGGAGCGCCGGAAACTTGCCAGCAACTCAGCAAAGCTAAAGAGGTGATAAAAGAGGGTTTTAAAGGTCTCCTGGGTGAAGGCTGAAGGAGATGCACAAGAAAGCTAGAGCATGAGGGGAAGGGGCTGAACTGGGCTCTAGATCAAGGGACGCAGATCTCACAGCAGGTACCCCTTGAACTGCCCATTTGCCTGCCTTGCCACAGGTGGATGCCCAGGGACTTGTGAAGCAGGACAGAGTTAGATGGAGGGAAGCTGCACTTCAGAAAAGGCTTGGGGTTTGGGGAGCCCTCTTGTTTGTTTGCTTTTAATGAGCTCTTTTAGGATGTCATGTAAAATCTAGCTGTGTTGCTGTATTTCCTCATTTTTTCTCACAAAATGTTAACTGGAATGTGGGAGATGATAGGGGATATTTATAATCTCTGGGCTGAGTCTGAGGATTCAATACTAGATCTTCAGGGAAATGCAGGTTTCAAGGAGGAAGCTGACAGAGGGGGTTTGGGGGGAGTCTGTATGATCAACAGGCTGTACCTAATTTCTATTCAGGGGCTTGTAACACCTGGAAATTCACTGCTAGGACTTGTGATTTATAGTAGTCCAGTGCATGTCCAAGGCAGGTATGTTCCTAGCCCCTGTTTTAATGTATGGATAGAAGACATCAGCATACAAAAAAAGGCCAATGGAAATGTAATCTTGGAAACAGGTCCATGGCTATCTAGCAGCAAGCCTCCACCGGGGTTGCGCGTGTTGAGAAATATTCACCATGGGTTAAATCTTGCATCCTATCAATATTCTGTTTAGTTGGTTAGTGATGGTAAAGCTGTTCCTGGAATCTGAAAAACATACATGAATAAGAAGCAGTATCAGTATGCCGTATGATGATATTAATCGAGCTGGCCGAGCAGCGTTGTTGTGTGCCTCTGTGAACTGCATGATGTAACTTGCCTGCACTGACAGAGTTTCCTGGAGGCTATGCTAGAATCAGGGTACGAAAATGTATGCAGTCATGAGACAAAGCAGTTGCAGTAAACATGTTCTCCTTTGGAGTAAAGGCAGGTGATTAATAGAGCTGTAAAATGACCTGGGACGAGGAGACTGTTGTCTCTTTCCAGTGCCAGGAACGAATGTTTTCTAGTTGCTGAGATGGAGTGTATATGTCAATTAATTACCATTTTTCAATTAATACTGCGACATACCTTTCCCTAAAGAAATTATTGAGCAATACAACCAGAACTCAAACTAGATCTGTCACAGCTGAGAGGGTAACTGACTGCATTTGCAATTCCTGCTTCCCAGATGTCCCACATTTCTTCAGGTAATGGCCAGAAGCACAGAAAGGTTAATTTGAGGTAGATATCTCTGTTCCCAGGTCTCATTGATGGACACTCAGCTTTCTTCTTATTTTGTCAAATTTTCTCAGTATCATGCTGATGGTTTTGTTAGCCAGTGGTCTCCGCAGAGCTTGAAAAAACCTGAATATTTGCACGGGCTGTGTATTTGCAGTGTGATGGGAACTAATGGAGGCTGTCTTTACAGAGCCTTCAGTGGTCACTGGTTGTGATTAAAACACTCCTAATGAGCAGCTCTTGCAGGCCCATTAGAGAAATGGCCTGCCAAGAGTAAGCCACTTTTTCATGTTGCAATCACTGTATTCATTTTCCTATCCAGAAAACAGTGCTTTATTCCTCCCTTCAACAGATGAAGCCTCAGCTTGGATGTTCTATCATATAAATGCAATATTAATAATTTCTGTAAAGATACTTTCTCTGTGGAACTTTTTGAGCTACAAATGCACTCAGTGAGCCAAAATCATGCTCTCTTATTGCATCGTGTCCTATATACTCACAGCACCAGAATTTAGCTTTCTGTACCTTACTCTATTTACCTAGGCACCCATCTAAAGAGTGGGAGCAACTAACTAATAGACTGAAGTTCCTTGCAGGATACCTGGTAGAAATAACATTTACCTTCTTCTAATAAGCAGCAAAAGTTGTCAGAAGAAAATTAAAGCCTGAAGCACTTTTGGCTTGGTTGTTGCTGTTTCGAACTATTTTTGAATCTCCACTAACCTTGGAAGACTTCTCAGAGGAACGATTGCCTAAATTAGAATATCTATTTCACATGAAATATTAGGAAAGGAGAGGAAGGGTTATATTAGCTATTTCATTAGAACTAACTCTCAGGGTCTGTATCGCAGCCTGCAGCAGAAATGTCAAGAGGAGCAGCTGCCACAGCACACCAGCCAGCAGAATATTTCCATCTCTGAACAAGGCAAAGGAGGAGGTGGGAGGGGGAAACTGAGTGAATTACGTAAGATGTGAACATTGTAAGTAGCGAAGAAGGACTGTATGTCAGCAGAGATTGAGCGGAACCCTTTATCTGTCCATTGCTGGAGATTAAGTTCCGTTTTCTTTGTGAAACATGCAGACCTTTCATAGTGCAAAGGTGCCATTGCTTTGGGGCTTTAGTGTGGTTCCAGAGGAGTACACTGCCCACCTCAACCCTTTTTAATATAAATCATTATTGGCACATCTTTTTCTTACCTCTCTATCTTCACTAGATGCCAAATAAGCAAACCTCTTACCCTATTATGTTACTTAGTGTTACCAAACAACTATTGCCAGCATAAAAGTAGAGCAAACAAACTGAAAACAGAGGATGGTCTTTCATGGGTCATTTCTTAAACTTCAGTCTCACAACTGCTCCTTGACTAGGTGCGTCATCAGCAATGTCATTAGGATTTTTTTTCGGTCATGTATTTCTTTGCCTGCATAAAGACAGAATCCATGTCTTCCTGGGAACTATTTTGCCTAGTATTTCTTCAAATATTGCTTAACACTAACACATTGTACTCGTAAAGTATGTGAAAGGGCTAGGTTGTTGCTATGCCTTTTTAGTTGATGTCAGCATGTTGGACTGGTGTCTCACTGTAAAACTGTCATGGTAATATGCCAGGCTTTGAAAAAAAAAAAATTAAGAAGAAAAACATTGGCACTTAAAAACGCATGCAAAGCATATAGCAAACCATGGTGCATACTCACTGCCAATACATACTTTGTTTCATCCCAGTGTCATTCCCCCAGACTTGTAGAAGGATTCATTAATAAACACCATCCAAAGGGGAGAAAGCAGAGCAATATGTGGCTTTGGGTATTTTCACACACTTCCATGTGACTGAGCTACTGCTTTTTGACAAGCTAGGTTGTGGGTACATGTCTTCTGTTGGCCGGCTTAAGAGGTCACCGCCTGTAGCTCCCTCTCCACCTCTCCTCTACCCAGCCTAGTTTGCTTGCTGAGTTTGTTGTCTGAGGATTTTGTAACCTCTTTGGGACCATTTAAACTGATCAGTCTAGCCCCTTTGGTGGGAGAGCCTGGCAACTGTTTGCCTGAGCACCATACCGAGAGGTGCGAGGGAACAGCGGATGCCAGTAGGGAGGCTGTGGTAGAGCTGGGGCTGGTAATTTTTTCCTTCAGCTCAGCTGTGGTAGTAAGAGGTAGCATGCATGCAGTCTTGCTTCTGAGCTGAACCACGGTCAGCTCCTAGACCATTGCAGTTGAGAAGCAGAACATTACTAGAGGGTCATAATTGCCATGGGCTAAAACTGTACCCGTAGCCATTTACCACAGCTCAGGCTAGTTTGTGGTGACTCGGTCACGATCAGATGATATTACTTACTGGCTTGCATTTCCTTTTAGGTGTTGGGACACTTTCTAGGTACATTGACCCCTGCCTATTCCATTCGTATTAAATATCCTTACTGACCTGCCAGGAATCCAGTCTTACCCCTTCAAATGTGCAAGAACAACATCATGTAGGAACTTTTCATTTTACAGAGTGAATTTGCTTAGACTAAGAATTCATATCGCAATTCAGACTTGCTGTACCGTATCTAACATTACAACGAACCTTCCCTGCAGCATGTTGTATAAAGTCCTGGTAATTCATGGTTGGGTGACTGTGGAAAGGCTTTTATTTTTTATCTGAATTGGAGATACCTGTAATATATCTTCTCTGACCAATAAATGAATTACTTTATATTCAGTACAAATATAGAACTGGGAGGGCCACCTGGGTTCTTTGACTCAGGTTCCACACAGTGTTGGGCAACCAGGTGATAGATATTTATGGTCCAGAAAGGCCCACAGAGCATTTGCTTTTCCTATGTGTTATCTGCCTTTTGTATAGATCTAATTGTTACTGTAAAATGACTACCTAAATAGATATTAAGGCTTAGAGATAACAATTATTTAGCCTGACTTCCTCATAATGCTCATCCTAATGCTCATTCCTGCAGTGGAGGAAATTAATCTTTGCTATTAATATTGTCTATTAAAGCTAGAATTCAGATCGGTCCACTTGCAGTCCTTATTAAATAAGGACCCCTGCTGGTCCTTATTAGATAGATGAAGGACCAAGAGTGAAGTTCCTTGTTACTTAAATGAAACCCATGTTTAGCAAAGCTGTTAAATCACAGCTGAAGGCAGACATCTTGATGAATAAATCAGCATTCATGAATAAATAATTGACATAAGTGCTAAAATGGGATTCTCGTTTTCATGCTGTTTCTGTCCTTGGCCAAAAATTGAGACAGTCTGTGTGAGTGGCAGTGGTGGCCCTTGTGGTGGAGTCAAGTAAGGTCAGGTTTCTGAAGGTGTATATATGATTCTGGTAGGACCAACAGAAGCATCTCAGTCTGCTGGAGGCTCCAGCTCCTTTGGTTTCAATGGTTCTGGTGAGTTAGGGAGCTGGAATAAGCCTTACTAGCACGTTTCCCATAGGACATGAAATAACGTGAGTCAGTGCTGCTCTGGGACACATTCGCACTTTGATCTAACAGTTAGAGGCTCAGTGTCCCATTACCAGTTCATTGAAGATGGCTGCCTTTCCCTGTAATTGTGCTGGTTATTCACACCAGTGGAACTTTCATCAGCTAGCTGCTTCCTGGGGACAACTATTTCCCACTTTGCATTACCAACCTTAAGTAGGTTATGAGTCTTGCAGCATTTTGTGTACAAGGACATGAAAAGTTTCAAGAAGAACAATGCTTGTAGAAGAATCTTTGTGGTTTTGTGAGAGCAGTGGCTGCATCCTGCCTGAGAGAGGGGAGGAATGGCATCCAGTACTAGTCTCGCACAGAGCCGACTCTGGTATTTTTTGTCTCCTGCCTAAGCACTACACAGCACCCATAAGAACCATTCCAGAGTGCCATCTTATTTTGCTAAATATTTAAAATACCTGTGGTTATGGGGAAATGCCAGTTCTGAAATCTGCCACTTTAATAATACAAGTGGTTTTCAGATGCTGGGGATAAGGATGCAGCTGCTCCAAGAGCCCAAAGTGCTGGTATTCTTAAGAACTGCAGCCAGGCACTTACAATGCACTTGTGTCTTAAAGCCACAGCAAAGGGCAGGAGCTGGTGCCACCCAGGAATCAAAGGCTGCCATTCGTGCCTATGCAGAGCAGGCAGGCAGAGCCTCTGGAATAACCCTGGTATCAAAACAGGGCTCAGATGGGACTAAAGCAATGCCAAGTTCTTGTTGTCATCGCTGTGGTTTTCTCCCTCTCACCTCATGCAATACTTTTAATAAGCATCAGTGCCAGTTCCTGTGTGTGAAGGGCCAGCGCGTGGCATAACATGCAATCATCTGCAAAGATGCAGCAAGTACATTCACAGAGAGAAAAAGCAGGATGGTGTCTTATTATAGGCCATTGTGAGATTATGTCTCCAGTCACATGAGCTCCTCACCTAGCATAAATCGACCCAACTCCATCCGAGTCAGTGGAGCTACACTGATTTACACACACTGGAGGTGTGCTTTGGATTTGTGCAGTATAAAACTATTCACTCTCAATTTCCCTGGCTTATAACTTCATGAAGTTACCAAAACAGCGAACAAATATTTGCATATTATAAAACCAACAGGTACATCCTGGAAACAGAGACATTCCTGGAGTCCTGGGGCACGCATCTGCCCAAGCATGTAGCAAGCCAACTGTGTGAGGCATACAAAAGCCACTCACTAGCATCAGACTGTGAAGTACATTAAACAGATCTCATTGTATCATGGCACGTAAAAGAAGCAGGTACACAGCATCAGCCTCATGAAGAGGAAGAGAAGTTACATAAAATTTATAAGGAAATTTCTAAAAATCCAGCATTCACGTGAGATGGGGAGCTAAGAATTTGGACCCTGACCCAGACTGCCGAAGTTAGCAGTGACCTTGCACCATGGCCTCCGTCATCTTACAGCCTCTTCCTCTTGACAACCGTTGCAGCAGCAGAACTTCCCTTGACAGCTTCTGATTCCCTCACCAAATCTTGTCTCTTGCCAAGTGTCCCTGTTTTATTTTGGGCGTGAAGCACCTCCCCAGGATAGAACCTGTTATTTGGTAGTTACAGCGTGTATCTAGGACGCACATATTCCTACTCTTAGAAGAGGAAATTATGCCTGGGATTCCCACGTTGTGGATGAAGCTTCTTGCTGTAAAAAGGGTGGAGAAGCAGAGTAAGAGTAAATTGTTCTACTTATTTCACATTTTTGGGGGGGGAATGAATTGGCTGCATGTGTAGTGAGGACACTTCCTAGATGAGGTTTAACAGATGACCTGGGCAGAGGAGCCCCTAATTTTGGACCTTGTCAGCCCTCCTGTCCTTGGCTATGCAGCACCATGAAAACTGTGCTGCTCAGAGGTGGCCACCTGGGTTCCTAGCAGAGCTGGCTGGGCAATGCTTGGGGGCTCGTGGGCTCTTACTGCCTTTTGCACACAGAACTCCCCAGGCAGGGTTTTAAGAATCCAAACAAGTCTATGCTGAGACCTGGCTCACCTGGTACACAAACTGGTGGCACACAGGCCTGTTCTAAAATCTGAGCAGAAGCAAAGGACATAAGGACATGCTGTGCCATAAATGTTTTTTACAGCTGAGCTCAGTCTTCCCTAAGGATGCTGCCCTATGGGTCTTACATCCAAGCTATGGTCTGGCAGTAGACAAGCTAAATCCAACAATGCAGGCAGCGTGCAGGCAGGAGTGAGCCCTGGATCACCTCTGACGTTGCTCTTTTAGCACAGAAGTGCCTAAATACTGAAACTGGGGCATCTGCACGGGAAATTTGGCGGTACAGATGCTGCATGGGAAACCCATGGGCCAATGTATCACTGTCTTCTTTTATATATCCTCAGCCACAGGTTTGCTGTAGATGACACTAAAATACACGTGAATGTGGGACCATTGGAAGACATTTGGCTTCGTTATGCTTTGTTCCTAAGTGATGCTAAAGCTGGCTCCAGGCTTGCCAGATCCTGTTAGCTTGGAGGCCTATGCCAGCTCTGCAAGGCTAAGCGAGGTTGGTTCAGACCTTCTTCAACCTTGAGAAGTCATGTATACTGGAGAAGATTTGTGGAGTCTGTACTACCTACAAATGCACCTGGTTAGCATTTTAATTTTTTTTTTTTCCCCTTGGTTATCTCAGCTGGAAATGCTGTTGTTTTGACGTTGCTTATAGGACTTCCTATAACTTACTTCAGTTGCTCCAGGATTTTAAAGTTATAATGTATATTTTTCCCTCATCCATTTATTGCCCTGAAGTTTTTTTGGTTCCCCCCCCTTCATGGTATGTGCATCCCTGACCTATGGATCAGACATTCTGGACTCTTGTAGGCCAGATTTCAAGGGGATTATAAAACCTGGCAAAAGTTGAAGGAGTCCAGGACAAAAGATACATTGACATTTTTGCAGTCATCCAAAAAAGCCAATATTTTACAGTGGAGTCCCAGAGGAAGATTGTGCTCATCCAAAAATTCTTGCAGGAAATGCTGTTGTTCCCTGCAAACTTAAAAAGGGAGAAAAATTTCCCTGCTTTTATTAATATGCACACCCCCTGGTTCCTTAGTGATTGGTAACAGCAGACAATGAGGTTGTAGAATGGCATTTGTTTAACAGAAAGGTAGGCTAAAGTGGAATTGGAGTTCACCTGAAGCAGCTACGCAAAACTCCCTCTGACCCAGCTCAGAGGCTGAAGCGCTGGAGGGGCGCAGGGTGCTGTGCACAGCAGGTAATATGTTTTGCTCAGGTAATCTCACTGCCCTGAGCATTTTCAGCAGCACACATCCACAGCTGATTTCAGAATCTGCTATATAAAGCCTATGGCTGGATAGGTTGTTCTTTGAAATGTTTAAAAAATGTTTTTGAATTTTTTTACATATTCTAGCATTTTAACATATTCTAGTCAAAACTGTGCTTTTATAAAACATTTCTGAGGCTTTTTTCCAAGATTTCCATTGACTGCAGCAGGCTTTGGCACAGACTCTAACTGTACAAAGCCTAGGACTATAAATACAGATTCCCAAGGACTTGACTGGAGGGAGTGACAGATGTATAGCTTGACTCTGAGATCTGCCAGGGCAACATTTTCCAGAAGCAAAAAAATGAGAATCATCTGTGTTAAATTTATCCACACTTGGACTTCTTTGGTACGTGCAGGAGGAAATAGCTAGGGAGCGAATGACTTTTTAATCTGCCAGTAGTGTAAAGTTTGTGTGCCGTCTTAGTGGCAATACTGTTTATTACATTCCTTGAGTAAATTTTACCTCTGATGCAAAGTATATAAAACATCTTCACAAGGTAGAAGAGAAGATCAATAGCATATGGTGAATAATTCTCTCTTCAGCGCCTGCTTGAAGCATTGCTGTATGCTCTTATGACACGGTTTAGATCTTGGATCCATATGGCTGGTCTTGCTGTCGATGATATGTGCTCCCTGAGGACCTGATCTGGACCCCACTGAAAAGCTCCTCTTGACCTCAGTGGCTTTGGAACCAGGCTGAAATGCATTGATCTCCCATTGACGCCCCACCGCCTACCGGAAACTTTCTTGCTCTTGCAACTGGAGAGGAATTTTTCCTTCGGTCTGGCTAACAGTTTGAGAGCAGGGTTATATTTTTTCCTCTGTTTCTGGTGACCTTTGGGGCTGGAAGCACATTTTGGATGCGAGCTCTAAGGTAGCAGAGTGCTGTGTTTGCTCCTGCCGTGGTGGGGACGGAAACGTGTGTTTAGAGGGAAGTTCTGATTAAGATCATCAAAGTGTTTCCTTTCTTCCACTCAAACAGACCTGCACAATGCAAGCACTGCAAGCCAAAAAGCATGATTCAATGCTTTAATCATTATGAGAGGTGATGGGGATAGAAAGGAATTGCTCGTTTTTCAAGGCATACTGGAAGGGAGATGCTCCGTACCAGCCTTGTTGGCATAGCCTTCCTGCCAACGCCCACCCATGCACTTCACCAGAGACGGGGTACAGGGGGAGACGGGACCTTGGCTTGACCCAGCGCTGATGCACTTATGCTTTTGTCAGTGGTTTGCAGCGATGAGCACCCGAGGCAGTTCAAGCCAACTGGCTGAAGCGCAGGGCTGAGTAATTCATGCATTCGCAGTGCAGGTTAGCAGGAAGGCCCTGGGCAAATCTCACCATCACACCTCCTCTCAGTTTTCCCATCTGTCAGAGGGAATAATAACACTGACCTTGCCTGCCCTGCAAGGGTACCCTTGCGGGGCCTGAGTCATTTGGGAAGGGGACAGGCTCTGCTCGCTGCCACTGGTTCCAGCACGGTTGCCTGGTGGTTACTGAGAGGAGACCATGGCCAGCTGATGGTAAAGAGCTTCGAAGATGAAAAGGGCCAGTGCTAACTCATTAAATGACAGGGGTTGACACACCTTCACAAAACCTGTACTTTAGTGTTTCCTGGCAAGCGAGGGAAAGCAAACGCTTCTCTGGAGGGTCCAAGCTCAATTTCCTCCTCTGCCATCCTTGAACTGGCTCCTTTCTTCTGTGCTGGTGGGAAGGAGAGGCTGGAGGCTGGCAGTGGCCGGCTGGCTGGGAGTTGTTCCAGGAGCGGGGAGCACTCAGCTGGCAGCACACTGACAGTTCGGAGCTGGAGGACCGTCCCCTGGGGACCACTGCCAGATGGCTGAGATGAGAGTATCCCTCAGGCGGTTTTAGCCCCTGCCAGAGCGGTGGAGAGAGCTGGGGCTGGAACTGAGCAGGACAAAGGTGTTTTGCACTGGTTTAGCTGGGAGGGCTTCAGGACAGAAGGGAATGTCACCCGCTGTGTTCCTGCGGCTATTAGATAGGCTGAGATAAGGGAATAGCTGCATAGGCAGAGAAAGGACCGTTGGTGCTGGCTACTGTGTGAATACTAAGTTTGAACTACTGCATGTGCAAAAGTTATTCTTGGATCTGTGATGATGGGCCCTGGAACGCATCACAGCGAAGCCATTTTTAAAAGCACTGGAGATTCATTTACCAAACGTAAGGGTGGTCTAATGAAAAGGTACATGCTGAAATATCTCCTCCACTAGCCTCCACTGTACTGCCTATTCATGGTTTTACATGAAGGGGGAAGTTGCTGTGCTGCTCTGCTCCTTCTGTCCTGAGAGTCAGCCTTGGTTTGCTGGACCTTTGTATGAGGAAGGCAATGGAGCTGCCTGTATGGCCAGCCAGGGCCTCACCCTGCCTTTCCGCTACCTTGGCCCTGCTGGCTCTGCGCTCCAGCGTCAGCTGATTGCTCCCATACTCAAAAGCCACATCCCACAAAAGATGTCCTCTCTTACGCCGCAGCCTGCAGACATACTCTCCATAGAGGTGAAGGCAGCTCCCCAGTTGCTGTGGTGGAGCTCAGTGCTCAACCTGGTGCAAGGATCTGCCTCACAGGCAGCTACGATCTGAATAGGTAAGCGAAACATTTTGAACACATACCTATGTGGTAGGTGTCCAGAAGGAAAGGGCTGGTTTCGGGACTGGGGCCCTGGGTTGGCATCCAGAAATTGTTCTGCTGCAGCCTTGCTCCGTAATGTCAAGCATGCTGTTTACTCGCCAAGCTTCCTCTGCCCATCTGCTTTGGCACAGGGTGTGGAGAATGAGAAATCTGCTGTTGAAACTCTGGGCTCCTGCATAGGGTCACAGTTTTCAGATATATACAGTGTGATGTGATGATGAGTATGGATCTGCTAGTGGAGGGAGGAAGGGGGACTAACAGGGCTGAAGCCTTACCTCTCCCAATGCTGTGCGTGTGTTTCTGAATCCCATGATGCCACCACGACCGGCCATCTTGTTTGTGACAGCTCAGTCACAACTACAACCACTGTGTTGGGGACTATTAAGTTTCTGGACAGAGAGGGACGAGAAGATGGGCTTAAGGAAAATGTCACAGTTCTTGGCAAAGTCCCCTGACCTTGTATAGCCAACACTGATGTGGTGAGTGAAGAAATTGCTTCACTGGAGAAATATGAGGTTTGGGGAGGGGTTTAGGAGGGCTGTCAGAAGCAGCCTTACACAGAGAAGAAAAAGGGCTTCCAGATCTGAAAGGCAGAAAGGAGAGAGTGGGAGAATGAAGGGACGTGGTGGCTGGGTGAGAGGTTTTGCAGTGCAAGGAGAGCTTGAGGTGCTGGGAAGGTGGAAGGGTTGAAGAGTACAATTTATTCCCTGCTGCATGTGTTCAGACCCCGTTGTAATGCCTCATACAGTCTGGGCATTGGTGTACCAAGGGCTTGTAGCTACTCAGGGAAAATAAGTGTTGCATAAACGTAGGATCATTATTCACTCAGCATGTCGACTTGTTTAAATTTCTGTGAGGAGAGCAAGTATATTATGGTATTGTTATCCTATGTGGAGAGTTGTTCGTTTTTAATTATAGTTCGTGAGAAATACACTCTTACAATGCATCGTCTGTTCAAACAGATATATACATCTTAGGGAAAAAAATAATAGTGCTATTAAATACTGTTCTTATAAAGTGTCAGAACAAAGCACATGTGCACGTCTCCTCATATCCAGCAATAAAATAAATGTAGAGGACTAAACATAGAAATGTATCCTACAAATACGTATAGCAGCTAACCGTGAGTCAATGGGACTGATCTGTGCAAATCCCTCACGTATCTGTACGTAAATATATATCCCCACACCCCAAGGGTGACATTCATGAAAAAGGGAATGTCTTGTATTTCCTGATTTGCTTCCTTGTTCTTCAGAAATCACTATTCTTGCATTTGGCAATAGACAATTTAGGGATAAACTAGGAGCCAAAAACCCAACGTGATTCAGGGGGGCTCTTCCTGCCCACTGTGGATGTTATTCACATCACCTCGCTGCTGACTGCTGAGAACTGCAGAAAATGAAGTGTTGCCATCATCCTTTGTCCTGCAGGCAGCAATTTTCTGCTTGCCTGTGGGAAATAATCCTCTTTTAATTTAATTATTCATTTTTCAATTATTTAATGCAGTACTCCGGGATAGCAGCAAGGCTTTTGCTTAGTTTTCAAACCGCTGCCACCTCAGACAGTAGAGCACTGGGATCCAGCTTCCTGGGAGAAGGGGTTCATTGTCTTTGAGCCGCTGCTTTCATTAGGAGGGATATGCCACCTCCTTTCTCTGGCACATCCCTCGGGAAGTTTCCATGTATTCTGCCAACCTGCTTAGGTCCCACGGAGGCTTGATCCTGCCTGGCTAAAGTCAATGGCTTTGGACAAGGACAGCTGAATGGGGCACCATCAGGAGTCCGTCAGTGTTTCTCCTCTTGCCAGCAAGGAGGCTCCTTGGAGAGCCCCATGAGCACCTTCCCCGCTGCCAGCGCCTGTACTGTGCTTTAACATTTTCTAGCATAGGAAAAGCAAATGCTGGCCCACCGTGGAGGCACTTTACATTGCTCTGCGCTGGCCCCTCGAGCTGGCATGGGGATCGCTTCTGGTATGGCTAGGGTTTTCACCAAGACTGATTTTCCACTCTGAGCTGTATCCGTGTTAGTTCCTGAATGGCATCGGCTCTGATTTGAAGGGCAGGAGTCAGCCCTAAAAGATTACTGCATCAAATATAAAAGATGTTCATACAGTATCAAGTAGGAAGAAGTTTAAAAGAAAAGAGGTCAGTTCTGCTGTCACTTGTGCAGTTTTTGATAGATGTAACTCTGTTCATTTCTGTGTAGCTAATTTTGTTTTATGCCAGCATAAGTGAGAGCAGAGTCAGGCCTTCCTCCCGCAGCAGTCAAAGTGAAAAACATTTCTATTTTTAAAGCTGAAAACATTTCTTACTTTTATTTATCATGTGTCACTTTGGTGGCAGTGATGGTGTAAATGGCACAGAAAAGTTAAATGAGCTGTTTATGGCACTGCTTATGACCCTAATGCTAGGCATCACAGCAGTCACCAGGCATTGTTTGGGCAGCAGAACCAAGGAAGCCTGGGTTCCTGGGCAAAGATAAGGCTGATGGTGTTCACGCCTTCCACCCTAAAGGCACTAAAAGGGTCTCTTTCTTCTTTGTAGATGTCTGGTTTTGCACTGCTTCTGGACACTTAACATTTCTAAGCTCTCTAGACCTCTGTAAAAAACTGGGCAATGGATTCAAAAGCTGTTACAGGAGTAAGAGGGGAAGAACAGGGAGGAGAAATGGAGAGATTGCCAGAGTCTCTATTTCCCCAGTAAATGCAACTTAAAAAGGAGGCAGGTGTTTGGTGGGACACTCTGCAGGACAAGTCCTGGCTCCAATAAACACCTCCCCATGCATGGAAACCTGCAGAGACATCACCCAGGCTGGTAGACAGCTGTCTGAATAAGAAGGGGAAGAGCAGAGCAGCTCATAGCAGCTTCTCACAGCACCTCCAAGGCCCGGGTTGCTCTCCTTGAACAGCACTCCCTCCCCACCACGCCAGCATGGGATGAAAAGCTTCCTTTATTTTCTTTTCATTCACCTTTCTAATGCCTTGCTTGCGGCACAGGAAGGCAGGATTGAGGCCAGGAGCAAGGGCTGCTGATTCTGGCATCCCTTTTGCAGGTGGGGACACCGCAAGGATGGCAGGAGATACGCAAGGTAGAGCAGGCTTGCAGCTGACCCTCCATCTTCAGGGGTGACAGTGGACTCTTCCCTGGTGAATTTGCAGGCTTATTGGACTACAAGATTATACTTCTTCCCCCTGTGTTATAGTAAATCCATTGGTAAGGTGTCTCACAGAGACATTTTGTCCCCTCTCACAGGAAGAAATTTCCCTCCAGCTAGGAAATTTATTCCCTGTAAAATTGAGCAGGAGAATAAGATTTCCAGAGAGAGCCTGCAGCTGTAATAAAGGATTATTGCCAATTTTTTAGGCTCTGCGCACAGAGCTTGGCACTCAGGTAGCAAATTTTGTACATCCAAACCTCCACGACTGGAGGTAAGCAAATGTCGGGGTGTGAAGCCCTCGCTGAGCAATGACTAGTGGTTTCAAGGATGCTCCTCTTCAGATGAAGATTTCGTTAGAGGTTCTGTGAGGCTTCGCTACACCAGCTAATGAAGCAAGTCAGTGGTGCAATGTTAACCTCAGACCACTGTGTTGCTCCTTGAATTTCCTAGGAGGCCAGTGGCCAAACAGCTCACCTCCCCATCTGCAAGTGGGTCTTTTTTTGTCTCTTTCACCGGGGTGTCGTTACACCAATTGCATTAAAGATTGCAACATGCTCCAAGTGCTAGGGGAGCCATACGAGTACCACGAGCTGAGATAAATATAAAATGCTGTAATTTAAAGGCTCTTGTCTTTTAGTTGCTAATGGCTTAATTAAACAATAACATTTAACAGATGTGCTTTTTCTCCTCCAATAATTCACTCCATCTGTGTCAACATAACTAGGCCCAAATTAGTGCATCAAAATGTAGATGTTAATGTCTTATTTCAGTTTTTATGTATCAATGTACATTTACATATATATTGTTTCACCTTGTGATGACATGATTGCCTCCTTAGAAGGAGGTATTGCACACTATGGAGTTTAAAGAGCCTCTCTTAGTTTGTAGAGTAAGAACAAAAAAGCAAAAATCCAGAGACAAATGCAAATACAGATGCCTTGAAATGAAGGTAAAATTGGGCACATGTATGTTAAAGGTGTTACATATTGAACTACAGGATCTGTGGCTCTGTGCTCTTTAGGATAGTGAATATTTTATGACCCTTTGTTTCTGAAGCAATTTTTCTCCTAACTTTGCATGCTGAGAAAAAAAGCTTGCCTTGCTGCATGTGAAAGCAGATGACCATCTGAATCCCTAGGTTGGAGGAGTGGATAACCTAGACATATCTGTGGAGAGCTTTGTTGTTTTATGAAATAGCTTTAATAGCGTTAGAGATTAATACAGCTCTCCTGATTGTTATTATTATTACTTTAAAACACCCTTACTTGTGCTAAGTGCTTTCTCAAAGATGCTTGGGAGTCCTTGAAGACCTTTCGGGCTGTGACCCAGATCTTGAAAACCCTCCTGTGCAATGGATGCTACACGTGGAAGTGGTCACACTGCTGGGGCAGCGCAGATGAAGGCAACGAGTACAGTAATACCTGCTGGCTCCGTGTTGCCTGCTTCCTGACACGTACCACCTCCCGCATGCTGCGGTCTCAGCCTGCCCGGTAGTCGGGATGGGATGCTGCGGGGCGCTGGGCAGAGCCTGTGGCCTCCTGCATGGCTGTGTGACAGGTCCCACCACCAGGCACTCCCAGCCACGCTGTCCCCCGGGAAGTCTGCAGGCTGCCCCAGAGCCAGCTAGGCGTACGGCGGGGCTGATGAGCAAGCACGGCATGTTCCTGGCTCCTCCTGAGACTGGTCTTACAAGCCGTGCAAACTCCGCAGCTGAATCCACCTGGGTGATGCCTGGGCAAGAACACTCCCAGGTCTAGGTCCTTTGTTTCCTTACAGACTGAACAGCTTCTTTTTAGTGCTTTTGCTATGAATTCTTATGAACCAACTGGGTTACTTGACTTTCCCCTAATTTAATTTGGATTAATTTAATTTTAATCAGTCTGTCTTCTCAGCATCCTATTAACCTTCCAATGAACTCTTCCTATAAGGGGATTGGGGAAGGAGGCAGTCTACATCTGTTAAAATATTAGCCTGCTCTTTGGGTTGCAAAGCATTAGACGGCAGACAAAGAGTTGATGGGCACAGCACATGGTCAGAGGGGATGGTGGGTAATGACCCCAGCAAAACTGATCGAGTATCTCCCTGGGTCCCTTTGGCCCAGCTCACCCTGGCAGTGGTGTGGAAAGCAGCTAGAGCTGTCTGTGGCATGAGACTACCAGGCCCTGGCTTGAGAGCATCAGACTTTGGTGATTCTGCCCTTGCCACTCTGAACCTAAGGAGACATTGCAGACCCAGAGAAACAGGCGGTCCCTAGTAGGTACAACCTACATATAACAGGATTAGAGTTGTATTTATCATCTGCCTAATTTTCCCTCCTGTTTACTGCCTAGTTTGCCATCTGCCTAAAAATTCATTCAGACTCTTAACCAAATTCGATTATATACATATATATATATAATAGATTGTCCTCAGAGTTAGCACCTGCCCAGGTAAATTTTGCTGACAATCAATCAACCATGAAATCTTCACAGCATTTCCTCAAAGAAGGAGAGCTGAGCTGTGCCGAGATTGGCAAGGTGGCAGCAAGACTCTCCTCTGAGCCACCCCCAAGTTTAATATTTTTTTTCAAATGAAACAGGGTAGGTGTTGAGGCATTTTAGCTAAGAAAGGTCTGGGGAAAATGTGATTATTTTGTATTTTTGTGATCTGCGGGTAATTCCTCACTCATCACCGGGAATAGAGCAAGGTGGCTAACTGGGGTCCTCAGCGTTATACGAGTCAAACATTGTGGCCTTTGCCTCATTCTGACATGGGAAAATTCCCAGTGACTGCATCTAAGTTTTGTCTGCTAAGGACTGACATGTTGGTCACTTCAGTTATTCGGAGTCTATTTCATCTCTTTAAAAATAGGTATCCAATGAACGTGTCCATTGGCTATTAAAAGAATAGATATTTCTGAAAATCAGTGGGGCTCTGCCAGTGGTCCCTGGAAAACTCATATGCCATTTGGCTTAGTTAAATTTGCATTCAGCCTTGCCAGGATTTCTCTCCCGCATAAGCAGCTGATCCATTTGCCACTAGGGCTGTTACACAGCCGTGAACAGGAGGAGAAGGGCTTTGCATTATTGCAAATAGGATGGAGAGTCCTTTATGAAACAGCCTTTTTACTAGGATGCAATCTGCAACCTGAAGTGGGGCATGGAGACATGGGTGACGGATGCATGCCAGTGCCATAGCCCGATGCAGTGGGCTGTGGAGACATCTGCATGGGGTCCAGGATCAGATGGGTTGTCCCTGTGGGCACCAGGGGGGTGAGGACCCTGAGCAGAGCCCCGCAGGGACAACTCATCAGCTCAGCAGGACCACGGCCTCAGGACACGCTGTGTGATGGAGACAGCCCCTGCGTTAAGATGCGCAAGGTTTGTGCCACGTCCACCTTACAGCCAGGGCTTAAACACCCAACTGCAGGTACCTGTCTGCGCCACAAGGCCAACCTTAATCTCAAAAGTAAAGTCTTCGCCTGCTTACTAAGGATAGTTGGCTCTGATCCTGCTAACACCCGGGGCTCTGACAGATGGGCTCTGGTGGCCTCAGCGGTGGGGCTGAGGGTGTCGCAACCCCCCTGCTTCCCCATGCCAGGGTGTTCCCAGGCTGCTGCGGCAGCTTCTCCGGGTGACGTGCAAGGGCAGTGCCTTAACATACTGCCAGCAGTGCTAGCAGAGCCTGTCACCCCTCACTGGAGTCACTCCAGGCTCAAGCAGTGTTTTACCCACAAGTGGACATCTTCAGGAGGGGGGCCCAGAGAACACGGTGAAGGCATTGCACGAGAACGGCCACCCCCTTTGCTAATGAATCCTCTAATACCTGCTCCAGTTCTGCCTCGCTTTGTGACTTCTGTACTGGTTTGCATGCAGAGATCTCCGACACGAATCAACTGGCGCCGAACCGCTCTCGGAGGATTAGAGTTCAGTCAAGAAAACGGCGCTGGCAGAGCACCATTGCAAAGTCAGCCCCTTGGAAATTAAGAGCTGTTAAAAAGGACATTGGTTGTGCAACTTTAATTGAACAGCCCCTACAATACACAGACTTTAATTACTAATGTAATTGAATGCACGTTAATCCAAATCTAATTTTTCTGTGGGACTCTTGCCATCGTTGGTGCATAGGATAGAAGTCCCATTTGATAGCCACTACCAAATACAGTACTTTCCCATTTCCCCATCTTGTCTCTCCCTTACCTTTCAGTCCAATTTCATTCTTTTCTGCCCAAGCAATCCCAATTCTCATTCAATTCATCATCAGCTTTCCCTCCATCACTGTCTGCCTGCCACCTACAACCTCCTCAGTCACTCCCAGCGTTCGCAGCTGTGACAAGCTTTCCTGGGTCCCTCAGGGATCAGGTGTGCCCACATTAATCTGCTCCAGGCCAAGTAATCCCCCTGGTTAAACCCGATCACTGGGTGTCTCTTTGTCCACCCACCGGTCTGCATCATCAGCTCCCAGGGTGGCCCGGGCAGGTCAGTGGGACACACAGTACTGGGGGAGAAGCAGGCTGGAGCCTGGAGGGATGGAGGATCTCAAAGCTCATCCTCTGCCTCAAAATCACTCACCCTTAAACCAAGCCTGCGTAAATCAGGAGTAAACAAAAAGTACTTGTTTGCTGTCTGCAGAAGCATCCTTCACTCAGGCGGGAGTCAGCAAACTGCCTTCTGCCATTGCTCGCCCCTCCGGTTCAGTGAGGTGGATATCCTGTGGGCACGGCTCAAAGCCACTCTTACCTGTCCAGCCAGAAAACAGGGTCAGCCAACAATTTCTCAGAGGCTTAATTAAACTGTAAGCAAATGACTAATCTATTGTCAAGCGAAACACTCTCTTCCTCGTCGTGGCCGCACAGGCAGATCTCAGACCGAGACCTTCCCTCCTCACGACCGCGTGCCTGACAAAACCACGTAACTGGGATTATTTTGCTTGCGTACTTGCATGCCGGAGATTAATGCATGCGGCTCATACACGGCTTTTGTCTGAGAGCAAACACAGTGGCAGGACCTCCCTCTCTGAGTGGGAATGGGTTTGGGAGACTGTCCACTGGCACTGCCTTTTGTGGGATGTGGTGACTCAGGGCCACCATCTGCTCCGTGTCCTTGTCCCTTCATGCGGTCGCTCTGAGCTTCCTCTTGCTCTGTGGTTGTTAGCAGGGTGAGAACAGGGAGCTCTGAAGAAACTGTGCCCCTGCTTTCAGTCCCAGTATCCATACTGGGACCTGGGGGTGTCTGGATGGAGACCCCAGCGCCAGGCAGTGGCACGGAGCAGGAAAGTACCACAAGACTCAGAGAGGATGAAATTATTGGGGAATTCCACCAAATTACTGAAGTTCTTACATATATCTTAACATATGGTCTTGTTTTCCAAAGGCTTATACCTAGCCCAAATTTGGGAAGATTTTCACAGGAACAGCAGAAGGCACACCCCAAAGGCCTCTTGCACCTGCCAAATTTCACAACTCTGCTCCAAACCATGGAAAAATAGAGCTCGGAAAGGTCACTGATATTTTTAGCCTTACTTTGTAAGGAAATACAGCTATGCAATCACGCTGCCACTCGCTCCCTTTGCATTCCCCACTATTATGTTGGAATCATTGGCTGGCCTCAGCCAAATTTGACAGAAGAATGGAAGGCACAAGGATATTAAGTTCCTACAAGCTTCATGAAAATAGGAGCTGGACAAAGCAGAGATCCCAATAACACCAGCAACAAGAGGGAAGCAGCAGACGCTCAGCCTTTACTGGACAACAGATTAAATATCCTTCGTCTGCTTTGGCAATAGGTTCCCTCTAGGGTATAGGGGATATATTTTTGTTGCATCATATCTTAGCACCTCGTAGTCTCTGGGGCCAGAGCTGATGGGCTGATGGGGAAGGGTCTGTGGCTCTTTATTCCGCTTATGAGATGCAGCAGCTGGAAGAGTCTCTGTAGCAATGCCCTCAGTGCAGCTTTGCAGATGGTGTTAGGGTGATCTCCTCTTGCCTGGTGATGGTGTAGTCAAATATTTGGGTGAGTTCGTGTTAAATAAAATGTCTTCTGTCATCTCTAGAACCTGAGGATTTTGCTAGAATATTAGCCAATATTTAAAAAGGGATGCCTGATATTTGAGTAACATAATTTATTTGCATCCCTCAGTGTAAATATGGGCTAATTGCTTTCTCACTTTAACTTTAATGACCTCCCGCATTTTATGTGGCATGTAACATCCTGAGAGGACATAAAAGATGGCACACAAATACAAGGCTATTAAGGCAAAGATTTATTTGTAACATCTGAAGGAACGATGTTTTGTGCCTGACAGCAAGTCCCCTAGAGATCCCGAATTGGCAGCAGCCCAAAGATGGCAGGACTCTGCCCTTCGTCCCCAGGGAGGAGCCAGGCGAGCACCTATGTCCTGTGTCCCTGAGAGGCACTCTGAGTGTGGGAAGCCACGTGTTCAGGTGGAAAATAACTGCAGTCCTACCTCCATGGGGTGTGCAGTGCCTCCAAACTGGGAGTAGAGAGAGCTCTGCAACTACAAGGAGCCTTTAATAGAGCAACAGGCAGGTCAACAAACAGGAGGAGAAAGAACTCAGGAGGCACTGAGTGTCGAACTGGTCCAGGCTGGCTGATACAAATGCCCGTGGGGCTCTGCCAGGATCTTCTAGGGTATTAAATTGCAAATAAGGCTCTTACTGGACTAGTTAACCTCACAGGCCGCATGCGGGCACAGGTCGCCTGCCTTGTCAACATCTTCTGGTCCTCAGATGTATGGGTTTATGCTTGGCTCTGCCAAATATTTTTTGCTCAGGTGCAGGTTGCCAGGTGATGCTGATCTGCAATATCCTTTCTTTTTTACTGGTATATCAACCAGTGTCTGTGTTACCCACAAGCATTATCAGTGGTGATATTAGGTTTTCTTCTAAGAAGCTATGAAAAATATTAGCTGTAATGGAGACAAAATAAATGATCCCTGAAGTGGCCTGCATGCAATGAACACAAGAGAAGATGATTCCTATTCACAATTTATTTTAAGATGTAGACATTAAGCAGCTTGTAGTTGCTTAATTTAATATTAACACATTGATTTCATGCCATTCTAGTTTCTAAGCCAATGTCACGCAGTACCAAGTCCAAGGCTTTTCACCTCTTTCAGCAAAATGTATCATCTTATCAAAGGTGTCTGGTTAATTTGAGAAAGTACATTTTATATAAATCAGGGTGGATTGGTATCATTTTTAGTGACCTCCTTTAGTTCTTAGAGCACTGTGTCAGCTGTTGCATTATTTGGCCTGTATCTTATCTCACTTTATTAGTTTGAGTCTTAACCCTGTCCTGCAATAGAGCCCTGACGCACTTAATGTGAGAGTCGTGTCAGCTTATATAGAAATTACCTGGATAATTTCCATTCTTGTAGTTTCCTCGTTTTATTCCAATCCTAATCCAAAAGTAAATGACAAATTTTGAAATATCCCCTGGACTTAAAATTCACTTTACAAGTGTATTTTGATTGAATTGAAATGCTTTCAATAAAATAACAGATCTGTGATGTTTTAATAAGATCAGAACACTTTGCTTAAACAAAGAAAAGCATAATTTTTTCAAAATCAGTCCACAGGGCATTTTAATTTGTGTAAAAAGGCAATCTCTAGTAGAAGAATGTTTGGTCAGAACATTTTTTATCAGCTCTGCATAGGATGAGTGAGGAGAAAATACACAGTGATGCTTCCCAAATTATTACCTACCCAAGTCTGATGCTGTATGAAGCCCTGGCCCTTGTGTGGTGCCTGCTAGCTCTTTTCCCGCTTTGGTTGCAGTAAGTCCCACCAAAAGAGAAGACAGACCTGCTGCGTGTGCTGATAAAGATGTATAGCACTGGCACCCCATGGCAGGTCTGCCCGCATACCTGGCGGTCAGAGGAAGGGTAAGGGTCTTTTCCAGTCAATTAATTAGAAATAGGAAAGGAGACGAGCCTGCACGCTTGGTGTTCATAACAACTGGGGAAACATCAGTCTTTCTGTCCAAAGGGGACAGGGGGAAAGATGGTGACTCAGTTTTCCTGAGCTGACCTCAGTTTATACCACTGTTTTTTACAGCCCCAGAAGAAAGAAATCAACTTTTTAATTTGAGCTGTAGCAGTTTATACATTTACATCTGGCAGTCGGGGCTCACTCCCCCACGTTGCCTACGACAGCAGCAGCAATACGGGCTCAGCAGAGGCACTGATGCCTCAGAGCGGTGAAGAGGTCTCAACAGAGCAACATCTGTGTTTGGATATCAGCTATTCCACAAGGAAAAAAAGAATGTCTTAGGAATCCTTGTTTTACCCTCCTTAGCCAAAGGGTAACAGTTTTTCTTGCCATAGCTCATGCTGCCTCTGTGGAAGTGGGGAGGTTAGCAGGGGGCTGGTGGGGTGTGGAATGGGGAGCTGGAAGATTTTTGAGGCGCATCCCTGGACCAGATGTGGTAGCCCTGGCCCCAAGTCCTGATGACCTTTTGCTCAGCTGGTGGTTTGTGCCCACAACTGCCACGTCCTCAGTGTGAGCAGGGATTACATTTTGTAACCAGATGTCATGAATGGAGAGTACTTAATCAGGCTTTTTTGTAGCTGTTGCTCTTATGATAGAGGAAAACATTCTCCTGTCATATATTTATTAACATTTTGTATGGAGGTAGTATGTCTCAATCTGTGTCTCTGTTACAGCCAAATGAAAAACCTACTGTTTTCCATTCTTACTGTATAAACCAGACCTCTAAGTAAGGGAAGCAAAACCCCTCTGTGTGCTACAGAAGATTTCTGGTGATTTTTTCTTAAAAGCTGCATGTATTTCGTTGAATGTCTATCATATTATCGCTTGGCCTGATTGATAGTCTAGATACTTCGTCTCCTTGACAACAGACAACATCCAGTGTGGAGTATCCCACTGTCGCCAGATGCTGCGGGAATCTCGCAGCCCCGGCGGGCAGGAGGGCTCAGCCCAGAGCAGGAGGCGAGGAGCCTGTTAGCAGGGTGCCTGCAAGGGGATGGAGGCAGTGGGTAGCCAGCCTGCCTTCATCCCTGCTGTGCTCAGCCCCAGGTAAGTCTGAAAAGCCATGAACCACAACAAAATTAACTTTTCTGCTTTTCAGAAATGTAAAAACTCAGTGCAATGGAATAATTAATGCAGCTGATTAAAGGCAAAGATTACACATTAACGAAGGAAGATAAGCATTTCATTTCCAGCCTTATTGCATTTCAGACTTGAATATTGGTTCCAAAGATGGCTGTAGACTTATTTGCCTTTCTATATATGTATGTACATAATATACATTTGTACGATTACAATCTCCTGCCCTGCTTTTATAATATACTTAATTGCTTTTTGGCCCCGCCTCAAGCTGCCTAAATTCATTTCACAGGGAAAAGATTATTTGCTGTTGGCCTTTAGCAAATAAATTGCCTGCCATCCTTAATCTGGGTAATAAAAGGTACTGCATCAGCCTGCTCACAGTTCTGCACGTTGCATCTGCTTCCACACAAAGTATTACTGACAGCTATTTTCCTTGTGCCATTCCCAGCAAATGGAGCGAGTATGTAATGTAAAATGTAAACCCAACAGATTTGCTGAGCGTCAGATTCCTTGTCTTCCATTACTCTTGCTGTGACACTAAGTAAATTATTTGCATGTGACATTTGCATTACATATTACATCTACCATGCTATCTTTTTAAATGCCATGCATTATAATAAATGATAAGTATACAGGTGCAATACTTTGATCAACTGGCATGTTTGCATATATGCGTACTTACACACGAAAGCACACATGCGCACACAACATACACCCATACATCCATGCCTCTGCAATCACAGAAACCATGGCTATGGTTCACACTGTTCATGTCAATAGGCTTCTCCCTCAAAGTGTTTTGCAACGGGACACGAATTGAAAAGGGGAGAAGACACATAACACAGAAAGAGGGACCAGTGTCCGTTTGGATTTTTCCATCCAAGAAGGAGTCGCTGATGTGATATTTTTCATAACAGGAGTGCAGCAGGAGGCAGGTTTGACCAAGGACAGGGAGAACATGCAGCCCTTCACTCTTCTGACTTTCATGTGGGGGGCTGTGGGGATGCAAAAGGTCCGCGGTGGTACAAACGTCATGGCCAGGCAATTCCCAGAACATCAGGTGTGAGGCTGCAAAGATAAGAAGCACGTCGCATTCTTTAAAAGTAATCCAGCAGGAGGAAGGAGCTCCTGAAGATACCGTAATCTCCTCCTCGGGGTGCACGCTGCACATCTGTGCTTAAGCATTTAGGCAGCTGTGAGTGTCTTTGGTGGAAGAATACAGGGCATTGAAAGCTTCCAGACTGCTTTTCTTTTTTTCTTTTAATATATCAGCAGGAAGGGGTAGGAGGTGACATTTTTTATCTGATAAATATAAGACACATTCCACATTTGACTTACCAGAAAATAAGGACAATGCTAGCAAATGTCAGCGCAAATTTTGCTGTAGCCTCCTTTTGTACTGGTTTTGTTCAGCTCCCCATCAAGTGAACAGCCAGAAAGGGCACGAAATCGCGAGAGGCGGGACGTGATAAGGCCTGGGACACAAGCTGCAGCAGAGAAAATTGATGAAGGTTGGTCCCCAACATTGGCAGACACAGAGGAGTATGGGATAAACTGTGTATGGGTTTGGTCCTCAACATACTTCACAGCTGGTCCCCATTTAAAGCCAGGCAGATATGAAAACATATGGGATATTGCCAGCCTGCCTGGATTAATGATGGCAAAATGTCATTCCTCACTCAAGCAGTGAGGGGTGGGCAGCTTCTCAAAGGCAGGAGGTAAAGGCAGTAATTAAAGTAAATCGAAATACGCTGATGAGCTCAGGAACAGCAGGGGAGTGCTCCCTCCACTCCCCATGAGAGGGAAGAGCTGCACCGGCCCTCCTCCAGCCTGTTTTATCTCCCGGGGAGAAGGATCCTTTGCCCAGGATGTGAAGTGAGAACTTTCCTCCGTCGCTGCTCCTGAGCCTGCCAACATACTCACGGGCACGTCCAGCAGCATCATCCCCGTGGCTGCATGTACATCAAAAGGAAAACAGTGAGACTTTCCATGTGCAGGGCGACGCTGTGCACGGCATGAGGACCTCAGACAGAGCATCGCACTGAAGTGGCTCTTCCTACGTGTATTTCCATTGCCTCATTGTGAGGTGCCTCAGGTGGATCAACACGGCTAGCGCTGCACTGCCGGGCAAAAAAAACCGGCAGGCAAACATAGGGAATGGTTTCTGTGGGAGGATGGGCTGGATAGGCTGGGGTGTATTGGCCTGGAAGAGAGATGGCTGCAGGCAAGGGTGACTATGCAAGAGGTCTGTGAAAGAAAGGGGGACGGGAAGGAACTTTAATTCCTTCTCACCAGGCTTAAAGTCATAATGTAAATTTATTAGGCAGCAGGTTTAAAAGAAGCAGGGGAACAAAAGGTATTTCAGCGCTTAGTTGCCCTTTGAGATTGTTGGCACAGGATGGTGTGGGTGCCGGCAGCTTTGTGAGGGGTCAGAAAGCAGCTAGACGAATTCCAGAAAACAAAATCCTTCAAGGGCTGCTAAACACATGGACGTCACCTCAAGCGGCTGAAGTCTCTGAGCCACTGGCTGGGATTGCCCTGGGCAGACTGGTCGCCTGCCCACGCTTCCCTTATGCCCTCCCTAGACATCTGCTCAGGCCGCTGGGTAGGGGCTGGCGGGGCCTGGCTGCCCAGGACGGCTGTTTTCTGTTCTTGCAGCCTGCTGAGCTGTTTTGACATTCCTCCCGAGTGAATCACCTCGGCCAGCTTCTGCCTTGTGGAGTTAGAGATTGCGAAGGCAGAAGCTGAAGGGACCCGGTGCACGCTCAGCCCATCGGCTGAGCGGAGCTGTCCCCCCCTGAGCTACACGAGTCCCACGCTTCAGGGAGGCCTGAGTGTATTTACATCGGTGCCACGCATGAAGGCTGCAGGGAGTAATTGCATACTAACAAACCGGCTGCTTTACAGATTGCAAGATACTCTAGAATATGTTGCATGCATTTGTCCCAGGGCTTCTAACTTGCTCTGGCCCTTTTTTCCCCACTTCAGGAGGAGTAAGGTGGCATCTGTTTTGCAATGGAATATTTTGCTCCTTGTGAATATCATGAGCAGCAATGGTTAATGGCAGATTTAAAAAAAACCAAATTAAATATGAATGTCAGAGTTTCTCATCTGGCATCTTTCATTGCCATTTCATTGTGCAGCTCGATGACACTTAAAAAAAAAACGTTTCATGAAAACTTTCTGGCATTGCTGCAGCTCCCCATTCCTGTAGCTCTGGACTGAGAAACACCAAGGCTACAAGGAGCCCTGAGCTTGACTAAGCTCACAGGGACAGAAAAATAGAAAACTTCATAGCTTGGTGCTCAGACCTGCTGCCTGCTAACAGCAAGGAAGCTGGTTTTAATTTTAGAGGTGCAAATTAAGCTGTGCGGGAACAAATTGCGAACAAAAACTGAACCACACAGGTGAAACTCCTAAAAATTAAAGTCTAAGAAAGGAAAGGAAGGCAGGCTGTGCTGTCTGGGAAGAGGCTCCCTGGGGCCTTCCCTGCCAGAGTCCCTGGGGGCTGTCGCTGGGGAGGTCCCCAAGGATGCTTGCGGGCCAGCCAGGGGCCAGCTGGCTCATCAGGCTCCCGGTGGCTTTAATTGTGCCGCATCTTGGATTTTCCTCCTTCCTCCCCCTCTTTCTCACAAAGCAAGTCCCTCAGGACACATAAAGGGTCACGAGGAGAGGCACGCTGCCTTGGCAAGCCCTCGGGGAGCCCTGTGGAGCAGAGGCAGACAAGTGAATCTCTGGACTTTACCCTTTATCTTTCCAGGTACAGCAGCCACGTCTCGCCAAGGACTGGCTGAGGCCATCATTTCAAAATCACACAGGAAAGGTAAAGGTGCTACACAGCATAGCCCGTGCCTGGGGCTCGGCTGTCTCCTCCGGCTGTTGGCTCCGTGTCCGGGCTGGTGGAGCAGGAGGCAATGGGAGCTGGTGGAGGGGCTGTACGTGCTCCCAGCAGGCTGAGGGGACCCAAGGGATCACCGCTTGCTTTGGGAGGAGAAGAGAAAGAAGAGGTGGTGGGCAGAAAGCCTGGGCAGCCTCGCCAAGGCAACCCACACAAGAAGTGGCGGGGAGGTGGGCTGGGGTATACCTGTGTGTGGTCACACCATCCCCGCTGTCACGCATCTCCTTGACTCGGACCCCTTGGGACCTCCCACGGGAGGGGGCTGGGGATGCTGGATGCATCGCTGGCCTACCCATGCTGGGTAATTGGGCTGTTCTTCTGCCCAGAGGCCACTGCCAAGGGGCAGCTGAAAGGGCCCCAATTTGTCCTTACCAACTTCATCAAGTGCTTGGGGTGCTTGGGGGCTGCTGGCAAGGCAGCTGTACTTGGGGCACGCCAAGAGCTGCTGGGCTCCAGCTTTCAAGGGAGGATCATCTGTACCACTTAGCACTGGGGCTCAGCTTCAACTTTAAAATCTTAAAACCTAAGAAAAGCATTTTTCCCTTTGGTTTCTGTTGGAGGTTGGCTCAGACTGAAGCCCTGGGTGCACATTCCAGCTCAAATTTGATATGTAAATGCAAATCTGGGGTTCCCAGGCTCCAGCATTACCCAGGGCCGCAGCAGCATCCCAGGTGCAGGCATCAGCAATGCCAGGAGCACCTGGAGCTGGAGACCCACTTGCATCTTGGGTCTCTTTACTTAATTTATTCTTAATGAGAGCTGGAGTTGCCTCTGTCTGTAAATCACTCTGATTATTGTAGTTTTACTACAGCACCATCTGCTTTCACGGGACTTTGCGGCCATAAAGATAGTTGTTGCCACAAGTGTGCATGTGTATATTTACACAGGGTGTACGGGTCAGGTATCCTCAGCTCTCCACAGGCAGCAACCCCACTGGACACTATATAATAATCCAAGAAACTCTGATTCTGGAGGCAGTGCACTTCTGCACACAGAGCAGGTGAGAGACCTGAGTTGTTTCAAGACGGTGACTGGAGTATTTGTTAAAAGAAGCATCTGTTTCCCAACACCCCTTACTCGTAATGAAACCACATTCCGTGGCATCGGTAGCCTGATGCTGGGAATTTTTCTGCCCTGAAGGCCTTCTATTTTAATGCTTTTAAAATTTACTAGCATAAAAGAAGGGATGGCTATTCTTTCCCCAGGTTTAGGACAGCTTTTTCTAAAGAAAAACTTGCTCCAGCCCAGGCAAGCAGGTTTCTGTTCCGGAAACTGGCGTTTGCACCAGGGCTGGATCAGCAGTGGGTGACTGGCAGAAACACTGGGTGCACCCAGGGCTTAGAGCACCCCGAGCAGAGCTGAGCAACATCAGCCCTGGTGAGACGAGCGAGCCCTGGACCCTGGAGATGAAGCACAAAGACCTGCCATTGGAGAGAAGTGTGAGAGGAGTGAAGGAATAAATCTGTTAAAAGAGCAATGTTTTGTATATCCAACAGAAATAACATTTCAGACCTGCAATAACACATAAGATTAAATTGAGCAGAGTGTTCAAGTTGCTAATATATCTCATTGTCATGTTTCTTCTAGATTTGCTTTGTGCTGAAGGGATGCTCTCAGAGAGCCGAAACCAAAAACTTCAGGTTTATAAAACACAAGGGTCTTTTTAATTTTTTTATTATTATTATTTCAATAATATAAAATGTCCATTGCTTGTTTAAATGCCCCTGGCTGGTCTTGGGAAGAGAAATAAAGCAGTGCTCTCTGACACAGGAGGAGCAGAGGGCATCAATGGCAGCTGCGTGTCCTTGTCCCAGCTGCGCAGGACATGAAGCATGAGCCCACTGCCTGAGTCATGGAAAAAACATTGCATCCTGAAAAGCACTCGGCTAAAAACACAGCCCAGGTCCAAAGGGCAGCTTGGGTGAGGACAGAGAAAAGGAGTTAGGGGGCTTTCATCCCCTCCCCAGCTTCAGCAGGAGGCCTCAGTGTTTGATAAAATTCTACATCTCTCAAAATACAGCTGCCTTGCTGAAGACGTTCAGGGTTATTTTTAGGCATTTGCAGTTGTTTTTTGTACCCAAAAGCTCTCTCCAGGACTACAAACAGGAGGCCAGCTGGAAAGCTCGGGTTTTAGGTTTGCTTTGGATGGCCAGCGCTTCCTGGAGGGGTGGGGAGGGTTTGCCCCAGCCCCTGGTCCCCCAGCAGGGCAGTGGCACCAGCAGCAGGGATGCTGGCTGTGCAGGCACCCCCGTCGCAGGGGACGGGGCATGGCACTGCTGCAGTCCCCAGGGTTTGGAGAGGGAGCCCCGGAGCACCGTACCACATGTACCTGTGTGACAGCCTCGCCAGCTGGGTTGTGCTCTGGGATGGTGAGCTGCTGCTTTCCCCCCTCCCTGAAAGAAGCAGTATGGAAACATCCGGATCTGATCTTCTGGGGCTTTTTGCTGATTTGTTTTCTTTACGCTCCACACTAATGCTGTGCTGGAAGGCGCAGTGTCTGTCGTGGGGACTGGCATGTATCCGCCGGGGCTGTGCGTGCAGCCTGCGCAGCAGCTCAGAGTGATGGTTGCAGTGCCACGGCTGTGGCCCATGTGAGAGCCGGGGGACAGAAAGCCTCATTTCCCATCTGCATGTCTCACAGTGATTACTTACAGCCTTTTGAAGAGATTCCAAAGATTTTTTTGTAAAAAATGTTCAAAGCCTTTGAATAGGGGCTGGACCTCTGAAAAGCCAGGTGCTACCTACCTCTGGCAGGGCTCGTGAGCTCAGCACAGGAATCGCTGGGTGAAGCTTTACAGCTGAGTTGCGAGGAGATAAAGCCCAATTATGGCAATGGTCTCTTCTGTCCTGAATATGGATGGGTCAGCAAGTAGGTGAGCACCAGGCTTTGCAGGGAGTGGGATGGAGCCTGGCTTGGTAAAACCAGGGCATGGGGGAGGCTGTGCCCCCCTGCAAGGTCGAAACAAGGCTGTCCCTAAAGCGGTACCTCCTCCCAAGGACCCTCCACCAGTTTTGGCATCCGGATGGGGATCCATAGAGGACGTCGGAGATGGGAGCTGTGGGATGCCGTGCAGCGTGGGCCTCCTTCGCACTCTTCCTTGGCTGAGCTCTGAGCCGTGCTTTGCCCGTCCCGCTTGGCCAACCTGGGCCGTGCAAGGAGACGGGCGGGAGGGAGGAGCTCCAAAAGTCCGTTGTGGTGGCCCTGCTTTTACAGCCAATTAATAATGAATCACTTTTGAGCAGGCTACAAACTGAAGGTTATAGCATTGCCAGAGGAGGAAAACCCAGCACGAGCAGGTGGCAGGAGAGCTGACTCCAGGTACTGTCAGCCATGCCGGGTCGCAAGCAGATGGCATGGAGAAGCAGAGGCTCTGAATTAGTGAGTTTCAGGTTTATTTTAAGTGGGGGGCAAAAAGCACTGTGGAAAAGTGACCCAAGGTGCATGGCCCTAGTCGTGATTTTTCCCCGTGTGTTTCTGCGGGGCTGCACTAGGTTGTCACTTTAGGCGTGGTGCAGGTTCCAGCTTTGGATTTATCATGCAGGGAGTTAAGCCCTGTGCTGCTTGCACATTACGCCTTCTGCTTTGCAGTTACTATCTTCCAATGACAAGAGGGATGCTTGTTATAAAATAGAGCCACGTTTAGAGCACGAGGCGAATTGCTGGCCACCTCCCCATTATCTCCAGAGAGGCAGGCAGCCACACACCGAACCCTCCCCTGACATCCAGGGCAGATGATGGGAAGGTGAAGAGGACTTTTCACCTTTAAACTTTTCCATGAAGCATGCCCAGGTGACTCGCAGCAGTAAAAGCTATTCCCAGCACAGGACGGGTGAGGATGGTGCCGGCATGGCTCCCCGACAGCCCATAGCTGGCATAGCTTGGCCCTGCGGGGAGCGTGCTGCTCCAGCCCCAGCTCCAGCACCAGGCATGCTGCCCCACGCTCCTCCTCACAGCATCTGTTTTGTCTATAGGCTAATATTTTCCATTCGGTGCATCCAAAAAAAATACAGTACAGCTGGGCTGGAGAGTCCTCCTCACCCTGATGCCCCGGGGCTGCAAGTATCCCCTCCTCCAGCAAAGACCTGCAGCCAGGGGTCTGCACTCCCCACCGCCCCAGGAGGCAGGTCCCGCAGCTGGTGACGGCTTTTTTGCCTCCTGGCCCCCCTAACGCTGGCTCCTCAGGGCAGCTGGATGCTGGGAGGAGGGATTGTGCTTTGCCCATCTCCGGGCACACGGCTGAGATCTGGGACGAAACAATGCCCCAGCTGGCTGTGGGCCTCCGCACCAGCAACCAGGAAAGGTAGAGGAGGATGCAGACACCATCTCTCCCGTGCATTAAAGTACAAACCTTCTGACTGGGGTTGCGTGCCTCTTTAAAACAGTTGGTGGAAAGGGAAGCCATAATCTGAGGTTGGCTTTAGGCTTTTCTGCTTCCTCAGGGCTGTATCCCACGGTGCATTTTTGGAAAGAGTGGTTTTGCACAAGGGAAGGTTTCCCGACAGGTTCTCCCCCACCATCAGGTAGGAGGAATGGCTTGAGGTGCCAGACAAAACCGGCACGATGGTGAAGGCCTTGCCAAGTGGGAAGGCTGCAGGCGTGTGGCTGCATAGCACGGTGAGCAGTTTAATAAGCTACCTGTCCCTCGCAGCGAGCTCAGGACTGGCCACTGAAAAGTGGCGGTGGGGGCAGAAACCCAAGGTGCATAATGCAGACCTGCCATTGCGCGTCTATCTCTGCTATCCCCATTGCTATCCTGCCAGGCTGCTGTATGAGGGCATCGCACTTGTGCCAAGCCAGCAAGCAGCCTGGCCCAGCACAAGGGCATTTGACCTGGCAAGGCTGATGGCCAGCCACAGCAAAAGGCAGTGGATGTGAAAATCATGGCCCCCACAACGTGCTGAGAAGAAGAGTGGAGGAAGAAAAATGAATATGTGCCAGGGAAGCAAAAACTATAGTGGGTGAGGGATGTTTGTATAAATAAAACTAATTGCCTGGCGTGGCAGTGGCTCTAGTCTTGCTGTTTATATCTTTTCTTTCCAGGTTTTGCCTATCCCACATTGCAGGTGCAGCACAGCTTCCTGCAAAAAGCCACAAAGCAGACCGGCAGCAATGGGAAAACTTCCTCGGATACCTCTCCCATGCCTCTAGAAGAGTTGCACGGCATGACCTTGACACGCACAGCAAAGAGAGCAACCTCGCAACACGGCCGGGAAGCTGGCAAGTGCAGCAGCAGCACCCGCTCCTCCCCAAAGGCTCGTGAAGAAATTCAAGCCCTCATTCTGCAAAGGACGTGAGGGATCCTGATTACTAACACACCTTGCATAATCATGACTGGGAAATTGCTCCATCACATGAGGGAAAGCATGGCGAAACAGAATAGGAGGCAGAAAATAAGGAGCTGGGATAATTTTCGTCAGGATAGCTGTAGGAGGGATTCGCGAATTCGTTAAGAAGGCCGGTGGTGTTTAATGCATGCCTTAATGATCTGGAAAAAGAGGTGAGCAGTGAGGTGGCAAATCTGCAGATGGCCCCAAATTGTTGCAGTTGCTCGGGATGAGGCTGTGAAGAGCATTTTTATGGCGAGGCCCCCGCCCAGGAACTTGGCCCCTGATTCAGAGCGGCAGGGGGGTCCTGCTCATTCAGGGCTCACCGGTGGCACCCTTTGTGTTCTGGCTATAGCGCACAAGGCAGAGGGGCTTCAACTGCCCTGTCTTTCAGATGGGTCCCAAAATAAAGCATGTGGAAGCAAATTCTGGAGTCCCACACCAGTCAGAGAGCATGCACCCTGGGGTGCAGTGCAAGTGGAGTAACAGGCATGGAGGGCAGCTGAGCAGGCAGATGGGGAGCTGGGGACGAGGAGGTGGGGAAGGTTTTCCTGAGGCACAGCCTCTCAACTGAGGTCCGAATGAGGGGGGCTCCCATGCCCTTATCTCCTTACTCTGCCCCTGTAAATCTGCCCCTCACTCATCAAAACCAAAGGGGGCTGCTGCTCTTCTTTAAAAATCAGTGAGACTCTTACCTGAGGCTGAACTTTGATGCACCACCAGGAATCAAAACAGGTGGTTTTGCTGGGCCAGAAATGCCTGCTTTCCCATATGTTCCCTATACAGTCGAGTGGTGGCCGAGGAGGGGTAGGACAGCACTCAGAGCGGGCTGCATCCCACCACCCATGCACCCGCAGTGGCCCTCGCTGGGGCCCTGAGCTCTGTCCGGGCTGCGTGTGTGCTCCCCTCACTGACAGTGAGTTGCTGTGTGTTACACATTGCCAAGTGCAAGGAATGCAAAAAGTCATGTGGAAAAATAATGCATAACCAGAGCTCAGTCATATATATATATCCTTCTCTGTAACTAATATATTTATATGGATTGGGTATAAGAAACAGTTTTGAGACATTGGAGAAAGGAATCAAACACTCTATGTCACAACATTTTCTCTGATTTTTCAAAGCCTGTGTATAAAATGGAGATAGTGCTTTACACAGTGGTGGTCTGCTCATCGGTGCTTGTAAGATGCTCGAACATTGCCAAGGTTGCAACCACACAAGCAGGCAATAGAGTAGCACTGTGATCCTTTTAATAAGAGTCTCATTAATCTAAAAATTAAATATAAGGTGTTTCAGACTTCCTGAGAATGGAATGGAATGGAATGGAATGGAATCGAATGGAATGGAATGGAATCGAATGGAATGGAATGGAATGGAATGGAAAAGGAAGAAGAAGAAGAAGAAGAAGAAGAAGAAGAAGAAGAAGAAGAAGAAGAAGAAGAAGAAGAAGAAAAGGGGAGGAGAGGAGAGGAGAGGAGAGGAGAGGAGAGGAGAGGAGAGGAGAGGAGAGGAGAGGAGAGGAGAGGAGAGGAGAGGAGAGGAGAGGAGAGGAGAGGAGAGGAGAGGAGAGGAGAGGAGAGGAGAGGAGAGGAGAGGAGAGGAGAGGAGAGGAGAGGAGAAGAGAGGAGGAAATTTGATTTCTGCCAACAACAGATGCCAGAGCCTCCCTCTGGAATAGCCACAAATCCTGAGGAAAACGGCGTCATAAACCACTTCCTCTTGGACCAGAAAACAATAGCTGTGTGCTAAGCCTCTACTGCATCCAGGCACAGGCTGAAATGAGCTACACTGAACAGCAAGACACAAGCATCCCCACATTTCCTGAAGATCTTGGTTGACCTGCCTCAAATTCAGGGCCTGACTCAGCAACACAGGGAATTTACACCCACTGAAATCCCAGTTTCAATGGGCTTAAATATGTGCTCAGCAGCATGTGAGCTTGATGGACCAGACTGTTTAATGCAGCAGTCTATAAGCTGTGGAAAACACTAAGGCTAGGTCTCATTGCACTTTCAACTTGCTTAAAGAAGTTATGGTGTGTGCACTAAGATGCTGTGCTGAATCAAACCTGAGAAAAGCACCTTGTAATGCTGTGGTCAGCATGTTAGATGGTATTATCTTGTGCATGGGGGGAGCTGTCAAAAGTCAGTAAGATGAATTGTGCATAGCTTCAAAAAGCATGCCTTACCTTCACATTTTCACATATATAATAGTGTCGTGGCAGCAGTAGTGAAGTGATAAAGCCGAGTCTCAAGGTAGCTCAGCAGGAATGAATAGATCTTTATAATTGACAGGCCGTAATAATAATAAATATGTGAAGAGTTTATTTCTCCCTCTATCCAGTTCGAAAATGACTACATGGGAATCTTCGCCAGCAATTGGGACTCTTCTAAATGATTACCAAGGCAATCCACTCTGCAACCTCTGCCAGCTTCAGCATCTCAATAATTAAAAAGGTACCACTTGTAGCTAATGGTAAAGAGAACAGATGTTTCCCCTTGGAAGCTTTTTCCTTCTTCTTTCCCATCGTTTCCGCTGCCTTAAGCTGTACTCTGTCTGAGTATCTCCCAGTTATGCCAGCAGGCCTGTTCCAGCAGGTCGCAGAGGCAAACTCGGTGCGGTCCCACACCCTGGAGCACATATCTGCAGAAGCAAAGCTGGGTTTATTGTACCGAAGGTGATCAGTGTCATTAGCTGGACGGTGAAGCAGCAGCATGTTCTCAGTAAGTTGGCTTAATACCCTTATCCATTTTCCTGCTGGCACCCAGTCACGTGAATGCCAGGCAGGCTGAAACACATAGCCACGTGCCCAGGCTGGCCAGGGGAGGAACCTTCAAAGCTTTCCCACCTCTGTGTGGAGGTGGCTTATACACAAAACTGGGAGTTGTTGCCTGCTAAAGGCTTGTACACCGCCCTTAGCCCCAGCACTGGTCTGGGCTGTGTTCAGCCTCTGCATTCTCTGAGTGTGAATTTTGAAAGTCGCTGTTCCAGAAGTGGAATCATCTGCTTGATAGTGCTGTTCTGCTTTCCTCTGACATTATAGCTCTTCTGTGGCCCAGTTTGCTTCGGTTGCTACTACAACTACACAGTATGTTATCAGTACTCAATAAATGCCACAGCCATTTCAAGGTGAGATAAAAGATATGAAATATGAATGTATCACTGGTCTTTTGGTTTGGGGCTTACAAGATGCTTAATCTATCACAGCATCTCAAAAGGCAGCATGGTTGCTTTTGTTTAAAATTTGTGTTTTATGCTGTGAAATGGGATTGTTGCTGTTTGCTAGCATTTGATGTAGTAAAAATGACTACTGGAATGCTATGGCTCACTAAAGGATGTCGGCAACAAAACTGCAAATATTTGCCACTTTTGAAAGGATTTTTTCCATTTGAAGCTTAAGATTTATGATACCATAGTATTCTGGATTTGCAAACAAGATAAACAGAGTTGCTGGTTTTGGTCTCAGCGAAGCTCAGTCCTCATGCACCTGATGATAGACAACAGCACAGTAGTGCCATTGACACAGCTTTATGCTTGGTTGAGCTATTGGTGACACGGATCTCTCCATTCCTGCATGGTGTCTAAAGTGGCTTATCTGCTCCCCTTCTGGGGGCAAATGTGAGCAGGTTAAATTTAAGCTATCCTAAGTCAGCCAAAGCCTAGCTGGCTCATTGAGCTGGAGTAGTTAAGACACATAAGAAGCTGGTGTGGCTAACATTATCTTCAACTGCTTTTGACTCCATGGGTCAGATAAGCATTTATAGAGGGGCAGGCAGGGGAGGTGAAGGCACAAATGAAGCATAGCAGTTAAAAGCTCCAGACCCATAAAACCTGTCTTGCACCTCTCTGTACAAATACTGCATCCATAGGTGAAAGCAGTGGAGCTGCAAGGATTTCACCTAGCCAAAGATCCCTTACAAAACAGGCAAACTGTTGGCAGCTACAGCCAAAATGTCAAGTTGCTCTGAGCACACAATTGCTCAAGGTCCCTTTGGGGTGGGCACTGATCAAAGAGACAGCAATGGCAGCCCAGTGACACACCTTGGGCCATCAGGGGTGACCAGACGTGGAGTGGGGTCTGGCAGAAATTACAGTAGAAAGGCAGTAACTGGCAACATGCAGGGGAGGGAAGGAAGTCGATGGGCACAAGGAGCCAGAAAGGGGGCACAGCAACCTCTCCCACCGTGGCGAGTGGCCATCAGCACCACAGACAGTTGGCAGTGCCCACGTCAGGCTGTTTGGCTGCATGGCACAAGGTGGGTACCAGGGCTGGGGAGCAACCCTGCTGCCTGGACCCAGCCTATGGCAGAGGAGCAATGAGTGGCCCCAGGACCCTCATCCTCAGTGTATGAGACCTGACAGCTTAGCTGAACTTCTCTCCGTGGACCCTGGCCCAATTAGGTCCAATTTGACCTCCAGGTAAAGCTGTACAGACGCTTGCATCCTTCCTAAGGCAATGAGGGGCTGGGTGAGGCAGGAATATCCTCATTTCCCTTTCATTGTCCAAATATCCTTTGCCCTGGAGGAGTTGCACATCATCTGCCTGCCAGGACAGCTGGACAATATCCATCAGCCTGCCTTGGCTGTGCTGCAGGGAGTATTTCCAAAAGCAGCTGAGTGACATAGGTGCTCATATTGTCTTGCGAGTCAACAGGACTTGTGCTCCTTTGAAAACTTTTGGTCCGCATGAGCGAAGGCCTTTAAATATTTTTAAAGCCACTCAAGAGGCACCTAAATATTTGGGTACGGTCAGCCCTATTTTAGACAAATAAAACTACCTACAGGGAATGACAAAGATGCTCATATCATGCCAAGGATCAGTGTGGGGCTGATGTCTCCTCTGAAGGTTGCTTGTTTTATCCATTCACTGTTCTGATCCCTCTTTCCTCCTCCTCTTCAGCCCCTGCAGAGAAAAGTGGTGACATGATTTATAGATGTATTCCAAGGTATTTGAATATTTTCAGCCAGCTACCTTGTTCCTGCTACCTGCTCCGATGGCTGCTGTGCCGAGGGCTCCCTGAACAAAGGCTCAGGACAAATGAATCCTTGTCTTCACTCCCAAGAAAGGTTTAAAAAGAATCACCTCCTTCTTCTATTATTTCCTTGTCTTGTTATTTTAATTTTTTCCCTTGTGCAGACAGCAGCATCAAGCCCACTAGAGAATGAATGAATATCAATGAGACAGGGCAAAGATGGAATATGCAGCAGTTTTTTCCCAAAGTTATAATGAAAATGCCTACAGGGAGGTGGCATTGCAGCAGATAACACACACATCCACAATCACACCCCGTTTTTGGGAAACATCCACATTTACTGAAAAATACGTACTATGTGGGCAAGTTTCTAAATGTCCATTCAAGTTCATGGTGCAGACGCTCTTCTAGCAATTTCATATAGCAATTGCCTCCTTTCTGTTAAAAACAGAGGCGCAGCCGGAGCCCAGGGATGCAACAGGCTGGGAACACTAGAAAGTTAGACACAGGCTTTGCTGTGAACTCCCAAATCAAGGATTGTTTCTAATTATAAAATGCATTACTCTGGTATTAAAGGAATTGATTCCTTGCTGGCAGGGAAAAGAAAGAGAGACGTGTGTCTAACAGAGGACAGAGACAGAGAGGGAGAGACAGTGTCTGTCCCATCATAAATACTGCACCTCCCTTCAAAACTTTCTGCTTGCACTCTGTCTGAGCCTAGCCATTTGCCTGGGATGCCTTTCAGCAGCATCCCCTCCTGCTGCAGCTGCAGGGATGCCCTCACAGTTCTCCAGTTTTATTAAAAACCAGAAGGGTACTGAGACTTTTAGTGGGGCACAAGACTCATGTGTGCAGCAGGAGCCGGTGGCTCCCCAGATACTTTCTCTGCACCCCCTAGACCCTCCTTTCTGTAGTCCCCCAAAACAGGGGACCAACAGCTGGGAGTTACAGGACACATTTCCCTTACAATGCTGCCCAGGTAGTACCCAGCTCCAGAGGCTTTCACGGCCTTGGTAAAGGAGGAGCAGCATGGCCCTGGCAAGGGGCAGACCAGAAAGCAGAATTTTCCATGAAGCTGTGAGAAAAGAAACCCAACCCTGTCCTCCCCCTGCCAAAATATTCACAAAAAATAGCCAGCTTTAAAAGTAAATTTTAGCGAAAAGCTGGTTGATAACAGTTTTTGAAAAAACTAGTGCTAGGCTTTTCACTGCAAAGAAATGGCTTGCAGCGGAGTAAACATTTTGCGAGCATCATGAGCACTTCTTGCGATGGAAAAAACATTTCCCATGGAAATTTCCGATGGTGAAAACAGGCCTTTCTGATGGGGAAGCATAAACAGAATTGGCTTTCTGTTCTTCACAATCTGCTCCCTGTTCGCCAGGCACAGGGACCGGGTAGCTTTGCAAGGGCTCATCAGCCCAAAGCTCTCCACAACTGCCTCCTGAAAGCCACTGTGGGACAGAAGGGACAGAAGTGGTGGTACAGCACATCCCATTCTGGCAACGCTACTTATGCAGCAGGCGGAGACACAAGTACCATACGCATGTAGGGTTTGAGGATGCGATGGGAAGGGAGGGCTGGGCAGCCATGGATGGCCGGTTAGCAGGCAGCAATGAACTGGACTACCAGGAGGGGGAAAAATATTAGGAGCCATGAAGCATGACAAAAAGGCTTGCGAGTGGCTGGTGCAAGAGGTTGGGATGCTGTTAAAAGAGGGGTAAAAGAGCTGCTGGGGGAGGGAGGGCCAGCAAGGGAGGCCAGTGAAGGATGGAGGAGGGTCTGCCAGGGCGGCAGTGCCCACAGATGCTCCTGCCAGCCAGTCGTGCCACTTCTCTCATCCAAACACTTGCTGCCATTACATCTGCTCTAAGTGTGAGATCGGCTGCAAGTGTAAACACAGCTTACTCTTGTGGCTCCAAGCAGAGGCGGAGGAGGCTGCAGGAGCGTGTCAACGGGCTGGGGGAGCACAGGAGTGTGGGCAGGAGATGCTTGCTCTCTTGCAAACCAGTCCTCAGATTAACTGTGCAAGGCTGATAGTCAAACAGCAAGAGGTTGCCAAGTTTTTGCAGAAAGCAGAGCTAAGCAATGTCGGTTAACTCATGCTTTGTATGTAAATACTTCCCCTTCTCTCACTATGGTGGTAGCCCTGCTCCAGGGTCGTCTACACCTAGAACGCTCTGAGCATCACTAGTAGCAAACAACAATATAATTGCTGCTTCTGTTATGACCGAAAACCATTTTCCCTTCATCTTCTTTCTGAACTGCGTAAGCACGGGAGATATAAGAAGTGGGTTGGTTGTTTTTTTTTTTTGGTAGGATAAAAAACTCAATGCTGCCCTCTGTCAGAAATGCAGCAGTACTGGTCATAAATTTCTTGTCCTTAATTAACGAGTACTGCGTGTTCTCTCCGTGGTGCAGCTTTTAACCATAAATCCCCCTCATCACATCCGAGCCCGCTCATAAAGGCAAGGAGGCGATCCAATTGCTTTCTGCTGCGCTATTTCATGTGCTAAACATCTGATGGTGATTAATAACGCACCTCAGCTGTTCAGCTATTTACAGTGATGGCTAACCTAACGATGACTTAATGAAAAGAAGATGTATTACTGCCTAGGTAAAAAAAAAGACATAGTGCTGTTACCGCTTGTGTTTAGTGCAATTTAAGTGGAAGGATACGTGGGCGCTCTGTTAAATGCTGATTAACCTAGCGTGCAGGATAACTTCCCATTTCATGAAGGCCAAGTTGAGGGCAAGCCCCCCAGGTATACTGGGAGAAAGGCACCCCCGCCCCCCAGTCTGGCAGGGCCCCCCCAGCTGGTGTAGGTCCATCCCATGCAGTGTGGCTGTAAAATGTGCGTGTGGTGGTGGTGGTGGCGTCTGTCCCGCCTGCCTGGCGTGCAGGGCTCGGGCCGTCTGGACCTCTGCCCAGGTGTGGGTTTAACACACCAGGAGAAGTGATTGCCTTTAAAGGGATAAATTACAGCTCTTAGCAATGTATCTATCAAATAAATGGCTAAATCCAGAGTTGTTTGGTCCCAGCACACCGTGCTGTAGTAGAGCAATCAAAAAAAGAGTGCCATTACAGGGGATGGTGCCTGGCTGAGTCACCTCTCCGCGGGGGCTGTCGGGATTTACACGCTGCAGACTTACAGATTGCTGCCTGCAACCCCCAGCGAGTGGGATGCATGTGCTGGGCATCCCACAGCTGTCCCTGGAGCACATCCGAGACAACTTTTCTCTGGCACCATGTCCCGCAAGCGTCTGAGTTTATCTCTGCAAGTGCGTGACAGCCATGGAGGGCATCAAATGGCCAAGATGGCGATGAGAGCCTCCCTTCTCCTTGCACACCAACACGTGCTGCCTTTGCGCTCCTGCTGGGGGTCACCAACATGCAGTCCTTTCACCTCCCTACAATGAGATGCTACGGGGGAGCCCACCTTGCAGGCAACCTGCCTGCAGCCAAGGCAAGTCTGCCCTCAGAGACCACTTCGGACAGCATGGCCACGCTCTCCAGCGCAGCCTGGCAAGGCCAGCAGCCAAGGGAAGGAAATCTGCGCTTGTAAAACATCACATTTGGTCTGGAGCCACAAGCACAAAGCACCGGGATGCGTTGCTTTTCAGGAGGGTGTTGCCCTTGAAAAGGTGCAGAGGTCTGGGATGAATTTTCCTGAACACTGACTGAAGACACTACAGATATCACTTGGTTTCACAATGAGTCACTGAAACTCGAGAAAGGCAATTCTCCGGGGAAATCAAAAGGAGTAATTAAGAGAACATAGTAATTAAAAATGTACCCTAAGAGATCCTGTACGTGACATCCGCACCAGACGGAGAAGCATGCCTTTACCCACCCCAGGTTACAGAAGCCTGGGGAAAGCTGCAGCCACAAAGTCGCCATGGTTACAGATGCACAAAACTGAGAGCGATGAGACGTCCTGCTCTGCTACGACCACAGCATGCATCTTTGAGCTGCAAGTATTTAATTGACCCTGGATTATGCAATTTAAAAAGAAAGAACCCCAGAAAGTCCTAATGTATTCAAGGATATAAGAGTAGACAGATTAGAGAAGAGATTTTAATATATGCACACTGTACAGGGTGTGGGGAGGAACAGATATTATGTTATTGGACTGTTAATTGAAGCACTCATTATGCAGTCTTCATTCCATGTCCAAAACTTCTGCTTAAATTTGTTTACACTACCTTCTGTCCTAGAGATGCCTGCATTTAACATACTGATGTATTATGTGTGTATTTGTGTGCATGTATACTAAGATGTAGTTGTAATACATCATAAACCCTATGTACTAATTATCACATGCTAATGTAGCAAATTAACCATACATTAGTTTCCATCAAAAGCAGATTTCCTTTGCATACAAGGTGGCAGATACAACCTCATGTGTCCTGATCAGAGTAGAAATGACTGGTGCATAATAACCACTTGAATACACTTTCCATGCTATTTTGCTGACATAAATCCTAGTGATAAAAGCATAAGAAACCACCGAGGGTTTTAACATCACAGTGTTTACTGCACATGATAAGGAACCGGATTTCACTGTCTCAATGCATTTCCAAGGGCACACTGATACACAGACATGTTTTCAGGGTAGTGGTAGTAAAATCCAACCTCACTTTTCACTTTTCTTAAGGTGTCTTGCTATTTTTCCAAACGCTATCTTCATCTGATGCTGAAGAGCTGCCACAGTAAACTTAGCAGGCAGTATCTTGACTTTATAAGCAAGTCGAGAGGCAGGAAGAAGCTGTCTGGAAACACAGGCTGTGTCTATGGTAGGAAATAACTCACCTAAGGGTAGGACCAGAGCGAGGTCCTATCTCTTGTCCTGAAGCTCCCAGTCCACAGGACTGTATTGACCCACATTCCTTGTCCCAGTCACTGGAGAGTAAGCAGCTTTTCTGTGGCAGTGAGGAGGCTGGTCCTCCCTCCTCGAGTGTGGGAACATGTGGGACAAGCAAATTACATACTCATACTAGTACTTTTTGCACAGATGTGGCTCCTAGCTATGATTTAAGGCTTGCTGAATGTGTGCAGTTGGAGGCATGGCAACTTCCACTAAGCCACAGAGTTGATTGCATCTCACCGGCAGTTTACAGGAGTGCTCTTTTGAGTTGAGGCTGGCTCTCAGCAGATGCAACAGGACAGCTGGCCTTGTTTCTGGGAAGAGAAGGAAACTAAACAGCAGCCCTTTTGCTCAAAAATCTGAGCTTTCTTTTCATTTTCAAAATACAGGTTTGTAATTCCTAAGCTACGGATACGCAGTATAAAAGGTAAAATGGTTTTTCTTGGAAGCACTGGAAACACCTGTTCTGTAGATAATAATGCACCATCGCACAGAGCAGCCCGAGTTTCAGACACTGAATTTCAGTAAGCCTGTTACAAGTAGTGGTTTGTAGGCAATGAAATTACTGGCAGCATTTGGCTGTAAAGGATTATAACTGCTGGGCTGGTAGCAGGACACAGGCATTACATAAACCCTAATTAGAAATGGAGTAATTTGCCTACCTGTCCATGATTACGCCTTAGTCGTGTCACACTGCCATCTTGGCTCAATTTCCCTGGAAGTAAGGTGACCAGGGTCTGTAATATCTACCGTGACATGTGTCCGCCAGCGTTTTGGTGTGACCTGTGCCGCGTGGTGCCCCTGCAGCTCCCACACAGCCCATGCACACAATTCCCTTGGCCTGGATGGGACGATCCATGGGCTTCTGTGGCAGCTGAAATGGGTGCTGAAAGTTTAACTTTCAGCTACTGAGGCTCCCTCACCCTAAAACACAAGGTCTTGGAACCAGCATTTTCTCAAAATCTGAATTTTCCTGAGAAGTTACTCTTGTCCATGCTACCCAGTCTTTTAATTGTACGGAGCACCAAGCTGCCTGTCTGTGCTCCTCGCAAAGGTTCTTGCTGCTTGTACAGGTCTCATTGCCTTTGCTGGCTATTTGAGACATTGCTTTCCCCTTGGATTGTTCAAATATCAGTAGGGGGCATTATTGTCTGTGGCTGCCTAGTCTCGGAGCTCTGCCTGTAATTCCTTATTCTATTCTAAGGAAGACTGTCCTTGAACAGATTGTGTGGTGACTGGAGAACTAAACTCACTTTGGTGGGTAATCCTACCAGGAGTTAATGATCCTAGTACCAAAGCCACAGCTGAGAGGCTGGGACCATAACTATCATACTCACACATTAAATCTACTACCTATTTGAAGAAATGATCTGTAGCATAAATTTGTCTATAATGCTCCCATCAGTATATTAAGATGTTTATAGCTCAGATGAGTTTTGCAGGTACCTTCTTTGCTATGTAAATATCACTATGTCTCATAAGAAAGAACAGAAGAGGAACAGTCTACTGCAAGTGAGATTCAAAGATGGGAACATGTCTTGAGGTTTTCATGTAGAAGAGTGGTATTTTGCAATTTTACTTTTATAACACTTCGATTTTTAAAGGAGCCCAGATCCCATTCACCTCCAAATTTTCACAATGTGTCAGCACTCAGTGTCTCTCCTCTGGTCAGATTTTCTTTCGCTAATCTTTGACTTTGGAACTAATAAAGTCGTCTTCAAACATGACCTACAGCAGTGCTCTGACATGGGCCTGTGTTTGTGCCTTGGATCCAATTCATTCATGTACAGAGGAACTAGCAGAGGGATCTATGTGCCACTAACATCCTGAAAATAGGACTTAGGGAGTCTGTGCATACTTTGGCCTTGAGACCACTAAGGGGGATGAATTTCAACTCAAAATTGGACTTCATCTTCAAGCTATAATGTGATTGTCATGCCTGGGCTTTACTTACTAAAGATTTCTATTACAGCCCTGAGACAAAAATGCTGATCCAATAGCTTCCATCTTTGTAGAGTCTCTGTCCCATCTCATTCCCCAGCCATATTCTGGGGTCTGCTCTGGGTAGAAGGATATGCTGCAAGGAAGGCTGAACAGATGGCCCAGTGTTTCTTTAACAGTTGTGTAGCCATTAGCTGCTATGAAAGAGTTGGCATTATTTTTATTGTATAGCCTTCTCTATGGAATAACTTGGTCATTCACTCCAAGAAGGAGCAAAGACTCTTCCTTTCCTCCATCCCTGCTCCAGTACTCAGGTGAGACCCATTGGATCTGCACCACACACAGTGAAGAAGTACAGAGGATTATTCTGTCCCTTAAGCTGGAACTTACTTGGGGATGCCAGCCTCATCTAGGGCAGCACAGGAACTGCCATCAGGAGTAACCCCTCAGGCCATCTCATCCAGTGCTCTCCCCAAGACAGACATCAACACCATCTGACTTGGAAAAAGAGGAAAGGAAACCTGATAGTGCTGCTACAAAGGCTTTGGTCTGGGACCATGAGGACTGGCAGCTTCTAAACACTTTGAATGGTATGTTGCTGGTGAACATAATTCTTGGCTATTCTAGCTCTCCATATGGCAGTAGCGTCTTTCAGACTGATAATAAAGCAAGCCAATGGTAAAGACTGGGGAATACTAGAAAGCTGCAAACAATTCACACATTTAAATCAAGCTCAAGTGAAAGAAGCAATTTCCAAAGTATTGGTTTGCATATTTACTGTATTGTATGTATCCCACACCAAGAATTACTCATTCCTGGCAGCATCCTTGCCTGTGAAGCACAGTAATTGCAATTACACTTCCTAAAGAAGTCCAGCACTTTACCTTCAAGAACTCAAATGCCTTTTGCCAAACTCACCTGCAAGGAACTATTTTGGATGAAATGTTTGAGAAGTCACAACAGCCGTCAGGTCTGACTTCATTGTAAGCATCCCTTCATGCAACTCATCATTTTTGCGTGTGGAAAAGATTAAAGCTCTTTCACCACTGGGTGCTACTCTGTAAGCTAATCACTGCACTAATATAAAGATGTTCTTTTGATACAACCTTTTTTATACTCCACACAGCGGGCTGTTCAGGTTTTCTGTGAAGAAAATGGAAAGGAACCCAGTGGGTGCCTGAAGTACTGCATGTTTGTTATTATCCACCTCACTCATCGTAACATCACATGAGTCAATGTGCCTGTGATTTCTTTTTTTTTTTTTAATATCTAACGCAGTCACTAGGAGTTGCCACTGCAGTGGTGCTATCTGTGGAAAATAAACGTATTGAGGAGAGAGGACAGGTTTAAAATCTACAATTTAAATCCAAATGGCACAAAAGGGAAAGCTTAATTTTCGATATAATTTCAGGTGTGAAGCAGAAGGTGACCCCACAGAAATAATTTTAATAATATAAATGAGATGGGATGTGTCATCTGTAAGTGAGGGAGCAGGGGGAAGGCAGCTGCGGTTCACAGGGGGATGTAGCTGCAGGGACATAGAGTGGCTTCAGCTGGAGATGATATTTCTGTCAGCAAAAAGCACAGGAGGGGAGAGCCAGGGCACGCTTGCAGACCAGTGCTTTGAGAGAGGAGGGAAATGATGCTGTCTGAGAGACACTCTGTTCTTCTGTGAGATGAATGGAAGGAGCCAAATTCCCTGCCCAAAATACATGGACAAATGTTACACATTTTTGGGTCCAAGAAAAAAAAGAAAAGAAAACAAAAGAAAAACAAAGAAAAAAAGGAAAAAAAGAAAGAAAGAAAGAGAGAAAGGAAAAAAGAGTGCACAAGCTGCTGTTGCCCTGGAGACTCCCCATCCATCCTGTGTATAAATTCTCCAGTAAACAGACAGGTGCTCAATTAGTGTTACAATCTTGAGGTCCTGTGTTCCCAGCAGAACAGAGCCTTATTCCTGTCTTGTTTTCATTTATTTTGCTGTGTTAGTTAAAAATTGAGCTCCTAGAAACATACTTTCTGGGGCCAGCAGACACCAACAAGGGGAGCCAGCTTTAATAACCGAAATGGGTGTTAGCTGGCTGTAGCCCTCCCAATTCACTATTCTCTTCAACTTCTGCAATACCGAGGGCTGCTACCAAGGAGGGCAGCATTCTAGTAAGCTGTGTGCAAGTTCACAAGGGCCAAATATTCCCACTTCAAAGCAATGCTACACAAGGGTTGGCAGTGGGCATGCTTGCCTTCTGGCTGGCCTGGATCAGGATCATCTAGAAAAGTGGGACAGCCAGTTTCCCTTCTCAGTCACTGTCCAGCCCTCAGAAGAGGAGACAAAGAGAGCATTTGCTTCATGGTCACTTTGGGCACCTGAGAAGAAAGATCTGAACCCTTTCAGGTTGGAGCCAGCTAGTCCAGCCTCCTGTGCAGACCAGACCTGCTGGAGGAGTGGTGGGAGAAGGGTGGATCTACCTCAGGAGGGGGGCAGCGGGCCTCACTGAGCAGAGGAATCGTCCATAACTCACCCCCACTCAGTTTTGGGAACCACAATATTGCATGAGAACAACTAGCAGATTGCTGAAAATGGAAGTAATCTGTCTGAAGGAAGACTGGGGTGAAAAGCAAGGGGGTTTTTAGCATTAGGTTTGATGTTTCCTATTGTTTTTCAGGACGGAGTCAGCTCTCAGCTGCAGTCAGTGGGAAGCTGCAGTCTTGGAAGGGGTTATAATGCCTCCTCATTTCATAGCCATGTGTCATTAAATGAAGGTGACGGAAGTTAGGCTGTGCTACACTGGGACAAAGCTCACATCATACAAAAAGCAGGTACAAAGAGCAACAGGCTGTCACAGCTCAACTGTCAAGTGAAGCAGGAATGGTTATCTTCTATGTCCAGACCTCATACCTTTGCTATGGAGGTGTAAGACAAAACTGTTTTCCTTACCTCTAAACTGACTTCCTAAAAATAGGATGTGCACCACCAAAACCGTACATGAATGAAGGGCATCGTAGGTAATTAGATCTGCAGCAGAAATACTCTTAAAAGGAAAAAACAAAATTTTCTCCTGTGTGATGGCTCAGTACCAATGTCAATAATCACTCGGGATTTCAGACCTGAAAGAGATGGCTGAAGAGACACTCTCCAAAGGATTGCTCCTCTCAGTGAATTTCAGATGTCAGCAGGTTAAACTTCACAGAATCATAGAATGGTTTGGGTTGGAAGGGACCTTAAAGATCATCTAGTTCCAACCCTCCTGCCATGGGCAGGGACACCTTCCACCAGACCAGGTTGCGCAAAGCCCTATCCAATTTGGCCTTGAACACTTCCAGGGATGGGACATCCACAACTTCTCTGGGCAACCTGTTCCAGTGCCTCACCACCCTCACAGTGAAGAACTTCTTCCTTACATTTAATCTAAATCTAGACTCTTCCAGTTTAAAGCCATTATCCCTTGTCCTATCACTACCAGCCCTTGTAAAAAGTCCCTCACCAGCTTTCTTGTAGGCTCCCTTTAAGTACTGGAAGGCTACTATAAGGTCTTCCCAGAGCCTTCTCTTCTCCAAGCTAAATAACCCCAACTCTCTCAGCCTGTCTTCACAGGAGAGGTTCTCCAGCCACCTGATCATCTCTGTGGCCCTCCTCTGGAGTTGCTCCAACAGGTCTATGTCCTTCAGCATCTGAGCTAACCAGTGACACGGTCACCTGCTCAAATTAGGCATCCTAAAATACATTCTAGCCACACGCTACCAGGTATTTTCCTGAGAGGTACAGATGGATACTTGGGAACCACAACACAGGCTTAAAAAAAAATGGAAAGCTAATATTCCGGTAACCACAAGCTGGCAGAAAGAACTGTTAAAAATCCTGTCCCCAAAGAGCTCGTGAATAAAGGAAAGAAGCTCTTTGGAAAGAGAGACAGAGCGTGTGAAAGCTGGGGTGAACCACATTTTTATTTGTTATCACCAGCCTGAAGAGTTAACCAGTCTTTTGTTTTGTTACAAACAGTTACATGTAGAAAAAGGGAAACTACTCCTCTCTGAAGACTTTGTTTTGTTATTTTATTAAAGAACAAATGCCATTTCAAGTTACCACTTGCTGATGTTAGTTTTGTTTCTTGAACAGTAGCAGGAAGCCCTGTAGTACTGAGACCCAGCTGATACATCACCCTGGTACTTTTAGCAGTAACATGTAAGTGGTATTTTATTTAGTTTACAAAATCAGGTGCTTAAGGTTTGGCGAAGGCAGATCTGCAGCCTTAATCCACCCCCTTGTCACTACAGACTGGAATCAGCCTTTACACATGCATAGTTTACAGGAAGAGGCAGAAGGAATAGATGGGGCATATTATTAAAACAAAAATGTGAACTGATAAATTATACTTCATGATGTATAAATAAGAAGGTAAGACAGCTGTATCAGGCCAAATCAAAGGTCCAAATTTATGTAGTCACAGTTCAGGTTGCAGCAGTCCAATGAATACACAGATGGGTTGCACATTTTTAGTAATGTCTCTTACCAACAGTAATTCTCACGGAAGCAGGTCACAGTCCCATGTTAGAGAAATTCCTGCCAGCAAGGATGGAAAGATGGAAAGAAGTCGTGGTGATAGGAGCCCCTCTTTATGGAGAGCAGCAGATGTGACAGGGTAGGTCAAGGCACACAGGGCTGGGGAAACCGAGTCAGACAGCTGAGAGGCAGGAACGTCATCGAATATGGGGGTCATTCTCAATGACAGGGACACCAGGCACTGAAGTTGGAGGGCTTGTCATGACAAGATGTGGTTAGCAGGTCCCATATCGATCCTGTATGGAAGAAGAGTGATGAAATGCATTGCATTCTCCCTGCGTTCAAGTGATACCCCTCTTGCGTGCTGCCAGTGGCAACGGCCAGCATCACTCCTGCCACTTCCAAAACTACCTCTGGGTTAGACATTGCTCAGTGCAGAAGGGAACTGGTCTCAGGACCTGTGTAACTCTTCTCATGGGATCCGGGCCCACGTTCTCCCATTTTCTGCCAGACAGCTCTCCACCTCAGCAGTTAAATGCGTGACGGCATTGTCATCTTAAACGGGCAGATTACAGAACTCCAGAAATAGCAAAGCATCATCAATTCAGTCGCTGAATGACACAAGGTACTAAGAGTGATGAATCTTTTCTACCCAGACAAGAAATGATTGATTTGAATAATTGCCCAAGAATTTTCACATGACACTCGAACACAGTTGCTGTCATGATTACCAATGTCTCTCTTCCTCACAGCAAGTCTATAATTGGCAGGAGTGTCTCAGATAATTTATACAGCAACAAGATTTTCACACTTTCCCAGTTCTGGATAGTTGCTAATATTTCATGAGACAGTCACTTTAACATACAAGGGAGCTTTCATGAGCTTTTGGCACATGTATTGATGCCAACTGTCACTGAATTTCTCCATTTTCCTGTCTTTTTTATTCGTTGTCACTAGTAACTACCTATTCCCTCTTTGTATTGTGGAGGTTTGTATTTAGTCACGGTATTAGATTAGTGCAAGTCTTTTTCTGTATTTAAGAGGAACATCTACTTAAAGTCCATATATAAATCTCTCTACAATCCTGTTATGAGGGAAAATTCCTTATTTCTGAAGTCCCTCAATAGCTTGCCTGTACCATGTTGTTAAATAAATAAATGGCTAAATAAATAAGGTGTTTGCTTATCTAATTGTCCTGCATTCCAAACTAAGCAGACCACTCCAATACCAAGCAGAAGTTGTCACTCCACGAGGAACTAGAAAAGAGCTACCCTCTCTGTCGCTTTGGTGTTGCACTAACGCAGATTGCCACGTGCTGCTCACTTCTGCGGTCAGTGGGATCCCATTACTAGCAGCAGAAAGCAGAGGTCGGTGCCCTGGTTGTGGGACTGGTAACTCTTTTTGCTCTCTTAATACCACCATAAAACTACTGGATAGCTTTAATTGACATTCTTAACAGTTTTTTCAATATCTCTTTCTATAGAATAGTCATGTTTGCTTACCTGTTTAACAGCACAACAGCACATGTGCTCATTTCACCCCGTTTTACCTGCAACAAGAGAAACAAAGCCTTAACCTTCCTTGGCAACACCAGCAATTACCCAGCCCTTGGGCTCGAGGAGCAAAACACTGGGATCAGAGCTCCACTTTCAGAAAACCAAGTGCCCTTACCGCCTCATAGACACGAGTCACTTCAGTGGCAACGTTGCTCAGCAGCAGATTTTTTTTATTTCTTTTTTTACTCTTGCATGTGTTTGACATCAGCATGTGAAAAATTGATACCGGGGGTAGGTACTGATCATGATACAGCTATTAGTGGCTGTCAAGTACTCCAGAGAGTGGGGGTCACTGTTTGTATTTTCCAAATGAGAGACAGTTTAATGAAATCTTGCTCTTCAGAGGGAACAAAGTGTCTATCCCCTCCACACAAATTCATACACCTGAGGTAGAATGCTATGAATATGTATCATTTCTTTAGTGAACGACATGAATTTATGAGAGGTTTGAGGCATGTAGCACTTCCAAAATCACTCGTTCAGCTCTCTCTGCTGCCCACATTTAGTATATGCTGAGTGAATGTGCAGAGAGCTACCTGCTGCCTTTAGTCCCAAATGGCTTCATTGACGTTTTTGGCTGAAATGGTGCTCTTTGGCAGGGTGATCATACAGCAGCACACTCCATGGATGTTGCTTATTACCTTTTTACAAGACTTGAATCACTGGTGCTCATCCAGTTTTACATATTGGCTTGTCGGCCCACAAGCTCTGCTGAGCTGTGACTACACCACAGGCAGACTGCCACATCCCTTGGGCTTGTGTGTACCCCTATCCCCACCTAATAAAATTTACGAAGCTGCCATTTAAAAAAATCTGTGTGGCTCAATCCCAGCAAGATCCTGCCAACAACTTGTGTAGATACTTCTGTCTGTCCTGGTGTAGAAAGGTTAACAGCACCAGCGCCCACTAAATATTCATTTGTGCAGCACATACAGACGTAGTGAAAACCGAGAGAGAGCAGAGGCATCAGGTAAACAGACAAAAGAGCTGAGGCAACATCGCACAGAAAAACACAGCAAAAAAGCTGTTGGATCTAGTTGACTTCAGCTGAGCAAGGCTTGGAGTGCTGCAGTCCAGCGCGTTGTTGCTCATGAGCAGGCACGCGAGCGGCTCTGCTGGACAGGGGCAGCTTCCAGGATCAAGCCCTCTGATATTTTTTCATTCAAAGAGGTTACACATACAAACCCAAGTGCAGAAGGTGAGGTGAGGACATACGAGGTAGAAACATTTCAATGTTTGCTTGTGGTTGGACATACAGCTCTGTCTATTGTAAAAGGTGGCTCAAATGTTCTAGCTCCTAACTGTGAGGCCATCCTCTGCCCCTGTCTCTAAAATCTCTGTGATTTATTCCCTGAACAGTCGCACTGGAAGTGATTTGGGAAATTTAAGTGTGTGGTACCATGTTGAAACTCAAGTTCAGGTCAGGCCTCTAGCTGCCATTACACAGGTTGAGAGTGACTTATAGGTCCCATGTTGTATCTACCAGCCTTGTGCAGACATCTTGGGCAACCTAAACTGTCTAAAATGGCACTAGGCACCTATGTGTGGGCACCTGAAGTGACTCTCTCTGCCATTAGCATATTCACACTGCTTTCACTAGGTATCCCCTGTAAAACCTTGTATTAAGGAAAACACTTCCCTACCCTTTACAGGCAGTAGACTTAAACAGACATGGGTCTACAAACTGGTTACTCCAGGAGTAACAAATGAACTATTTTGCATGAAAAGTTTATCAGATTATGCTCTTTTCCCACTGCAGGTCATTCTGAAGCAGACATGACAATAAATCACCACAATGCTATGAATATTTCATAGAAAGACATTTCAGCTTATGGGTGTTCTTTTTTTTGTTGAATGATTATGTCTGTGTCTTTGGCCATTCATTGTCTGTGATACGTGACTGGCCACTTAATTCAAATTACTGTAATCTCTGGCTTTTTGACTGGTTCATTAAATATTTCATAACAAGGAGGAAAAGTAGTACAGCAGATGACATTTATGTGAATACGCAAGCAGGTATTCATGAAATCTTAGTCAAGATTGCTACTCACAAATGCTTTAGGAAAATTAATAGAGATCTCTAAGCATTGTTGAAATAAATAGTGACTTTTTATTCCAACAAATATTAATGAAAATGGTGACTATGATGATTATTTTGCATCGTTGCTCTAGTTATAAGGATGTGGGTCCAGCGTTCTGAAGTCTCTCTAAGACTGGAGCATAAGTCACAAACCTAATCAGAAACAGAGTAGATGGGATCTATTGCAATGGATTTCATTAGTGTAATAGTTCTTGAACAAACTCTGGAAAACGAATCTCAGAAGCCTGACATTTGCCTTATCAGTCCATGGGAGCTCAGCACTAAAATTCATAGAGACAGTAATGAAATTAAGCTTAGAGTAGCAACGAGCATTTCTGAAAACCCTCAGTTCTCTTGTGTATCTCTTATAACACAAGTTAGTTCTTCAGATCATTAGCTACAAAATCTGCAAGACAGAAAAAGAGGCTGGAGGAAGGAGTACTAAGCCATTAAATTTGATTTCCCCCAAATGTCTATCAGCTTTTCAGGAGCAAACATTTCAACGGTTAAAGTTTTACATTCATTTCCTGCACGCATGTTTAGCAATCCTGTCACTCTGGGAGCATTTAATTATGCATACAAACACCAGCTAATGCGCTACAAAATGGTAGCTAATGCTACCAAACGACTAATTGTCCTTCTTATTGACTGAGAGCACTGCGTGGGTGTGGAAATGGAAAGCTCCCATGAGAAATCAAAAGCCTCAGTGAAGTGAATGACAAAAGCCCTGTTGACTTTGGGAGAGGCTGGGTCAAGCAGAGGTGCTGTACACACGCGTGTCCGTGTGCTTATTCGATTCGACCTCTTGTATCAGACTCAGCATGTTCTTGGTGATTTATTCAAGCTGTAATAATCTCAGGATTGCTCTGGTTAAGTGGTACTCATACGTTTGAGTTACAGCCTAGCTGTGGTGATACTGCTCAATTTAGGGTTAAACATGATGCATTGTCCTTTAAGGAGGACCATTACTCAATAGTTTCACTATTAGGCCTGGTTACTTTCTATAAACGATGCAGGCTTTGCCAGGGACTATACCCTTGAAAAAGGAACTAAAGACTGATAAAAAGGAAACATCCTGCTCCAGAAGGCACTGAAGGCAAAAGGTGAAGGCGGCAGGGGGAGATCACAACCACCCACTCAATTCAACACCTAAAAGACTTACCCCCCACACACACTGTTTTAAGCATGTGCTGTGGAATAAAATAACACTGTACTTTTAATTCGAAGCAGAGAAAACCTTAGCCCAATAGAAATGGTGGCAGATAAGCGACTACCAATAATGATTTTGGGGAAGGACTTTGGAAACAAGTGGGTGAATCTAGAACTGCATAGTGTTTAACTGCAGGGTGTGCTAGCTTTGTGGAATTACCACCTGGCACTCATCTTTGCGCAAATATGAAATAAACAGTGTCTCTCCTGAGTGTATGATTATTGGCTTATTGCACACCGGGTAACGAATCCACTTTTCGGACAACAAAGTCTGACCTTACCAAACCCCGCCACGTGAACGTGACCTGCCGCTGCTGTCATGCTTTCCCTGGTGGGAAGGAACCTTCCTCTGGAAAAGGTGCAGGTGCATGCTGTCTGCCTGGTTTTTCTGGTAGATTAGAAGCCATGTACTCATAATAAGGATGGTTGCCCTCCGCTTTAGCACGTGTATTCTGAGTGGAAGAAATCAAGAGGCCAGGGAGCGTGGGCAGCAAGCAAGGAGGCTCTTGGGCAGAGGAAAGCCAAGGGTCAGGGAGGGACCCTGAGGGACAGGGGAAGGTCAGTGTGGGAGGACAGCGGAAGAGTGAAGTGCAGGCTAAAGGAGATTTGGGGAAGAGATGAGGAGTGGGGGTGAGCAATGCAGACGACTGGGAGAAGTAGAGGGGTTAAGAAAATGGACTGGACTGGGAGGCAAGGACTGGGCAGCCTGGGGAGAAAGCTGTGAGGGGAAACCACCGGGCTGAGGTGGGAGCACGGCTGGCTGGGACCGGCTAGAGGGTCTGTACGACAAACCCCGACAGGAAGCCCGCCCTCAGGCGATGTGGCACCCAGGCGCCCGCAAACTACACCCCCCAGAATGCCTTTCGCGGCGCCCGGCACTGAGCATGCGCAGCGGCCGCCGCTCTCCCCAGCACGGCGGGCGAGGGGCCGCCCGCCCCCCTCCCCATCACCACCACTCTCCGCCGCCGCCGCCGGGAGCGCGGGGGAGGCGGTGCCGCCCCGCCCCGCCGCCGCCACGGCCCTTCGGCGGACAGCGCCCGCCTGCGAGGAGGTGGCGGCGCCGCCCGCCGCGGGCGGGGAGGCCGTGAGGAGGCGGTAGGGGCGGCGGGGCCGGGCCGGGCCGGGCCGGGCCGAAGGGGCGGTTACTGCCGTTGGCGCCGCGGGCAGCAGGTGAGGCGGCGCGGGGCGGCCGTGGGGCGGCCGTGGGGCAGAGGCGGTTCGCGAGGGCCGGCGGCTGCCGCTTCTTTTCTGAGGGGAAAGCGGATGAAGGGGAGGCGGGGACACCGGGGCGATGTCTCTCGTGGTCGGCGGCGACTCCACAGCGGGGAGGCGCGGGGCCGGGGGGTGGGATAACCCACGGAAACCCGCCAGGATTGCAGCGAGCGGAGCTGACACCTGGGATGTGGAAACCGTTCTTCGAAGCCGGGGGGCGAAGGTGGTCCGGCCCGGTAGCAGGGGCAGGCGACGCTGTGAGGTTAGCTCTTGTAGGCAGCTGCCTGCACCACAGAAACGCGGTTCAATTAAAACTCTAATAACCTCCCTAGAGGTCAAAGACGCTGCAGGTTTAAAGCCTACCACGGCAAGCAAAGATGTAATTATGTTCTCCTGACAATTTTTCTTGACGGCAGAGTGCCTTGGGAACCCCTCATGACACCTGTCTTCAGCTTTGAAAGCTTAGCAGTCCTTGTGAGTTTGGCCCCGGTAGATACGGATGCTGAGTTTATCCCATCCTGCCCCCTTTTAATTATTGTGTGCTGACTAAGCATGGTGGAAAAGTTTCTCTTGTGTATGTCAGCTCTGGGTGGGTGCGTTGCACATGCCTACTCTGAGGTCAGGCTTACCGGTCTGCTTGTGTCCCCTTGCTTTCTTCCACCCCCTCTTGATTAACCCAATGTTTAAATGGGTTATTAAAATAATGGCCGCTGCTTTGGGGAAAAAAAAAAGAAGTGAAGAGGCACACTCTTCTCTGGTGATGAGAATAATGACTGTATCTGAACAACTGGTAAAGGCGAGGGAACATATTGGTGTTCTCACACCAATACCATAGTTGGATAACTATTGACAAATGCTGACTTTTAAACGGTGACTGCTGATTCAGGAGAATCTGTTGACTTTGGTAATAAAACAGTAATGGCTTCTTTTAGTAGCGATCTCAAAACAGTTTCACCGATAGATTGGCTTGTTAGCTGAACCCTTGACTTAGCTGAGAACCAGAAGAGCTCTTATTCTCTGGGAGGACCTTCTCCCCCAAACAAATCTGATGTATGCTAAACACATCAACGGTAAGACAGGGCGTTTATTTTGCAATGTCATTTTCAAAAACGTGGTAGATACCAAATATGTGAACTAGATACAGGAAACCTGCTTTGCAGTCTGCTTTTCTGCAAGAGTGCATTTTGAACGGCTTATGCTTGCAAGGTGGCAGTTTTACTTGGAGTCTCACTTTTGTGTTTTAATTAGCTGTCATCAAAACTGGAGTTCAGCTTCCAGCACTTGTGAAGCATGCCTTGAACATGCACTTTAGGTACCTGGTTAATATTTTGGGACTAATTACCTAGAGCCAATTCTCTATTAAGCAATGTACAAAATGGATCGACTATATGGAAATCTTTTTCCAGTTAAATTTCCAATCTCCTGAGTCACATCTCACTGTGGACTTGCTGAGGTTTGCTTCAATCATCTGAAAATTGGGTATTCTCATTCCCCTTATTCTCACCCCCTTCTCTTAAAAATTATTGCTTTAAAGTCTTCAGTAAGTGCTGTTGGCTTAAACAGTTCCCTATGACAGCAGCCCACATTCAGTTACTGTTCCCCAGAGTTTTTAACAGATTTATATCTGGCCTGTGCTCTGACACAGCAAGGTCTTTAGGAGGTGTTTTAAAACATAGAGGCTTTGAGATCCTCCACTAGTAAAACTATTGTTTTATTCAAATAGATAAAGCCATAGATGATTCCTCTCAGCAGAAGAACCTGCTTTCCATTTAAAATGGCTTTTCCAACTGGAGCATATTTAGGCTGTGAAGGAGCAGATTTTTCTAGGAAGTAGTGGGAGGCAGGAAGAATCATGAAAAAGAAGGTGGCGCAAAGGAGAGTGTTAAACCAAAGAGCTAGAACCAGATCAGAGGTTCTTAGCTGTACAGACAAAATTTTCCCTTCTCAGACTGTGGGACAGTAATTTCTTTGGTTGTTGTCCAAGATGGTGGCAGAATTCAGTTTTGTGGTTCAGATCGAGGAGTCAAATGGGTCTATGGGCCCATAAAGCTCAGGGAGGAGTGGTCTGGGAAGAGTAAGCGGAGTTTCAGGGAAAATGGGTCACACTTCCCCTGTTTTGCTGGCAACCTTCCTGGTGAAGCCAGTGGCTGTTTCTAAGGGACTTTGCACAGTCGGGACAGAGCGGTGGCTGGGAGTTAGCATTGGTTGGTGGTTCTGCTGTGCTGGATAAATGCATGACATGGGACCCTTTTCCTTCTCCTTTTAGGTCTTGACCGCTTTCTTTCACCTTCTGTGGTAGGATGTGTTCCCTCCTCCTCCATCAGCACGCCACCTGCTCTGACACCATTCTGCCTTCCCCCTGCAACTGTCTCTCCCTGTCCTGGAAGTGAACTGGTAGGTGTGAGGTGCTGGAAGAAAGTAGGTTTCTTTCTTTGCCCTCCAAGTACGTAGACTGGGCCTGGCGACACAGACAGTGGAAAGGCGGCCACTCACATTTGGTCATGCTAGACAGCCCTCGGCTCTGCCTGCATTTGGAGCAAGCTGTGAGCGGGGCATTGAACTCAGTGTGGTAGAATTTAAACTGCAAGTTTTCAAAGCCAATTACTGGTCGCAGTCTGTGTCTTGACAAGCTTCAGTTTCATTAGCTGCCTTCCAGGAGTATCGAGCTGTGCAGCTCACCTTTGCAGAGATCAGATTCTCCTCTGTGATGTTATTAGGTGTTTTTAAAAATGGCTTCATCAGTCCACTTTAAAAGAGCTGGTCTGCTCTGATAACAGTGCCAGCTGGTGCTTCTCCAGATAAGGAACTTGTCACTTTTCCTGCTGTCATACAAGCAGCTTCTGCCCTATTTAGAATACAGCTTAAAAATAAGACTACAAAATAACCACTAGTCTTGTGTAAAGATTTATGTGTTTCATTTAGGAACAACTGAACACTCCAATTGCTTTGGACAGTATTGGTTTATGAAGAAGGTAGGATCAAACTAAATGCAGAGTTGAAGGTAATAACTTTATATACCTGTGTCGTGAGGAAATCTTGATTATAAGATCTCTTATATAACAAAGTGACAATAGGCAAAAGATCTCTGCTTTTTTTCTTTCAGTCCCAGTTAGAAGTTCATTAGCTTTTAAAAGGATCTGAAGTACTACATTGTGCGTGTATGTGTATAATCTATATAGTGGTGGGAAGCAACCAGATGAAATAGTATAAAAACAGTCTCTTTCTCAGGGTCTGAAAAGTAGTTGTGTGCTTGTGCACACCAGGAGGATCGTGGGGAAACTGCAATTGCATGACAGACCTAGTAATTCATTCATTCTTTACTCATTTCTTTGATGTTTTGTGAGCAGATGGCATTTTTAAAAAGGTCTATTAATTCTATGGGAATTTGATAATGGCTAATTGCTGGGGGATCAGAAGAGAGTAGCAGTCAAAGTGAGGTTCCTGACTTCTCTGCTCTCAAAAGAGAGGCAGCCCTCTGCTGCATCAGTTGTAAGCTACTGTCCTCTTAGAAATCCTTGCTCAAGAATATTCACCAGTGTCCTTGGCATAAATTGGGAACTTGTTGATTGCTCTTGATTAATTGAACTGTGCTCCATGAACCAGTCACTATTACAGGAAAAAAGCACCAGGGAGATCATGGCTTATTGTAGGACCCAGTTCACCGTGAATTTTCATAGGAAAGCCCTTTACTCTTTCCCTCATTCTCACTTGCTTCTTGGTTCCTTTCCTTTCCTTTTTCCTTTCTCTGTTTCTGCCTCTTTCACCATGCCTTTGACTTAGGTCTATTCATGTACTTTAAGCACCTGCCAAAGTATTTGCAGCATAGGATGTAAGTACCTATTTGCACTGTAACGTCAAAGGATCACATTTCAAAATTACAACTTTTCCTTTGAACAAGAAGAAAAAAAGGTTCCTGGTTGCTATGGTGAGAGGCGCTATATAAATGCCTATAAATAAATAAACAGCTGATTCTTGGACTTTGATTTGCAGTATTTTTGCTTTTCTAATGAGCTATAATTAAATATCAAAATGGGAGGAGGTGACATTTTACCAATTTTTTTAAATACGTTATTCTTATGCCTTCTGTTTTACAGTATATCTGCTGAGAACAATTAAATAGTAAGTTTATTTTTCTCTCTGTAGAGAGTTGATGTTTTGAAAAATCATAGTCTAGTATTTATAGAAAAACTTTTAGATGCCCAAAGGCACTCTACTAAAAAGGTGGTGTCCATTTTAAGTTTAATCAGAACATACATTTTGAGATAAATGCTTTTTTTCTTATCTGTAAGAGTATTATGTGCTGTCGCAACATGGAAGTTCCAGTCAAGTGTCTGTAAATGTAATTATGTTCCTCTGCAGTATTTGAAACCCCACTGGTGCACAACAGCAAAACTAGAAAATGTCACTGACTTTTTCTTTTATCTTAAAATGACAAAGGCAGAGTAAAAAATCAGATATTCCTTGTTGAAATTTGAGGAGGAAGGGAGAATTTACTTTTTTGTAAGCCTTTTGTTCTCAGGTCCATGATGTAAAAGTAGCTTCCTCTCTGCACTGAAGGTGATAATTGTAAAATGGATTGGATGGAGACAATAAACTGCTTCTTCAGAAGTCAGCGAGTAGCCATCAGCCATTGCTAAAAAAGCCCTTTTCATTAGTAATCTCTGGAACCCAGTCCACTCGCAGTTTGTGAAGCACAACTGCAGCCCAGTTCCCCACCAGTGCACTGGAGTATTCCCCCTCACCGGTGTTTCTCACTCAGGAAATACGTGGACTTTGTTTAACAGCAAAGGAGAGTTCATAGTGGAAGGAACTTTCCTTAGGGGAAGGAAAATAGGTATTTATAATATACAGAAATACTGCTTTGTTAAAGGCTCAGTCTAGCTTCTTGGTGGAAACTGATTTTGCCACAGTGGCCTGAAGAGAGATTTCTTCAGTCCTAAGCTGTGGAGTGCAGCTTGTGCACTGGCAGGGAGTAGATCTGCTTTCTACCACGGTCACAGCTTTGTATTCAAAGAAGCTCTCAGATTTCCAAAGAACTTTGAAGCACTATCCTGTCCTGTTAAAGGTTTGGTAAAATAACACCACGTTATTTACTGTCTTCATTCCCTTTGAGCATGCAGATTCATATCTACTTGCTTTATCAATTTAAAATATATTTGACTAAATGCCTTTTACTTCAGAGCATGTGTAATTGGGAGGACAAGGATACATGGTATTTTTTTCCAGTTACACACAGTTACTTTTCACAGAGTAAAACATGTACTTCTGCACACAGCTATTGATGGTAGGGGCAGAACAGGAGCAAGGAATGGTGTCCCTGAAGGTCTCGCTTGAGCAGTGACAGCCTGCACAGGTTTGATTTATATTTCATAGGCCTGTCACTTTTGTCCCAGCAGAGCTGCTACTGTGGCCAGGCTGGTGATGCTCACCTGAAGAACAGTGACAGCTTCAGCGTTTTTCTGGCAGTGAATTAACCTCAGAGCTGCCTCTGAACCTGGTGCTTTGTGCCATGGGTCTGCACTGACCTCCCAGAGCGTAGCACAGAGTCCTGACCCTGACCCTGCCTCAGCACTGTGTTTTGTGCGGGCTTGAGGCCAGAATCAGGAGCGGGTTGTGCTCTCTACCTGCTGGAAGGTGGTTTGAGCTTCACGTGTATCAAAGACAGTTTTACCTGCATTGAGGTTAGGCCTGGAGAGTCAGTGTTTGACCTGCAGGTCTCAGCTGCCTTCACAGGATTGTGTGGCTGACAGCATACAAGGCAATCCAAGGTTTCTCACAAAAGGGCCATTGCAAAGGCTGATGAGGTGTGTAGGCAGGCTGAACCCAAACAGAATCTGTGCTGCCTACAAGAGCAACAGGGAGATAGGAAGGGTGGCAAACAGGGAGTCTTGAAAGTGCTCCAAGTTTGCAGCTACTCCCAGGTCTAACTGCTTGGGATTGGTGTACCTGGAGACCATGTTGATGCTGGAGCAGGACCAGGCTTCAGAGTCACTGAGAGAGTTTTCTCAATTAGAAAGCACCATTATTACTAGCACATACTGCCTTTTAATGGAGTGGCATCTTTATTAGAAGGCTTTTCTTAGAGTAGGAGGATGAAATACATATATTGATATTAATTACAGGACGAGCTGGTGAGGACAAGAGGTGGAGCTATTGTGTGTCTCCTTTTCCAGCATGGACAGGACAAAGGGTGAAACAGTGCATATAGCAGATTTTTTTTTTTTTTTCCCTTCTTCAGAAGTTCTGCTTTTCTGCATTGTTGTTTTGGGTTCTTTTTTTCTTTCAAAAAAATTTTTTTTTAATGGATGGATATGATCCAGGACCATCTGGTGGAATTTGCTGTTGTCACATCTAGGTTTTCTGATGTATTGCCTGTCAAGTTATATTGTATGTTCAGATGAGTTTCTCATATGATGTGCTGACAACTACTGACAGCCCTGAGATGGGAAGTTGGAAGCTTGGGGGAAAGAAGAGAGGGACAGAGTTACCTTTAAAAATGTAACCTTGACTGCTCTTGATCGGTGGGATTTAATTTCTGGTACCTATGGTTGACTTTTTTAGTAGAGAAAGGTAAATGAGTGAACTTTAAACCAAGTGGATCTAAGGTACTGTAATTAAACTTGGAAGGTTTGTAGTCCACTGCTAGTCTTGTCAATTTTTTTTTTTTCTCTTTGACACTGAGTTCTTCACTTAATCTTTCTCTGTCCTTAACTCTCTGTCTGTAGACGCTCTCACACTTATTTAAGTTGCAGCCTTTCCTTCCTCCTTTACTCCTCAATCCTTCCCCAGTCCCTCCTTAGAAAGGAGATCTCAAAACGTTTCTGTTTTTATTAGGGTGCCACCAGCTATCCTATTAATTGTAGTATCCCAGTATCCTAATCCTGAATCCTAATACCCTAATAATTCTGTAATGAACTAAGATTTTTGGCAAATTAGTATTAACCTTTGCAGACATATCACATATATGAAAGCAATAAGCAAGTCTGAAATAACTATAGTAATTCTTTTCTTGCTGGTTTAATACTCAAATAATTAACTAAAGCAGGGTTTTCTGATGTAAAGGTCCACAGTGCAATTGCATTTCTTCACACACTGACAAAGATAATGCTGTACTTCATAAACCAGAATCCAAACAAGCTATGAACAGTTCAGTTTTGTTCCTTTTTTTTTCTGCCATAATTTGAAACCCCAAGTAGCAATTAGGCTGGTGACAAGATAAATTTCACAACTTATCATTCTTCATTTTTTAATTGGCCAGATCAGTAAAGAAGAGATTTGTGTTTGAACTTTAAAGGTTCTTAGTTTATATAGTACTGGTAGAAAGCGTAGTACAGGTACTTATGAATGGGTTGGAAGGAAGCCTGTTTGTAAACAGAGATGGGATCGCACTGCAAAGGCACATCCAGGTGTGGTTCTGAACGCAGACTCTCCCCTCTTCTCCCTCTCAAAACCATGGTGGTTATACTGGGCCTCCTGCACATTAGATCCTGCCTAAATATTGATGAAGTTGGAAGTCACCCTTGGAAAGGCAAAAAACTTTCTTCCATGGAGGTTTGAAGCTGAAGATGACAGTCCCCAAGCTTATGGGACTCTTGCAGTTTGCTAAGGAAGAAGCTGGAAAGCATTTACTTGCCTCTACTTATTCCTGTGTCTCCTCAGTGCTACTTCCTGGCCTGGGGAATGCGAGTGCCCTTCTGTAGCTGTAGAGAGACAACGTGTTAAGCTGACCAGGCCAGTAGAGCCTGAATACAGGAAAATGTAACCACTGTTTCCTACTCTGATCGTCTGCAGTTCCATACTTTGTGACTATCAAATAAGGAGACTTGGAAATGATCCAGCTCCTGTGCTGTTGTAGGGAAGGGACTGGGGTATGCAAAGGTCAGTGTGAGGGTACAGCAGCTCTCCATGGTGATGGTGGGTTGTGTTGGATGGAGCACTGTTCTCATACTGATCAAGCATCAGCTCAGCTATTGTCAGAAGAAGTGGACTTTGGAGGAACCCCCATAGATGGAATATGGCCAAATTCTCTGCCTGTAACGTGTTTGATAGCACTGCAGGGAGGTGAGGCTGGTCTTCAGTCCTTAAATGCATTAAATTAACTCTGGGCGAGCTTGCTGGGAAAAGGGTAATGAAGCGGGTCAGAAATGGGATGTGTGTGCTCAAGCACATGCAGTGGGCTTAATACTACAAGCAGCATTCCCCCAGGCACATGGCTGGGGAGCAGCCAGGTCATGGAGCACACTGTGCTGTTTGTTAAACGTATCGCAGCTGAAATCACTTGTCCAGGCATAAAAGATAAGGTCAGTTAGGAAGGAGAGCAATTGCATTGGGAGAAACTTGTGAGAGAAGCTGGATGCAGTCTAGCGTAATGCTGGCTGTGTAGGGCATGTACTAGCCAGCACCCTCTCAGGGGTTGCCCGAGTCCGTTGCAGCAAAAATTTCAGCTTCTGATAGTGGAGACTGATGAAGATCTTGACACATCTATTCTGTTGTTTCAGGTAGAGGTGGCTGCTGAATGGATCTGCAATGTGACTGACGTTGTGCAGTGCTTCATCTTTATTTCATGTGACGAGGAGGTGGGAGGGAGGAGATTATTTGAAGTGCCTGGCTAGAGACAGAACATAATTTATCAGTGTTCATTTGTCTGGAAGGATACACAGCCCATATATAATTTAGAAACGTGTTAAAAAATAGGGAGCTATTGTCTTTTCAAATCAGTGAGCACTCAAGTCTGTTGGTTTAAAATCTAGTTTCTGTGACACATAAATGCACTGCTGTGCATTTTGTGTTTATAGTGTGTGTACAGTATAAGCGTTACATCTAAAATGAACCAAGAAAGTGTGTATAAATAGTACCGATAAAACTAAGCCCTTCATAAACTCAGAGTAATGTGTATTTTCCCTATTTAGGCTGAAACACCTGGAACCGCACAGGGATTTATCCTAGTCAGTTCTTCTGAGATCACATTTAATATAGAAGTTCTTTTCATACGTGATCTGCAAATGGATTTTTTTGTTTTCCTATTGTAGTAAGTATCCTTTCCCCCACTTTTTTTCCATCTCCCTTTGAGTCTTTTTCGCCTTTTTCTGATTCAAGCCTGGTGATGATATGCTATAGCTAAATTATCAGAGGGGGAAAGGGATATTGGTGTCCTCCACCTTGCTGTTGAGAAATATATATTTTTGTTTTCTGCAGTGTACTGAGACCAAGAGAAACGAACAGGGTGTTGCCATCCTTTATCACAGGCAGAATGATAAATTACATGTCCTGGAAAGTTTAAAGACATGCAAGAATGCAAATCCTTGGCCTATGAGGATGTGTGGTTGGAAGTGCTGATCCAGCCAAGACTTAAGCACATGCTTGAATCTAAGCACAAGCATTGCTTCCATTGGGTGTATCTACCTGGCACCATGCTATGTGGGGTAAGCAAAGCTCTTGCTATGAAAGGAGGATTGATTTGTTTTAGTGGCTGGAAGTAGGAAAAGGAAATGAGCCTCTTCCAGTCACCTGGAAGAGCAACCTGTGTGTAGTGGAGGTGTTGCTCTTCTTCTGCATTACTGTCCTTGACTCTACGGTGTGAACTGATGTAGATGGAAACCCTAATGGTTTGGCATTTGCTACCTTACAGTGCATCTATCCATTTCCCCTCCTCATTTTTCACACTCTGTCCATGTCTGCTAACCACAAGCAGAATACCTTGTCTGTAGTAGGTGGTACGGTAGTGTGGTGCTTCTGCCTAGAAGTGCTGAAGCATTCAGACCGAGGATGTTACAAGGGAGTGCATAACTTTTCCTCTCTTGCTAACAGGGAAATATGTAGAAATTTTCAATAATTTACAATTCAACCCCTTTCCCTCCTGCCCAGTGTAAAAGCCTTTGAACCAAAGCTCTGTACACTGGCTTGCTCTCCACCAGCCTGAGAAAGAAACCTCTTGGAAAAGTGTCTAAAGGAGGATTGGGGTTTTTTCTGGCTGCTGATGGCAGTGTGCAGTAGGCAGAGTGGTCTAGATCTGTTCTTCATCTGGTTCTTATTCTGGTTGTCCTTTAGTGGAAGCACTCTTTTTGGCTCTGTTTTCTTTCCTCCACTTTAGCTCATTTTCATGCCATGTTTCTTGCTCCTTTTAATTTAATGGCATGTGTGCTTTCTGAGGAAGCAGTGTACGCTCCAGGTGCTGTCTGTGTGCTTCTGGTGGTGTGAAGTTGTCTACCCACTTCCTGCTGGATTTGAGCTTGCATTCTAACTGGGAGGGGAGACATCATTTTTGTGTACAGATGGAAATGTTTTTCTTGGGGTTTTTGGTGCTGAATTAGATGTCATCCCTCTTGCATCCTTGAGGCCCTAAAAGGGAGATAGGAGCTGAGTTTTCCTGATGTGCTAATTTTATAGCATTTTTTGTTTTCACTGGATTACCTCCAACTGGTCCCAGAGCATTGCAGCTGGCACTGCAGTTCTCACATCCATCTCCTGTGTTTTAAGTGATTTTATTTACTTCATACAGTGCAATGAGGTCTCAGGCTCATGATTGAAAATTCCTTGGTGCTTTACTGATAAACACAGATCAAAAAGATAATCTCCAAGTCTGGTCTTTTTTCCTCTGGAGCAGTCTTTGAAGGTTACACATTCTTCTGCTGTACATCCTTTGTCCAAGCGTGTCTTCTTTTTGTTCTCTATTCCCTTCCTACTTGTTTCTTTTCTTCCTTCCCTTTATTTCAGTTCTATGTCTTCTATATTCTTTTAGTTTGCTTTGTTTATGTTTGAGAAGAGACACACCTGAGTTTAAGTATAGTTGGCTATTTGGACTTAACTTAGAAGTTTTCCTTAGAAATGCTTTGTAAGTGAAGGCCTCAATAATTTTCCCCTTAAAGCTTTTTTCACTGGTGGCTGAAAAGTTTCACTAATTTTTCCCATCTTGCCTGCAGCTTCTGTTGCCATTTGACTGTCTTATGCACCAAAGCTTACTTTGGCATACCTATGAGAGGCTGTGCTGCACAATTCTTACAACTGAACCAACTGACATTTCCCTTTTCCATTGTAAAATATTTCACCTTTTCCTTTCAAAACACACATTCAAGTGTCTTCCTCTCTCCTGGCCTTTGACTCTGCCTTATAAAACTGAAATGGAGATCTAGATAATTATTGACAGCTGGACTCTGCACAGTTGCATCCAGATGCCCCTTCTTCAGCTGCTAGATGTTCTGAAGACCACACATGTGTAAAGAGGGACCAAGGGGCATTTTGATGTTAAACAAGGATTACCAGGTTCTTGTGTGGAGATGGCATATATGGAGATGGGGATTAAAAATGAGAGGAATGAGAGTTTATTTGATAACAGAAAGGTTTTTTGTATTTGTGAAAAATTGTTTATTGTACCATCCAGCTTACTTGCCAAAGTTCAATGGAGAAAATGTAATTCTCAATAAAAATGGTTTCATTTTTTGATTGCAAAGATTTCTTTGTATGTAGTGTTAATTTCCTTTCCATCTTTTTACTGGTTTACCTTAACAATTTGATTACATGTATATTTTTTCTCTTGAGAGACAGTGGGTGTGATTAAACTCTGTTTTAAACTGTTATCATGTAATTAGCAGGAAAAGATGTCTCAAGTCTGATATGCCTGCTGCTTTATTGCTCAAGGAGCAAAGAGGAGCTGAATTATGGGATTTGGGTCCTTGCTTGGAAGTCCTTGTTGTGTAAATTTGGCATAGGCTACTTCTGTTTCAGAGAACCATCTCTTTCTTCAGCTTAGAGCTGTGTAGATACTAGGACCATGCTTGCATGAAGCCAAGGAAATGAGTTTCCTAGTCGTGTTCTATGTACCTCTTGTATGAAGTGGGCTTGCATACAGATCTTTATTACTCACCTATTTATGCTCTCTGATGCAGTAATCGGTAGACCATATAGTTTTTAAAAGATTCCTTTATGAAGTCTTTTGGCTAGCACTGAAAAATAAGCTTTGCTCTCCCTTCTCAGAGCTTCCAGTCTTCAAAACCAGCCTGTTTGGGTTGTTTCTGCTACATTCTTCTCAAAGCCATGCTGTGAGTTTTCCATTGCTTTTAGAAAATTTCACCCATTATGTTTTAGGGCCCACTTTTGCATACTATTCTCTGAGTAACACTTATTCTTGACAGTTTGGTTCCCTTCAGTTATGTACTAGTGTGAATGTGTTTTGTTCGAAGAGTGGTACACAACTGAGAGTTTAGACCCTGATTTCTTTAAGATCAGAAACCCATGTATAGTTTTAAGCTTTATGTGAATTTTGGATCACTGGTGACCAATGAAACATCTAAGCACAGTCTGTGTAAAATACCTTGGCAATTGCAAATGCCTTGAAGGAATTTGAAACCATGTGGGTCTGTCTCTTCTTTTGTACCAGAAAAAAAGCCCTACTTAGTTTGGGTGTAGGGGCTGCGCTCCCTCTTCTGAAGAGTAATGCTTTGTATCATCAATGATTCCCTGGATGTGATGGGGTTTTGCATTTGCTTCTGGCAAGCATACAGTCAAATGTAGTTACCAGATGACCACAGTCCATTGCATGGGGCAGTCACTGATGAGCCTCTGATGCACTGGAAATGAGTTAGCTGTGAATTGCTTTGTGTCTTAGTTTGCTGTTGGTTTCCCCTCTCCCAGCTGGCCACTTGTAATGTAAATTGGGTGGGATGTTTTTGGTTTGTGAATTGAAATCCCTTTGCAGTGGGAAGACTAGTTTACAGTGTTTGGTCCCTGGGCAGATGAGCCTTTCACCCATACACGTGTGGACAAAAAGCCCACTTCAGAAAGGTGTGTGACACCAGTTTCATGACCTCTTTTTTTGCACTGGCTTACCATATCACAAGCTCAGTTGCATGACCCAAACCAGACTCAGGCTGTTCCTGCTGTTGTGAATTTATTTCAATTTTTATTTCAATATTTTCCCATTTATCTTTCACAATAGATGGGAGGAGTGGAGGGAGGGAGGGAAGAGGTGGAAAATAAAAAGGTGCATAAGGATTAATTTGCTGTGTAATTTCCTCTTTTAGAAGGAGGGAGATACACACCTGGGAAAATAGGTTATCAGACCTCTAAGCATATAGATGAAATATTGTCCTTTCTAATAGACGCTCTGGTGTCGTGCTGAGGTAGTCACTTACTCAGCACTAAAACTATATGACCAGATTCATTTTGAGGAGACATGAGGTGGTTTCCTGTGCGTGTGCATTTTTACTCCCTTTAGCTAAGTTAGGGCCCTTGGTGCTTATCACTTTTTAATGATTTGTTCTTACCCCTGCTCCTTGCTTCTGGCTGTTTGTTCTTTACTACTTAGGTTATTACTCATGTTCATGCAGAGACCTGAGAGTTAATAGAGAATGAAGGTTGGAGTTGCTCTTCCCTTCCCTTGTCCTGTAAGGTTATCTGGGACAGCTTCACGCACGTTTATATATGGCTTTGCAGCTTCTTGGCTTCTGACTGTGTTACAGTTGTGTCAAAGGTATAAAACTAAAGCTGGGAAGCTAGCAGCTTATTGAAATTAATTTAAATTTATAAAGCCACTGATTAATCATCTTTTAATGCAGGTGTAAACTTAAGAGCAATAGATAGTCTATATACTAATTGTAATCTTTTATATGAATTTTGTAGTAGTCATACATATGTATTATATACCTACATATATATATTTAGCACAGAGGTCACAAAGTCAAGTCATTATACAAAAAGTTCTCTAGTCCTTGCTGAATTTATGTGCATGTCTTTGTCCCATTGGAACACAGGGCTCTTAGGTATGTGCTTGTCTTTAAGCGTTGAATATATTCAAGCAAATTAAAGAAGAAGGTTTTTATTTTAGTATATTTTAGTTTTTATTTTAGTATACTTCATCACCTTGATGGTAAAGAAATGGTGGTTATTTTGTGTAACCTTAAGTCACTTAGCAAGATGGCTGTTTTCTAGTCAGTCCTCAGCCTCCAGCTTGGGTGCTTTCTCCTTTCAGATACTTGCTGCCTTAATACAGGTCCAGATCTGAGTCTTCATAGTTGCAAGAGGAGCTTTTTGTGGCTCCCTTTGCCTTGGAAGAAGCATTGGCTACCTCAGCAGACTGTTCCTATTGGTCTCCAGGACAGATAAGCACATCATTCTGCCATGGAGGGGCTGGAGTTGGACAAGCCAAGGCAGGAAAGTTCTGCCTGGGATGATGTATGTCCTCCATCTCTGACCCCTCCAGACTTGGAATGGGTCTCGCTGCCTATGGCCGATATAGATGTATATTTTAGTCTTTTCTCCAAGGTCACAAGAACCTTTCTCTTTGATGATGATGGGTGTGTCAGCACATATGTTTTTACTACATCTCATCTTGGGAATTCTTTGCAAGTGAGAGGGTTCAGACCTGCTCCAACCCTCCCTGTGCTTGGGTAATGTTGCAGGGTTTTCATAATGGCTAGATGGCCTCAGTGGGGAATGGCTGCATCAGCAGCAATGCTAGCAGAAGTCTAGAGGTAGAGAAGCACATCTTGATGTAGGATGCTGCCTGTAGTGCCCTTGATGTCTTGAAATACTGTGTAAAGTAGCTGAAAGACCACTCTTTTCTTGTCCTTGCAATTATCTGCACATGGATCCAGAGCTGTATATAATGAATGGGGGCAGATGTTTTTAAGTGGAGTTGTTTTAAACAGCAGTTGGTTTATCAGTCTGATGTTGCTCTTCTCTCAGTGACAGTCAGGTTACACTTCAGTTATTTGAAGAGATTCTAATTGCCAAATACTTGACTCAGCATTTGACTCCACAGAGGCAGCAGATCTTGCCAGTGGGAAGGAAGGAAACAGAAATGAGCTGCTGTGCCAGGGTTGGGTAAGGAATCTTCCATCATCTAAGGGCCACCAGTGAATAGCAACTATGTCGGTAGGTTTGCAGATGTTTCTCTCCCAACAGATGCTTTCTGCTTTTTGTCTGAAACTTTCACCTTCTTGTGTGTATTAAATGTCCTATCAGCTATTTATGGGAGTGTTGTAACCTCCACAGAGGTGGGATGAGAGGGCTGTAGAGAAATGATGCATTGATTTATTGGTGAGATTTATGGGGCAAAAATTAACCACCTTATTTTTTATTACTGTTCAAATAAATATAACAGCAAGTCTTATACAAAAAAACCCACCCTCAAATCAGGCTTGAACCTCTTCTTCTTGCTGCTGTGCCCTTGATAAATATGCCTAGATTCAGTAGTCCTTCCATGAATTTTGAAGCTGCCCAGGGCATGAAGAAGTTCTTCCTAGCTATTGAACTGTAAATTGTTGCATATGACACCTGGAGGAGTTGGAATGGTTTTGTACAAGTAACTCAGTGTATTCATCACACTTTCCCTATTGCATGCAGTGGTTCACATTGAAGCTGAGAAAGATGATTCATATTGCTTTCTTCTCTTCCCACTGTCAGTAGCAGCGGTAGCCCTCAGAGCAACATTCGAAACAGTAAATGCCTGGCCCACAGCCATGTGTTACTACTGCTCTGCTGGGCCCTCTGATGATACTGTAATCAGATGAGAGACAAGGTAAGAATTGTTCTTTTCCGCAGGGAGAATCAGACTAGGGTATTTAAGTACTAATCGAAAAACAATTTCAAAGAAGTGTTTAAATTGGCCAGCAGACATTTTTCAGTCCTATGGCCTTTGCTGTCAGGAAACACCCCCCCTTTTTTTTTTTTTCTCCAGTATAAGTTATTTTAGATGATTTGTGAGACTTTATGCTCTGTTCTGAATTTTCATGTGAATATTAGCACCCCTGGGATATGCTGCCAACCCAGAACACATATGTTTTGTGCTCCCTTAGCATCAGTCTAAGTGGTTGCACTAGAGGGGGAGTATCCAGTAACTGTGCTCCTATCAGTTGTTAATATTACACTACTATCATATGAATAGGGTTGGGTTATATGCTGGCTGTACCCTTTAAAATGTGAGGCTGTGGTGTACAGGTGTGGCTGAAGGGGGCATTGGAGGTAAAACAATCTGTTTGCAATTTTGGGATTCAAAATGGCAGTAAACCTTTTTATTTCCCCTGATTTGATTTAGATTCTCCTTCACCTTGGCTCTGAACTACATTCCTGTCATGCTGCTGTGCTAGGTACCTCCAGGCATTTGTCAGAGACTGGCTAATTGAAGAACACGCTCCAGCTTGGATCGAAACTGCTGTTCTGATCAAGATTGTAGATGCTGCTGTTGCTTCCTTGTGGAGTTCTTTCCATGAAGTACTAGGACTTTGGTTTGTAGGTTTTGGTTCTTGTCATGGTTTAACCCCAGCCAGCATCTAAGCACCACGCAGCCACTCACTCACTCCTCACCCCCTGCCCTCGGTGGGATGGGGAGGAGAATTGGAAACAAGTAAAAATCGTGGACTGAGATAAGAACAGCTTAATAATTGAAATAAAAAATAAAGTATAATAATAGTAATAATTGTAATGAAAAGAAAGTTAATAAAAAGAGAGTGAAATATAACCCAAGAAAGACAAGTGATGCACAATGCAATTGTTTACCACCTGCTGACTGATGCTCAGCCATTCCCCGAGCAGCGATCTGCCCCTCCTGGCCAACTCCCCCCAGTTTATATACTGAACATGATATATGATATGGAATACTCCTTTGGCCAGTTCGGGTCAGCTGTCCTGGCTGCATCCCCTCCCAACTTCTTGTGCCACTCCAGCCTTCTTGCTGGCTGGGCATGAGAAGCTGAAAAATTCTTGACATAGTATAAACGCTACTTGGCAACAACTAAAAACATCAGTGTGCTATCACGTTATTCTCATACTAAATCCAAAACACAACGCTATACCAGCTACTAGGAAGAAAAGTAACTCTATCCCAGCTGAAACCAGGACAGTGCTTCAGGGTTTTTAGGAAAGCACAAAGTCTCTGAACATACCAGAAAGTGGAAGCTTAGGGCAAAGGCAGCTGCAGGGAGCAGTCCTGCTGTAATTCTGCTTGTGAACTGAGATGTTCTCATCAGTTCTGGAACTGCAGCCCACTTGCAAATGGGTGCATAATCCAATAAAGGCAGTGAAATGCTTGGACATCTTAAGCCCTGTCCTTTGGATACTTCCACACACTTGTTAGCTGTTCACACCTACAGATCTGTCAAAGTGCCTGACAGTTCTGTTGTTTAGCCTAAAATGCAAGTTTGTATTTCTGTTATTTTTCTTCTTTTACATACCTTGGTGCCTCTGTGATTTTCACATTCAAGGATGTTTTTCCTTTCAACAGCTATGTCTTGCTGTGGTATTAGCATCTTAATTTCCTAAGATGTCTGTGAGACTTACTGTTTGTGACTACCCTGTTTGTCTCAACAGACAGGAAAAAGGGGCTCTCTTTTTCCTCCACCCTTCTCAGGACAAGTCCATGCTGACAGGGCCTCCAACTTCAGGCTAAGTTGTGGCTGCTGGGGGTCTCTCAGGCATGCAGGAGGCCACATGGCCCTCAGCATGGCAAGTGTGGATGGGGGTAGAAGATGGGAGGAAGGTGTGCTGGGAGCAGAGCATGTCAGGCTTATGGCTGCGCCACCAGCAATTCTTTCAGAGCAACAGTGACAGAGCTGATAACTTAATCCTCCCTGTCCTTTATCATGTTTCAACTTCTGTGATCTTGGAGGCTCTGGCTCCTGCCTTCAGCCCTGGAGCCCATGGGGTTGTGAATACAACCTTCGGGTACACCAGAGGGTTTGATTGTTGGTGGGTTATTCACAGAAAGCTGCTACCATTGTTGTGGCTGCTGGTGTGGTGTGTCCTACCCAGATCCCTTTGACAGCTTCAATCTTTTCATCTGTAAAATGGGAGATGTGTTTCTTCAGGTGATAAAGGCCTAACATTAAAGTGTCGTCTGAGAGAGGGCAGACAATCTTACTGCCACCTAGGCAAAAATAGTTAACAAGTAGTGGGCTGTGGGAAGCACCATGGTGAGGCCATGAGCAATACCCAAGGGACTTGCAGGCAATGTTTTACCCTTGGTTTCTCATGTCAGTCTAGGTGAACATCATTTACTTACCGAGCTGCTCTTATGAGCATGAGTTATCTCTGCTTCCTTTACAGGCACATTGGCACTAATTACATTTGCAGGTACGCAGTTGGTATAGCTGTAGGAGAGGGAATTGGTTTATCTGTGTCACCCTGCTGACCTGTCATTGCTTATGACAAAATGGGAACCTGAAAGAGCACAAGTGACACCTAACGAGTCAGAACAGCTACCAAAGCCATCTCCTGCCTTGGGAACTAGCAGGTGACTCTCCAGTGCCATTCATCTGAACACACATTGCATACAGCTGCAGGAACAGGCCATTATGTCCCTGCAGTGATCCTAGGGTAGGATCCATCCTAATGGGGATGGGGGGATTGTTAGAGTGAATATTTTAGCATTTGAGAAATAGTGTGCTTTTCCATAACAAGTATATATTTTATATGTATAAAATATGCACATATCTGTGGAGGAGAATAAATAGCTATGAATTTGTCAGGTTGATGTAGAGACGTAACCTAAGTGTGTGTGTGTGTGTGTGTGTGTAAAATGTGTTTTATCATGCTTACACCTTTGTAAACCTAATATTTGTGTAAAACTTGCATCCTGCATCTCTTAAGCCTGGGAGTATGTCATGCTTGAAGCAGTTGAGCAAAGTGGGATTTGGCCATTGAGATACTCTTCAAAAAATACCTTTTCCACTGTCAAAGTATATTCTTGCTTAGGAATTTTCAATATTTGACTGAAGTCCTGGTCCTTTTGACATCAGTTTTAATGTTAGCTTCTGCAGAATCAAAATGCCATCATCTTTGTGTGGAGTCCCGATCTTGATGTCCAGAAACCTAATGCTTGCTTTGTCTCCTTGTGTATTTATCAATACAAGGACTCTTTTTTGTCAGCTCAGGCATGAAATTTTTTTGTGCTCTCAAGCTGAGATGCACTTTTGGTTCAAAAGCACTGCAGGAAGAACAATTTGTTGTAGACCGTACTTCTGGGACTATAAATAATAAATGCTGTAACTCGGAATGATGCAGGCACCCCTGCAACATATACATGCAAGGCAAAGATTCGGTAAATAATGATTTACCTGCTCTTTGTCAGTCTTAAACCAAGAGGTATGTATTCAGACTTCTTTGCTAGCTTGATGAGTTTTGTTTGTGCTGTACTGCTTTTTAGGAGTTCTAAAAATGTTAATTGTTTTTCTTTGGTGGTGCTGTTTTTGGAGGCTGCAACTTTATGAGAGAGATTAAATATTTATCAAACTCTTAGTTCTGAGTGAAGACAACCTGTTCAAACCTCACCAACTTGCAGTAGGCTGGTGGTGCTGACTGTTTGCGAAGAGCTTGGGACTGCGACTCTCAGTTCTTTATGGTGCAGTAGTAATAGACAGTGATTATTTCAGAGTTGCTGGATTTATTTGATTATGTTTTTTTTCTCCCCTTAATGATGTAGTTTTGTTCAGTTACTTTGTGGTGTGGCAGATTGATAACAGGACCCTCTTCAGGAGTGGGATTAAACTACCCAACTTCATGTGATGTGATAAATTTTACCTGTGAAATCTATGCATATACCTCATTCCAGGAGTAGATAAGAAGCTTACTCATAAATACAAGACCAGTCTGTAAACATTGTACTTTCTTCTCCGTTAAAGTCAAAGCTTGACTAAGATAAGGAACCCAGCATGGTGTCTCTGGGTTATCAGAGGTCCCACTGATAAAGTCCCTAACCAGAACTGAAGCTCTGTGGAGTCAGTGGAAATGCTGTCCGTTAGCATCAGTGGAAGCTAGGTCATGCAGTGGAGCTTTCCGAAGCACAGAAAACACAAAGTCAAGATGTGTTTTCTCAAGTGAAGTCAGCTACAAATCTAACTCCACGCCTTATCTTTCAAAATTCAGAGGAAAAACATCTGACTTGTTCTACACGAGACAGCACCTTCAGAGGGGCCGAAGGGCAGTGAGATGAGCTAAAAAGAGAAGGGTGACTCTGGATATCCTTAGATCCGGCAGGACAGGCTGGGGACACTGGGTGGGCCTGCCAAGGAGGGGATCTCTTTTATTTGCTCTTTTTTTTTCTTATTTCCCCCAAGCAGCTGTGACCGACCAGTGTCCCTTTGCAATCCTCTCAGGATGGGCATAGGCTCATGCTGTAGTTCAAAGTCCACCTTGAATTGGTGGGAAGAGGTGGCACAGGCCTGGAAAGGAGGGTACTGAGGTAGATGTCACCTTGTCTTGTCAATCCTAGTGCTTTTTAATGTTTCCAAGTGGGCCAGAACCATTTTGCTTGTTCTGTACCAAGAAGGCAGAGGTGTAAAAGCAGCACTCCAGAGCAGGAGAGAGAAAATGTCTGTTTTACTTCTGTGATGCCCTAGTTTAGTAGATACAACAGTTGTATTTATTCATCATGTTGGCAGGCTTATTTTTGAAGGTCTAGTGTTGTCAAGAACCTTTTGTCGATTTTGCAGAATGTTATTTGGGTTTATTCTTTGTTTCTTTCAGCTTATTTTTCTTCTGTATTTGGCTTTTAACTGGCAGTCAGAAACCCAAGGCTATAAATTCCATGGTATTACTGTGTTTCTAAGCATGTGTGATGCTGAATGACACCCACATTTCTCAGCTCTGATGGTGGCTGTATTCAGGCTGGGGGTCTTGTGTCCTGCACAGAGCAAGTTGTGATATTCCTGGGGCTGCTTTGTGCCTCCCAGTTTCACCAGATCTCTGCCTCAGGACTACCCTGTTTTCATCTTATATTGGAGAAAGCGCTGCCTCTGCTGCATCAGGCAGGAGAAGCTGGATGAGGGACGTGCTTGTTCTGAGGCAGTCAGTCTATGGGCTGGGAGGGAGGAGGAGAAGATACCCAAGTCCTTGATTGCAGGTTGTCCGCATGAAGTGGCCTCCCCTAAGGGGGAGTCCTGACTTCAGTAAGGTCAGGGTACTTGGTGAATGAGGGACCTGTCACCTGTAATAACTTGAAACACTGGTGGACCCTTGCCCCAAAAGTTGTAGGGTATTGCAGTACTTGGTATTGTGCTCTATTGCTACTGTGATTCAAAACGTATCACCCCTCACTGCCCTGCAAATGCTTCAGCCTGTCACTTGCCACAGATTAATTTGGCAGGGCTGCTTTGCCTTCTTGCATGGAAACAGAAGGTTTCTCGGGGCTGGGGCCACACAGTAAGCGGGGGTTGTTCATGGACAGAGTGACTGCAGACTTGGTCAACAGTAACCAGCCCAGGCAGCATGACTCCATAGTGCAGTGAACCACCACAGATGCTGTAAATCCATTTATCCCCTCCCTCAGATGACTTCCAGCATGATTTGGGGAAGGTAAGAAGCTGGAGACACCAGTTTGTGATGCATATTTAGAGAGAGAGTTTAGGTAACATGCTAACCCTTGTAGCTGCCAGACTCTCCTAGATGAGAGTTTTGAATACCCTGTATCTTACCTAATTGCATTTTTTAATGCAGAGCCGTTTGAACTTTTTCATTTTGGCAGTAAGGATAATTCCTGCCATGAGCAAAAACCTAGGGATTCTTTTCTCTGTTTTCTTATATAAAATGGTTGCTCTTCATCTGAGAGTATCTGTGTGACAGTTGGACTAGATGGTCATTGTAGGTCCCTTCCAACTGAAATAGTCTGTTCTAAATGTATAGTCATGTGCGTACATGTGGGTGTTAGAGAACATTTCCTCTTTTTCATCATTCTTATTTCACCTGTTAAGTCTGACTTAAAGGGAAAAAGCCTCCCGGATAATCAACAATATGAATCCTGCAAATATACAGACAACACATTTGCAGCGAGCATTATATGTTTGCTTGTGATCTATCTACAAGTATGTTCCTACAGGGCTGGGATCTCACTCCTAATCATAGAATCATAGAATCATTTCGGTTGGAAAAGACCTTCAAGATCATTGAGTCCAACCATTAACCATGCCCCCTAAACCATGCCCTGGAGTACCCTGTCCACTCGCTTTTTGAATACCTCCAGTGATGGTGAATCAACCACTTCCCTGGGCAGCCCATTCCAATGTTTGACAACCCTCTCAGTAAAAAAATTTTTCCTAATATCTAACCTAAACCTCCCTTGCCTCAACTTGAGGCCATTTCCTCTTGTCCTATCTCCAGACACCTGACAGTAATACCTGTGTTCAGTGGTGTGACTTCCTGCCCTGCCATGAGCCTTTTGGTGAGTGCCGTGGGCAGAACTGGGCTGCTCTTCTGATCCTGCATGTAGATCCAGTTGCAGGATTAGGACTTGCAAAGTTCCCAGCCAGTACCGCCTGGTTTGCCATCTTCAAGAAGCTGCTCAGTCCCCACAGGTTCAAGCTCTGCTGAGAAGGTTGGTATAAGACACTTTCGCCTCCATGACCTTCAGCTTGTATGCAGGAAGAGACTCTCTTATAAGCTCCTGGCTCATTTTTGTGCCTTTGTATTTAGGAATTACTTATTTTCACAGTAAAAGATAACTTCATTTTGAAAATACTGTTCCCCGGATCACTGAAGGAGGGCACTCACAGCCTTGTTCAATACTAAGCCATTTGCTGACCATCACAGCTGGGAAATTGCTTCCCTGGTGCCAAGGGAATTGCTAGAAAGCATGCCGAATGGCTTTCATGTCCTCTAGCAAGGGGCATTTTTTTCCTTTCTCTCCTATTGTTTTGTTCTTTTGTGTGAAATGTTCAGAGTAGTAGTGGCAGTAGCAATGATACTCAAAAGCAGGATTTCTAAAATGTGTCGCCCCCCCAACCAGTTTAACCACCTGTCTCCCAAGACATGCTCAGCTTTGTGAAACAGCACGATGGTGTTTGTTTCAGTGTGGCCGCCCGTTGGGGATTTGCAGGAATACTGCAGCAAATCATCCTGCATGCAAGGCTGACCTCTGGGAGGCTAACAAATTGAGGTGAGCCAGCTGGAGCGATAGGACACTGCCGACAGACAGAGCATGCTCAGACCTGGGGGAGAAAGGTAGTTCAGTCTGCAGATGGTGCATGGGTTACTGTGCTGAGAGCTGTTAGATACGATTTTTTCTTTTTCTTTATGGTGGTGGGGAAAGAAGAGGACTGGAGAGTGTTCGTTCCCCTGCAAACCGTAGCTTTAAGGTGTCTTCTTTTTTCTTTCTTCTGTGAAAGAGAGGCACCGGATAGCATTTCCTGTTATTTAACAACACCAGGTATGCGTGCATGTGCTGAAACACTAATCTACCAGTGATAGTACTTCCAAGATTAAAGAGGTTGCAGATGCTCTGAATTACTATGTTTCTTTGCGGGGTGTTATTGTAACTGTGCTCTGTTTGCTGTGCTGATCACATAGACGTAGGGCTCTGAATTCAGTTTTGTTGGCACTCCTGGCTGCAGTGTACTTTCAGGGGGAGGGGGGATTAGCATGTTTTTTGATGTTATCTTCTTGCTCCCCCCCCACCCCCACCCCGCAACTTCACAATTAATCTCTCCTCTATGGCTGTACATGTGTGCGAAGGAGGTCAGTAGTTCATTTGTAATCCCAGGTCTTTGTAGTCCCTCTTTCTTTGACTGGTGGTTTGCTTTATCATTTTTAAACAAAAGTCTCATGGGGAAAACATCTTTGATCTGGACTAAATTCTGTAGGTTTTCAGAAATGTATTTCTTACTGGACAGGTGCTGATTTGGGATTACTTTTTTTTTTTTACCCTCCCCTAAAAACATGCTAATGTAGAGCTAGTGGTAACCAAGGAGGGATTTTCACTGTTCTTATTGGCTGCACTGTGCTCCGAACAATTTCGGCTCCTGCTTAGAATTTGCAGCACACAGGAGCAGTCTTAGGTACCATGCTGATGGGAAGCAGGGAGAGCTTGGGCTGTAAATGCTGCTAAGCACCAGTCCCAGTATCCAAATAACACAGGTACTCTTCCGTTGAAGAATAGAGAAATAAAGGATAGATAAAATACAGAGAATAACAAATGGCAGCTAAAGCCCAAAGGCACAGTTGGAGTGGCTGAAGCTCATCTTGTTCAGTACTTTGGGATTTCGCATTATATTCTTTTAAATTCACTTTTGCAGCATTAGTAAATTTTCCCTTAAGCCACCTCCACTCCGTCTTTGCTTTAGGTAGATCACTGAAGTAAGATAAACCTGCTGCTCTCTGACACGTTTTTGTTTCTGACAAAGGTATCTTGCTTACACACTAAAAGGAAGAGACCAGGCAAAAGGAGGTTTTTTACTCGTATGACAGTGCTGTTAATGCCAATATAACCTGATAGGTTTCGATGGGATACTCAGGTGAACAAAGAACGGCTGGAATGAACTCTGTCTGTTAAGCTTCGCCCTCTGTCTGGCCATGAATATTTTGAATACCTTGGGTTTTCATGTTCAGGCTTGTGACTGTCAGAAGGTGAAGACTTGAGGGTTGAGTGAAATACTTTTTTTTTTTTTTTTTTCTTTTTCAACTCATTTTTCTTACATCTCCCACCTCAAGCTTGTTTATCGGAAGTGCATCTTATTTAGGGGAATTTTCTGGAGATTGGGATTAGTTTTTGTTTGAGTAAAGGATTTCATACTCCATATCATTCCAGATAGAAAAGAGATCTTGGAAATGTGGACCTTAAAAGCCCAAGTATTGTTTTTAGTTTCATACTTTTAGCTCAGTTTTGTGGCTTGCTTATACGCATTGACTGCTTAGTGTTGGAATTTTTTTTTTACCTGTTCTTTTGTAGATCAAGTCAGCAGTATCAACAAATACTAAATCAATGGCTGCTAGTCAATGTGAAAGTCAGGTTGGATCTCTTCCTGTCCCAGCTCTCACAGACTCTGAAATTAAATGGAAGAAAACTTAGATTTTCTATTCATAAGCACAACTGGAAGGTGTCCAGTAGCCACCAATATTCTCCTGTTCATACTGATGGTATGTTTGCAGTAGGGACCATTGCACAGAGCCTCAGTCTCCTTGGTTGCAGTCTTGTATAGAAAGATTTACAGTTTTGCTTTCTATTCCTCACTTATGCTAAACCATAAAAACTGAAGATAAACCTAATCACAACTCTCTATAGATACCTAAGGTTTTTGTAAGACATTTGTTTTTTTAAAAATATAGTTATATTTTTATTTTATTTTTTCTGAATAAAGTTGTATTTTTAAAATTTTACTTGAAACTACAGAGTTAGGGTGTTCTTATTTTTTGTATCCCCTCTTTGTATCAGGCTTCACTAATGATATTTATATCTTTAACTGCTGGGTTTGCTCCCTTTGAGAATCTGCTCTTTCCCTGTTTAAAAAGTCAGCACTTCTACACTTGGCTGCTTTTTACAGAGAAAATGTTCCAGTATATCAATCATTCAGTGTACCATCCTTTCTTTAATGTCATATGTACTGTGAAATATATATGTATCTCATTAAATAAATACAGTGAATAAGATAACAGCCTTTTGGGTTGTTGGGATTGACTTGCTTGTAGTTCTGCGGGAATCTGTGACAGAGATGGGAATAAAAGCAAATTCTTGGCTGCCGAATCCTAACTCTCCATCCTTCCAATCGGGAAAGTTGCCTTCTAGCAACTTCTGCTTTGAGCATGAATGAAGTAGGTATTTAAAACTGCATGTATTACATATACTGCATCCTTAGCTAAGCCTCTTGCATCAGAGATGGAAGAAAGAACAGAAGACATTTTGCAGGGGGAGTGTGAAATGCCATGTTTGTGTGCTTTTCTTTTCCTGTACTGGTCTTGGAAAGCCTGTCTAGCAAGAGATGGAGCCAGGGGTAGGGAGTGCTAATGGGGAAAATGTCCCTGAGGAGGGAATATCTGCTCCCACGCCTCCCACTGTGTTGCTGTAACAAGAAGGGTCAGGGTCCCCTGACCATTTCCTGCCCATGGGGCTCTACCCCAACTCCTTCCTTTTCCTGTGGCAGGAGCAGCCCCAGACCACTTCCAGTTGCACCACATTTCTGGGAACTGCGGAGACGGTTCTGCTTGGACACTGCTGCCACGACTGGCAGGCCCTGCACGGGAGCTGGTCAGCTGGGCCAAACCCAAGTTGGCCTCCATGTAGAGGCATTTCTCTCTGTGTACAGAGTGGTGATGCTGTCTGGAACTGTGTGTCCTTCATGCTTTTTTTCCATTTTGTGAGGTTTTTTTAGCCTGTTGTAGCTTTGGAAAACTGAGCATTGGCTTGGGAAGTGCTTGGGCAGTTGGTAATAAAAGCTTGGCAAGGCCTAAGTAGACAAAACCAGCACTTGTCATTTTGTTAATAGCTGCAGGACTAGGTGGTCCCCCTTTAGACATGCTGTTCACCCCGGTGACCCTTGTTCTCCCTAATGAAGCTCTTGGTTTTTTCCTTTGGGGGTCTTAATAGTGTATGTTTGTGTCTTTTTGTTTTTGTTTGCTTTTTATTGTGTGGGCTTTGTAGCTTTTCTCCCAATTTCCTACCTAGATTGTAACTTTTAAAATGGATAAGAGATTTAAAACACTGTCCATCATATTAATAGCTTTAAAGTAGTGATTCATCCTACCCTAGCTTCACAATTAAAAAAAGAACAACAGAACTTGTCTCTTAAATGAATCCAAACAGTCCTTTATGCTAACTGCCTATTAGTAGAAATTCATCTCTCCCATCCCACCCACTCTGATCTCCTCAACATGTTAAAAAGTGATGAAGAACACTGTCTCCATCTATGCTTCCTGTTGCTTTCCCACTTCCTGAGGATGTTTAAAACATCAGATGAGTGGCAGCTAACGGGCAGAAGTTGCTACTGTGTCCAAACTTCCATGAGAGTGCTACGGATCTGCAAGGTGCTCAAGGTCTCTGCCAGAGGTGCCAGATGCATGCTCCTGAAGGCTTTACCTGCTCAGTGCTAGAGAAGCAGTAGTAGCTGGGCTGAGAGGATGAAGCTGTGACCCTTTTGCTAAGTGAGGGGGGACTGGAGGAAGAGAATGGGGTAAGCTCTTCATGCCTGCGATCTCTTGGAAAAAGAGCAGAGATGAGCTGACCAAAAATAGAGTCCATCCCACAGGCCCTTAGCCTCTGGAGCGGCATCCATTGAGGGTGAGCTGCAAACCTCAGGATATGCTTTTATTTCCATTGCAAAGTCTTGAGCTGCCCCTATGCCAGTGTGTTTGTTGAGCTTCCTATCTTTGACTCTGTGGCACTGTAAGTCAGCTGCCCCGGCGCCCTGTCAGCATCGCTGCTAGGGAAATCTGCTGCTTCTGTCTCCCTCTCTCACTCCAGCTCCTCCCCTGCAGCCTGCTCCTGTCAGGAATCCTCAAGGGCACATCCCGTCCCCTCCTATGGGGCATCGTTGACCTCTGCCAGCTTGGCAGTGAGAAGCTTAGTGCTGCTTTTACTTGCGTGTCTCTTCTAGCCAGGCTCTAGTCTATCAGCTGTCGCATCTTCTGTTGCTGAAGGATGGTGCTTTAGCATTTCAAAGCAGAGAGTAAAAAAAGTCAGTCCATGCTATTTCCTTGGTAACTGGGACGCATTGCTCATGTGGAGCAAAGCAGTCATTATCCCAGTGTCACTGGGAAGTGAGAGGGTGGATGAGTGTGGTATGGATGGTGAGGAGATAAGTCTGTGGGCAACTGGGGGTGGGAACAGCCAGATGCTGACCTATATGTAGAAAGAAAGAGCACAGAGGACTCTGCTCTTAAGGAAGGTAGCAGTGTGTCTGGCCTGCTACTTCTGCAAGTGCTTTTCAGTTCTTAAGATGTTCTCCGATGATGCTGTGTGAGGGGAGTGGCAGCTCTAGACCCATTTTGTGAGGGACATTTAGTAATGAAAGTTTCTTTTATTGTGAAGCAGCTTTTTTCAGGTGGAAGATTAAATGCTTTCACCTGTTTCAGAGTTACCTGCTGCCTCCTGGGAAAGTTTCCCATCCCAGGACTACTGCTGCTGACAACACTTAATGACTGATCTCAGCTTGGGGGACTGAGGAACCAGGAGACATGGAGAGTGATTGCTTGCCTTTACCCCCTTGGTGCAGCCCCTCCTGGGTATGTAAAAGCAAACAGCGGGATGGTTTGTTACTATTTATGTTCTGTCATTCTCTGAAGGACCAAAGATTTTCATTCTCTAAGGTCTGTGTTCACTGAAAGTGTCAGATTAAAAAAAAGGTGGATGATAAAATGTGGGAAAACAGGCAAAGAATTAAGATAGTTCTCTGCGTACCTGTGAAATTCTCCTTTCAGTTCTGCCTGTGACACCCCTTCCTGTCCACATCCCCTTGTTCACTTCCATCAAAAGCAGCTTTCAGCCAAGCAGCATGAACCAGGATTTATGAACTGGCAATGAGGAACAGGAATGGATTCCTTCAGCATTGCTAGCTTTTAACATTCATTCCTGACACCTGGTTGGCTAAAGCACATGCACTCACTTCAGCTAAGTGCAGGGAAGTGAAAGAGCTGCAGTGAGGGAAGAGATGGAGGAGGGCCTTGCAGGTGATTTTTATTAGAAAGCTGAGTTGTTCATTTGTAGCCATTTAGTGGGTATTGCTGTAGCAGAGTCTGAAATGAAAATTGCTAACCTCTGAACATTGGCTGCATCCGTCAGGCTGCATCTCTGAAGTGCCTCTTATGTCCTTTCCTTGGGGCTGGAGGGGAGAGAACAAATCAGTCAGGGGTGAAACATTAGAACAGGGTGTTTCTAAGGAGGCCTGTTCGGCTCAAGGGGTTTGTAATGGTCGGTGGAGCTCTCCACCACCGAGATGCCTGTGAAATGCAGGTGGTATCGGTGGTGTTTTTAGGGACTGCTGGCTTCTAATGCCTTTGAAACACCCACACGTAGACACTCTCCCCGCCATACTGGAATAATAAAGAGGCCATGTAGTTTTTCCCCTCTGCCAAGTTCTTGCAATGTGCATTGACTCCGCTGAACTTGTAGGTGCTTTGTTCTTCTGACCAGCAGTAAACTTTCACAATGCCCACAGACTGGCCTTCATTTGAAGTGTGTGCTTGTAGCAGAGGACTTGATTGTTAAAGGTCTCCTTCACATACTGACTAGCAGGCTTTGCACATAGCTGCTTGGGCTTGGTCCTCTCCTTGGTGATGCTGCTGAAGTCATTTAAAGCTGTGCTCGCAAGCTGAGAGGTCTGTAGTGGAGAAGTTACATGGAGAGTTGGATGATATCACTAGACATCTTTCAAAGATAGTGAAGAAATAAAATGAAGCTTTGGAAGTCTGGTACCAACAAAATAACTTAAGATCCATCCCCATCAAAAATTTATTTTCCTGAAAACTGGTTTGGTTGCATTAGCAGAGCCTGAGTGATATACCACTGTGCCCAGTAGGTTTCCATTCAAGGCTGTCCATGGAACAGCCATGGTTGAGAGTTGCAAAGCCATCAGGAGCAGCAGTCATCAAGGAAAGATTGAGAGGTGATGCGACAGCCATCATTCGTCTGTGCAGGATATCTGTGGCACCTGCAACAAGACCAGGTTTAAATTGCTGTGGTGGAAACAAAGGCTGAGTGTTAGGAAAGAGTTTTATCACAGTCCTTCATGCCTTTATTGCAAGAGACTGGCTGAAGAGATGAATGAGTATTAAGAATGAGATAGATAAGCATCTTTTGGGAGTAGTTTAGGAAGAGCTGATCCCTAGTAATTAGATGACCACTCTGGGTCCCTTCCCATTTCCTTTTCCATGGTTGAAATCAAAGCCAACACCTTTTTAATTTGCTGCTTGCTTTTAGGGAGTTGCTAAATGAGGCAGTTTTTCAGACCAGTTGCCAAAGGAGGTGGACTTCATTTCTGTTTCATTTGAGTAGCTAGAGCTGCTCCGAAATTGATATGAATTTGTTGCTCAGATCCCCAGAGACCACCTCTTGAATCTGTGTAGCTTACAGCTAGCACTTGTTTCTTTGGCATTATTCAGTCTCTCATGTACCTTCAGTTCTTCCTAAGACAGGGATCCCGCAGGCTGTTGGGACCTCACAAGCTGTAGGGATCCCTTCTAATTTCATTGAATTCCACGAATGATTCTCCATTCAATTCTAAGCTGTATGAACCAGATTGCAGGGTCAAGCTTTCAGGCTGCAATATCTCTTTTTTAAAAGAACTCCCTTGGCGGTAGAGGAGGTGCCTGCATTGGTCCTAAATATGCCTTGCTGTCTTCATCCACTCTGCCACATAAGAACAAGCATCTCTGGGTTAAAATGCTAAGGGACTATTGCTTAGGATGTTGGAGCATGTGCTTGAGACATTGCTTTTTTTCCCCTCCCTGCAAACTTACATCAAAGGGAGTTTAAATTGCTACCTTTAAAAACTGCACCTAGAAACAGTCTAATCAGGTATATACCAATCAGAAACTTCCCTTCCTAAAGTTCCCCATGAGTCAGGGCTGCAATTATTTACTGACTGACTAGCAGTGAACCTTGATGCATAATGAAAATTGGAGCCCATAAATACTGTACGTGAATCAATATCTCAGTTGAAGTTCACAGTTGAAAATAGAATCGATACTCTGATATAAGCCAGTAGTGTTTCTACATAGAAAGAAAACAGTGGCAGTATTTCTCCCATAACAGAAAAAGAAACAGGGAGGCCTTGGAGCAGCACAGAAAAGATTCTCACGTTGGGCTGGGAAAACACCAACACTAGAAACACTTCAAATGTATTACCTTCTCATTTGTATAAGGGTTGGCTGTGCTGGTGCAAGCCAGACTCTCACTAATGAAGGTTTGATTGCTTTAATGAAACATCAGTTCCTTGCATAAAGGGCGGAGCTCTCCTCTCTCCCATGCCAATGTTTCTTTTGGAAGACAATGGCAGCTCCTAGCCTTTGATCCTGGATTGCAGCCAAAGAAACAACTGAGAGACTACAGGGCAGCCCCTAGACCTGCAAGTCCTCTCCCAACCCCCCGAATAAAATTAAATTGAATGTTATGTTCACCAGTTCACATTTCATATTGGAATGGAGTGTAGCAAAATCTATACTTGGCAATACTCCTTGTAGTATTGTTACCTGCACAGTAAAGGTGAGAGGCAGAGTTGGGTACTCGCAGCCATGCAAAAGGCCTACGGCAGATCAAGAGAAGGAGCAAGGTGTCCCAAGTGCTGTGCGAGTGGCCCAGTGATTGCAGTGCTCTCTTTCCTCTCACTGTTGGAGTGGTCTGCAAAAAGCAAAGTGAGCCAAAGTCCCAGGGAACATACCATTTTTCTGACAAAGCTTCATAGAGCTCATCCTCAATCTCTTACTTCTCCGAAAGGGCAGAAACGAAAATGAGAGAGGAAGCCTTTCTGTAGAGCAGCTCCCGGTTCTGTTTGCTTTATTTTTTTTACAGTTTTGGGTAGTGCTTTGGCACTCTTTTCTTCTTTTCCCTCATTCCCTGAAAGGGGAGAAAAATTACTGAAAAAAGCCTAAACTCTCTTGAATAGTCCATAAAATGTGATTTATGGTGGAGCCGTAAACCTGATGTTTAAATGGTTCCTTTCTTGTTTTATTTTCCACAGGTCTTTGCCCTCACCATGTCAAGGAGTGTTAATGATGTGTACCTTCTCCATTGCATTCCCCACCTGTCATCTTGCTAGGATCTAACTACAGAATGAACATAGCAGCTGTGTTTAATGCCCTGCTAGTGTCTGTCCTTGCTGCTGTGCTGTGGAAATACATCAAACTGCGAGAGCATGTCTTCGTGGTCGAAGAGGAGTTGGTCCTCACGCGTCAGTCTCAGGAACTCTCTCAGGTTCAGATTGACTACCATGCAGCTCTCCAGGCACTGGTGGAGGACGGTACCAGGATGGTGTGCACCGGCAGGATGCACACCGACCGCATCTGCCGCTTTGAGTCCCTCTGCTACTCTACCGAGGCTGAGGAGTTTGTCTACTTTCACAGCAACTCCTCGGTCATGCTGCCCAACCTGGGCTCCCGGAGGTTCCAGCCAGCTCTGCTCGACCTCTCCTCGGTGGAAGATCACAACACCCAGTACTTCAACTTCGTGGAGCTGCCAGCTGCTGCGCTGAAATTTATGCCAAAACCAGTCTTCGTGCCTGATGTGGCACTGATCGCTAACAGGTTCAACCCAGACAACCTGATGCACGTCTTTCATGACGACCTCCTCCCCATTTATTACACCATGCAGCAGTTCTCTGATTTAGATCTGGAGGCACGGCTCTTCTTCATGGAAGGGTGGAGTGAAGGTGTTCACTTTGACCTCTACAAGTTACTGAGTAACAAGCAGCCACTCCTCAGGGAGCAGCTTAAAACCCTGGGCAGGCTCCTCTGCTTTACCAAATCATATGTGGGACTGTCCAAAATCACCACCTGGTACCAGTACGGATTTGTCCAGCCACAAGGACCAAAAGCTAACATCTTGGTTTCTGGTAATGAGATCAGGCAGTTCACCAAATTCATGATGCAGAAGCTGAACGTCAGCTTGGAGGAAAGCTCCAGTGAGGAGTACATCATAGTGTTCAGTCGAACAATCAACAGACTTATCCTAAATGAGGCAGAACTAATCCTGGCTCTCGCTCAGGAGTTTCAGATGAAAACCATTACCGTCTCTCTGGAGGAGCATTCATTTTCTGACATCGTCCGGTTGATCAGCAATGCGTCCATGCTGGTCAGCATGCATGGGGCCCAATTAGTCATGTCTCTCTTCCTGCCAAGAGGTGCCACAGTGGTGGAGCTCTTTCCTTATGCTATCAACCCTGAACACTATACCCCTTACAAAACCCTGGCAACCCTTCCTGGCATGGACCTGCAGTACATTGCCTGGCAGAACACTGACAGGGAAGACACCATTACCTACCCGGACAGACCTTGGGATCAGGGTGGGATTGCTCATCTGGACAAAACTGAGCAAGAGCGCATCATTAAGAGCACAGAGGTGCCACGGCACCTCTGCTGCCGCAACCCTGAGTGGCTGTTCCGTGCCTACCAGGACACGAAGGTGAACATCCCTTCTCTCATCCATGTGATCAGGCAGACTGTGAAGTCTAAGCCCGGACCCAAGAAGCAGAAGTGGTCTGGCAGCCTCTACCCTGGCAAAGTGAGGGATGCCAAGTGTCAAGCCTCTGTCCAGGGCACGAGCGAAGCTAAACTTGCTGTGTCCTGGCAGATCCCCTGGAACCTGAAGTATCTCAAGGTCAGAGAAGTGAAATATGAAGTGTGGATACAAGAGCAAGGAGAAAACACTTACATGCCTTATATATTGTCCCATCAGAATCACACCTTCTCAGAAAACATTAAGCCCTTCACGATATACCTGGTGTGGATACGCTGCATCTTCAACAAAAATCTCCTGGGACCTTTTGCAGATGTGCTCTTGTGTAGTACATAACCTGTTGTGCTACCTGTACAGCTCTGCCCTGCTCTCCACTCCATCTGTGGTTTAAAACTTCTTGTCTTGTAGTTTGTAGAGGGCTGAAGAGGACTAGATTGTACCAGTGCCTAAGTGTCCATTTTACTGCACTCCATGTGTATTCTTTAAATGGTATTTATTTCCAGTGAGTGTTTAAAAAAAAAAAAACCCCTCTGTGTTCTTCAGAGTAACTTCCAGAGGTTAAATTACATTCTGAATACATGTAATTGAAAACAGAATGGAAGTGAATTGTGTGTACCTTGGTCGTGATTTAAATTTGTTTCTATTGTGTGGTGAGTATTTAAGCACAGCGTTAAACTGCAGTTAATTCCATGGCTAGGTGGGCAATTCTCGTCAGCTTTTCATTGTAAGTTATTTTTTTCAATAACTCTGACTGTAACTTTGAGTTCAAGATTTGGTACGAGAGCCTTCATTAAACTGCTGTAAACCTCGATATTTTTTTGCTTATTATTATATGTCAAAATCGTTATTGTGACAGATTTATCTGTTGCTGTGATAAAATGTGTATATGGCTAGCTTTTTATTTTTCATATTTTGGCTGAAGAGAATAAGCATACAGTGTCAGCTTCATGTTTAAAATCAGATTTTACTGCACCTCAATAGCAAAAGGCTGGAGTAGCAGGTAGGAGATAGAAAGGATGGAGTGGATAAAATAATGTACTGTGTTTTAAGATGTTTTCTTTTTGTGAGTTATGTACAGCTCTGTGGGAAAGGAAGGGGGGTGGTTTGGAATCGGTGCTGGGGGAGAGATTGCACTTACAGCAATCAGCTCAAGAAAATCCTTTTTTTGGTGTTGCATCAGAATAATCTGTTGGTAATAGCTGCTAACAGGTACGTGCTTTGCTAAGTGATAGGCAGGTGGTTGCAAAGGGAAGCTTTCTGGGCACGGGTTTTCCTGGATCTTGGCGGGAGGAAGCAGAGTCAGGCGGGGACAGGTAGGCGGGTGCCGTGGCATTGGGCTGGACAGAGTGCGTGGCAGGGGTCGGGCTGATGGCACTTGCACCTCTGTTGCTCCAGTGAGGGGAGTAGTTTATTCTAGACTTACACTCATTTTCCCTGAGATCAGAATCTGGCTTCATTGCTGAGGTAACACACTGACTACTTAGGACCTGATCCTGCACAGTTCTCCTTTAGGTGGAGACCCTAAATGATGCCATCTTTGAAAAACAGCTCTGTGTCAAAAGTACATTCTTGGGGAAGAAAGGAAAAAAGGGGCAGGAGCATGAGATGTTTCCCTGATAGATGTTAGCATCCTCCGTAGTTTATAACCAGCATTAACGCAACAGGAAAAGTGTATTCTTCTCTCCCTCCCCGGTCCCCACCATCCTCCTGAGGTCTGGATGGATGTTTGAACAGTAGGATAAATGGCTTGCTTTCTGAGTGATGGGCTGATAGATGAGCATCTCAAGGCAGGATTATAACATGAGTTCTAGAGAGAGGGGGAGAAAAACATTGCTGTACAAATCGGGCAAGAAACAGGAGGGTTGAAAAATGAGTGAAACACCGCAGTACAACACTGGACCTTCAGGCAAGTGCTACTTCTGTATATTCATTTTCATTATGTCTCACTTTGTTTTCAAACATGTTTATGATTTAAAGGGGGGAAAAAAACCCAGAACGACAATCCCAAAGTCTGTTTGCTTTGCTATTGTAACCTTGCCAAGTAATAATTTTTGCCTTGATATTTTAAAGGGGCACGTGAATACTCCCACTGTTGTTTTCTTAGGACAAAATGGGCTTCTTGCTGAAGCGAGTGAGCTGTGCCCCAAAGTCTCCACGTGGCTGCACATCACATGCCACGTACATCAGAGCTGAGGTGAGAAAAACTTCATAAACAGGTGACAGACGTGAGAGCTGGCTGTTTAGGGAAGCCACCAGGACCTGTAGCTCCCCAGGACCTCACTGGCTGGATAGCTCCAACTCATGGAAGGGTTTTGCAGCAATCTCGCATCCCACATCCATTCAGGCTGAAGGTAGCCCTCTGGCCAGTGGCCATCATCCTGCTGGCTGTTGCAAGGGTGGTGACGTGAGCACCCTATGAAGCTGGTATCGAGTGACCCTTCAGAAGGCTGAAATTTAATCAACATTTGTTTTGCATCAGTTCTCAGAAATAATTTTCTTCGACTGTGTGAGCTGCCTGTGTTCTCCTAACCACTGTTCATCCTGGGTGGGGTATTGGTCTGTGTGTTGCTTTCCTGCCTGCCTTTCTCAGTGCCTTTTGTAGCAATCCTTTGCCCGTAATTTGTAGACCATCCCATTTAACTTAAAATTAGTTTCATGTGATTGTAGATTTTCTAACATTTGCAGATTGGTTACACCACATTAACTATTTTCTTCTCATATCCTAATGATTCTAATCAACAAAATTGGCTACAGAGCAATGAAGTATCATATATGTGGGTTTGCCTGTTCTTAACTGTAGCATGAAGCAGTCTCTCGCATTCAGAGACTTGCTTTTTCCAGAAGGTAGTCAAATGTGCTTTCTAAAAATGTGCGTTCAGGTTCTGTCTTTCTCATCAGTGCTATGAGGACTTTACAAGGTGGAAACAGAATTAAAGGATTTTTCCTTTTCAAATTCTGAGATAGCTGAACACTGAAGTTGTGGCAGTGATGTTGCCATTTGCCTCTGGCACCTGGCCGGTACCAATATCTATACCGGTGCCTCACTGCTATACCTGAATTCCTCCTCTGCCGGAGCACGCAGCACTGAGAGTATGTGGCCCAGCCTGTAGCTGTCATACAGTGCGCACAGTAATGTTATGCTGATTTATACTACCTCAAGAACCACTCTGGAGTGCTAGCATCTTCCCATAGTGAATTTTCTTTCCTTTTAATGACTGCCATCAGTGCTCTGCAGGCCTGTTCTGTTTTTCGCCCCCGATCCTCACCTGTCCCATGGGCTGGTTTTTTCCCTTGCTTCACACGAATATCCTCTCACACAGCCTCCAGCCTTCACGTTTCAAGAAAACCCGGTGGGACTTTTCTCTGTCAGTGCCACTTCTTAATTGATCAGAAGGAATGCTTGCATGACATTCCTTAAAGTTTCATCCTGTAACGAATGGAGGCTCTCCATGCACAGGGGCTGAGGCTGCATCTCTCGCATGCGCAGGAAGGCAGGGCTGGAGCTGGGTTACTGTATTTCCAAATTAGCTTATTCCTCAGGCAAGCTTATGGGGCTCCTTTTGACAAGTTGTGTTGTGCAAGAGACTTGCATCTTCCACCATTGCATCATTTGTTTTTGCTCCCAGAGCAAATACATTGAGCTCTGTGGTGCTGTCTGGCCCCACTGTCCTGGAAGAAGGGAAATAGCTAGGATTCAATCCAAAACCCTCTGGGGGCAGTGCAGGATGCTAATAGCTAGCTCGTCTTGAACTCACTGCTGCCGGGCTTGGCCGTGCTTACAGAGATGGATCATCTAGGAGGATTTCCTCTGGCTGCAGTTTCATATCTCCTTTTAATTAGCCAAAGCGCAAGAGGCAGCCAGCTGCTGTGGGAGGGCTGCTTGCCGACACGGTACGAGGACAAAGAAGGACCAAATGGAGCACTTACCAGCTTGCACGGGTGAGGTGGCGGAGCAGGAGCTGCAGGTTGTATGGTAATATGGTTCCCTACGGGACGGGACTTCTCAAGTGTGATGGTAACTTTAATAGAGCCAGAGCAGTTCACACTACTGTTATTTTCCATTGCTTATAGCCCAAACTCACCCTCAAAAACCATATCCAAGAATAGAAACATTTCTGAAGAGGCTCAACTCCAATCTGGCTTGGGTGTGTTTCGCGAGAAGGACGCGCTGCCACCGGGGCTGTGGAGAGTTGAGACTTACGGATGGCGCTTGTCTTAAACGGACCATCCCTTGCTCAACACAGTGGAAGATCAGTTGCTCTGGAGGTGTAGCCTGGAAGAGCGGGGAGCAGGTTAGAGTAGCACAAACTGAGGGCTGAAAAGCCACTGAGTCATCACCATCTCCAGGACTATCAGGAGGTTGGAGGGTCTTGTTCCAAGCAGCCTGGCAGGTGGCGTTTGTTGTGATGACCTGTGGGAGCTCACATCAGAAAATTTCTAGAGTGCTTGTTTGTCAGCTTCTCAGGAACATAAACCACTGGGAAATAATAATGAAATCCTATTTTTTCTTTTGTTTTATACGTATATTTTAATAGTCCTTTTGAGATAGCCTGTGTCCTGCCAAGCGACTACCAGCATCCTCTGCATGGCTTTTAAACCCTTGTTCCAAGCAGGAATTGTCCTCTACGTGATGGAGAGTGGCTTAGAGGTGGGTGTCCTGAGCTTGCTCCCTCGGCTGGGTGCAGCATGAAGACATCGCTGAGCTATTGGCCAGACGAGGAGCGGTGAGGATGCTGGTCCCCTGTGAGTGATGTTCTCATATGGGTGCAACCCGGCTCCTCTTGATCTCCCTCTGCACAACCAGTGGGGTGCCTTGGTGGCCGCCAGCCGATCATCTTCTCACCAGCCAGAGATGCTCCAGTGCTTACATAGTGCACTTAGCCCTTGACAAGCATGCAGAATCCTAAACCTCATCCAGAAAAACCTATGCCTGCTGTAAATTATTACTGGCTAGCTTTTGCTTAGCAAAATTATTGCACTTTTTTTTACTGGCCCTAAGGATTTCTCTAGCTTTTGGCTTCTTTGTTCTCACACACTGCCTGTGGGTGGTAGGGGCAGGCAGTGATGGACCAGCTGCAATCCAGACTGGTCACTTGGTGTGGATTTTACACCTTCAGAAAGTGACTGGAGATATTT